>NW_027397087.1:24915657-25498988 GCF_003265705.2 Callorhinus ursinus
TGTGTGTGTGTGTGTGTGTGTGTGTGTGTGTGTGTGTGTGTGTGTGTATTTGACTTAATATATTTTTTAAAGATGATTTCAGCGCAGAACTGTGTTAGAGACATGTGGAAATTTTAAATTAATCATCCTCCTGGTTCTTACATCTCATCGTACCATATTTAATGCTGTTTCAGGGTTGTTGCTGAGTTAACAGGAATTCTTTTATGGAAACCATGTTTCTTTTCCTCTAATTATCTGTATTTATATAATTGTTGAGTTATGTCACCACTTCTCATAGATCCTACAAGCTTGCCAAGTACAGAAAAAAATCTCTTCAATCCTCTTCCATCACAGAGGAAAAAAAATAAACATCTCAGTATTTTTTCCTCTCTAAATTACTTCCTTAGGAGATATTACTAGTCAGCAGACATGAATATCTTTATTTTTCTTCCTACAACTTAAAGTCTAGAAGTCTAGACACAAAGGCTGTTCATAGGGGAGAGGAGACAAAGCCTGGGGCAGAAGGTCAGATTGGGGACCCAAAAGGTAAACCCCTGGTTGGGTGAAGTAGGGAAAAAACCCATTCCACAAAGAGAGCCTAAGGAAACTCACCTGTCTAAATCTTGGCTCTGTGTAGAGGGATAATAGATATTCCTTGAAAATTCAGGACCACAATACAACCTTTATTTATTTATTTTATTTGTTTATTCTTAAAATAAGCTCTACACCCAACAGGTCTTGAATTCACAACCCTGAGATCAAGAGTCATATGCTCTACTGATGGAGCCAGGCAGCTGCCCCCACAATACAGCCTTTATGTTGATTTAGAACTAGAATTCACATTACCCAGGCAGCTTGAAGAGAACCACAGTGGATAATTTAATCTCAGAATAATCCTGTTTGGCCACGGTGGCCTGAGATGCATGGTGTAAGCAAATGCAAATCCTCAGTCTTCAAGGCTTCCCACAAACAGATGAAGTTCTAGGGAATACAAGTGTATAATCGGAAATCGTAAAACAAAACAAGGAGAAAAGCCACATAAGTGATAGAGTCCGAAGAAACAGGAAAAAGAGGATTCAGACAGCCAAATACTGCATCTGTGGGAATTATCGGATACAATAAGTATATGTATACGTACACACATTTGTATGTGAGACATTTGTATTGTGAGTACACACACACACACACACACACACACACACACACACACGTTTTAAAGGTATGACTAAGGAATGAGAGATTATCAAAAATAATCAGCCAGAATGGAAAACAACCAAAAAGAACTTCTAGAAAATATAATAATCTTTGAAAATAAAAGCTGTAACTTCTGGCCCCACTTGACTAGGGAGCCTGAATAGTGACCCCAGGTGGCCTCGGAGCCCACCCTACAGTACTTCCCAGCTCCAGAGTCCAGCCTACAGCCCTGCCAAGCAAGTGGAGCCCAGACTACACCCATTTACTTGTTGAGCACTGCCTGCAGCCTTGCTCAAGCAGGGAACCCAGCCAGTAACCCCTCCCCAAAACAGAACATAGACTGGGTCCCTACCTAACCGTGAAGCCCAGACAGTGATTCTACCTGATGGCAAAACCCAGCCGCCAGCCCCACCCAACTGTGAGGTACAGCTGCTGGCCCCACCTGACCAGGGAGCCTGGCCAATAACCTCCCTCCATAGTGCAGCACACCCAGAAGCCTGCCCAGTTGCGGAGTGTAGCCTGAGGCGCTGTCTGATCATGGAGCCAACTGAACTTGGAGGCTAGCCAGTAGCAACATCTGCCTGGGAAGCATAGCTTGGGCTCCCACTCGATCAGGTGCAGTTGTGGAGCTCAGCCTGCAGCCCTTTATCATGGAGTCCAAATAGCAGCTCTGCTCAGCCAGGGAACACAATCTGAGACCTCAGCCAACCAGAGGTAATTGCCCAGTGCAGTTAGTGGCTCTGTTTGATCATGTAGCCTAGCCCAGCAGCCCCATCTGACCAGGGAGCCCAGCCAGCAGAGCTTGCTTGAATGCCAGTGTTTCCCCCCACCCCCTGACCTCAGAGTGTCAGCAGAAGCCCTGTCCAACTAGAACCTAACAGACATACATAGAACTTTCCATCCAACAGTAGCAGAATACAAATTCCTTTTAAGTGCACATAGAGTGGCGCCTGGGTGGCTCAGACGGTTAAGCGTCTGCCTTCGGCTCGGGTCATGATCCCAGGGTCCTGGGATCGAGTCCCACATCGGGCTCCCTGCTGAGTGGGGTGTCTGCTTCTCCCTGTCCCTCTGCCTGCTGCTTCCCCTGCTTGTATACACACTCTCTCTCTCACTGTCAAAAACAAATAAAATCTTCAAAAAAAAAAGTGCACATAGAATATTCTCTAGGATAGATCATATGTTAGGTCACGAAACAAGTCTTTTTTTTTTTTAAGATTTTATTTATTTATTTGACAGAGAGAGAGCACAAGCAGATGGGGCAGTAGGCAGAGGGAGAAGGAGAAGCAGGCTCCCCACTGAGCAGGGAGCCCGACATGGGGCTCGATCCCAGGACCCCGGGATCATGACCTGAGCCAAAAGCAGATGCTTAACCGACTGAGTCACCCAGGTGCAGCTCACAAAACAAGTCTTAATAAATTAAAGAAGATAAAAATCATATCAGGTACCTTTTCTGACCACAGTGGCGGTCAGATGAAACTAGAAATCAATAGTAGGAGGAAAATTGGAAAATTCGCAAATATGTGGAAATTAAACAACACACTCCTGATCAACAGATGGCTCAAAGAAAATCAAAAGGGAAATTTAGAAAATCCTGAAATAGATGAAAACGGAAATACAATGTACTAAAACATATGGGATGCAGCCAAAGCAGTTTTATGAGGAAAGTTTGAAGCAATAAATACCTACATTAAGAAAAAGGAAAGATCTTGAATAAATACCCTAAATTTATATCTCAAGGAATTAGGAAACAAAGAACAAACTAAGCCCAAAAATAGTGGAAGGAAGGAAATAATAAAGATTAGGCCAAAAAAATGAAATAGAGGATAGAAAATAATGGGAAAAATTAATTAAACTAAGTATTGGGTTTTTTTTTTAAAGATACACCACATTGACAAAACTTTAAGCAGATTAACCAAGAAAAAAAAAGACTCAAATAAATAAAATTATAAATGAAAGAGGAGACATTATAACTGATGGCACAGAGATACAAAGAATCGTAAGAGACTCCCATGAACAATCATATGCCAACAAATTGGATAACTAGAAGAAATGGATAAATTCCTGGAAACATAGATCCTATCAAGACAGAATCAGGAAGAAACAAAATCTGAACAGACCAATAACAAGCAGATTGAATCACTAATCCAAAACCTCCCAGGAAAGAAAAGCCCAGGACCAGATGGCTTAATGGATGAATACTACCAAAATTTAAAGCAGAATTAATGCCAATCATTCTCAAACTCTTCCAAAAAATTAAAGAGGAGGAAATACTTCCAAACTCATTTTATAAATCCAACATTACCCTGATACCAAAGACAGGCCAATCACCCTGATGAACATAGATGTAAAAACTCTCAACATAATGCTAGGAAACCAAATTCAATAGCAAATTAAAAGGATCATACACCATGATCAAGTGGGATTTATCCCTGGGATGCAAAGATGGTTCAATATATGCAAATCAATAAATGTGATACACCACAGTAACAGAATGAAGGATGAAAAAAATCATATGATTATCTCAATAATGTGGAAGAAGCAAAATTTGATATCCTTTTCATGATAAACACTCCCAACAAATTGGGTATAGGAAGAATGTATTTTGACATAATAAAGGCCATAGATTGACAAGCCCACAGATAATTAAAATCAATTACTACTCAGCAGTGAAAAGCTGAAAGCTTCTCCTCTAAAATCAGGAACAAGGTGGGGTGCTCACTGTCCCCACTTCTGTTGAACACAGTACTAGAGGTCCTAGCCTGGGCATTTAGGCAAGAAAAAGGAATAAAAGCCATCCAAATCAGAAAAAGAGAAGTAAAATTATCCCTGTTTACAGATGGTATGATCTTATATAGAGAAACCCTAAAGACTACATCAAAACACTTAGAATAATGAATGCGTTAAAGTGCATTAAAGTTGTGGTGCTCTGTGGGTGGTCTTCCTGGTCAGGCAGAGCTGCGGGCTGAGCTCCACAGTTGCATGGGGCTGGGGGTTGGCTTCCTGCCCAGGTAAGGCCCAGAAGCTTTTTATGGTGGCATGACCCAGGAAGTTGTACCTGCCACTCTTACATGTGTCCTGTTGCCCAAGTTGGTCATATGGTTACATCTAGCTGCAAGAGAGGCTGGGGATGTAGTCTCTGGTCAAGCAGCCATGGACCCAGCTCACATCTGAGGAGTTCTTAATAGAAAAGAAGAGGAAAACAGATAGAGCAGATAATTAGGGTCTTTTATTTTATTATTACTATTATTATTTAAGTCATATGTTCTTTCCTACTTTTATTCCATTTCATAATAAAATGAATACAAAAGTAATGAAGAGGAAGTAGCAAGCGTGGAGTACTATTTTAAGGTATTTGAAAAGGGTGAGGACCAGAGGAATGTAGGGTGGATTTCTTTTTCTTTTTTTTTCTTTTCCTTTTAATTTGCTTTTCGGTTTAAATTAGGAAATATCTCTATGGGGCGAGAGCAATTTGGTGAACATTCCAGAAAAGGCAGTCAGGCTCTAGTCCTGGGAGATCACAGGGAGAAGGAGGAAGAGCCTAGGGAAAGAGAGGAGGCTGGAAGGGTGTTTTCTGAGCCAGGAGCACTGGGGACCCTGTGAAGGCAAAGGTGAGCCCCTGGCATATCTGTGTGTCACTCTGACACCTCCACACCCACCCCATCAGCTCCTCACCAGTAGTATTATCAGGAGCTTGTCTGTTGTATCCTCCTTCCCTGCTCCCCACCCCTACCCCGATTTAGTGCTAAGGGCAATTCTAAGGGAAGGTAAGCTTGTAGTTCTGAGGGAGCCAAGGTTAATGCTGACATATTTATGAGAAATTTGATAGCCAGAGACTGAGGTTGTGTGATGTAATTTTACAGTTGTTTTACATCTAACTTGCTGATTTTCTTATTTTAGATTTAAAGGTACGATTGAGGAACTCAGTAATGAGATTTTATCTGCACGGAATTGGTTGCAACAGGAACAAGAACGGATAGAGAAAGAACTTTTACAGAAAATCGATCAGCTTTCCTTGGTTGTTAAGGAAAACAGTGTAGGTATTGATGCACAGCATAATAGAGTAAAGTTATTTGGCGGGGGCCTGCAATGTTTGTGAATAATCCCTAGCAATTTAGCATTGATTGATCTAGCACCACATTAATCTGCTCAGTTGTTTCTTGCCTTAGAATTTTTCTTTCTCTGTGTTCGTTATAAAGGGAGCACTTGGACTTGTTTTGGTTAACCAAGGCAAAGTAGAAAATTTCAGCACTTTCAGCTAAGATCAGTTTAAGTCAAGACTTTCATGAACCACATTGTCCACCTGCATTTCTAAGTAGAACTAACTACAAACTTCATCCTAGTTTGGTTGAATTTCATCATCTGGAAAACACAATTCGACTAGGTTTCTCCCGATAGACCCCTCCATCACACTAACCACAGGATGCGGAGTCACGGGGAAGCATGTCAACAAAATGTACCCTTTTCTTCTCCATCTCGTTCTCTTTTTACCCCACTCTCCTAGAGAATGAAGGTTTGCCGAACTGCTCAAAAACCATCAGGAAAGCCTTGCATGTAGAGTATTCAAAACCAGTAGGCTCTGAAACTGGTATTTGGCAAGAACATTTTTTTTTTTGGTTTGGTGATTTAGCCTGACCATCTTCCTCTCTCTTCTCTTTTCTTGCACTGCTTCCTCCTGTTGGACTTTGATGGAGCAGAAGCATCTGGTCCAGTTTGCATCTCTGACTCTGCTGTCTCTCAGGGCTGAGCTGCTCTCCATGCAGACTGCATTGTATAACATCAAGAGAGCTAGGTCAGGCAATAGCCCACTTACAACTCAGTGTTTATAGTCTTGGCCTCCAAAGCTTACACGCAGACACAGATTCCCATAAAAACTAGGCACGTTGGAAAGAAAAGAAAATATTTAATATTTCAAATATTTCTTTAAGTAGATATATTATCAGATCTACTGATTGATTTACTTAGATTCATACTACTACATTTGTAGGCTTTTGTGTCTTTGGATGACTGTTTATTTTTACATGTGGGTTGGTTAATAACTAACAGTAAACCCCAGTATAATAGTAGCTTTAATAAGATAGCATCGTATTTCTCTTTCACATAAAACTGTCTGGGGGTAGGGAATGCAGGGCTGATATGATAGCTTATCAGTCCTCAGCAACCCACAATTCTTCTGGCTCCACTCTCTGCCAGTTCTAGAGAGTGACCCTTTTTCTCATAGTTCAGTTATGACCACTAGCGTTCCAGCCATTACGTCTGAATTCCAGGAACAGAAAGAAGACAGAAGGGGCAAAGATAGGTCTCAGCTACCTTTTAGCTTTTCCTGGAAGCTGCCACACACCCTTCTACTTACATCTCATTGGCCAGAACTTCATCTTTATGGCCACACTAACCTCAGGAGACAGCAGAAAATGTAGTCTTAATTCTGGGTGAGCTTACACCCAGCTGAAAATCGGGGGTCTGTTAAGGAAACAGGGGAGAGTGGATGTTTGAGTGAGAAACAAGCCACCTTTGCAGTTCTGTTCCCTGCAGATTGTTGTTAAATGATACTGTGACGATGCAGGTGCAGGACAGACTTTCTTTTTGGAATAACCAGATGCAATTCTTTTCACGATCTCAGGGAGCCAGCGAAAGGGACATGGAGAAGAAGCTCAGCCAGATGTCAGCCAGACTTGACAAAATAGAAGAGAGTCAGAAGAAGAATATGGAAGTGCAGAGAACAAAACAAGAAGAGGAGAAAGTGCATGGGCGCATCAGCAAGCTGGAGTTACAGATGAATGAGGACATGAAGGAAATGAAAGCAGAAGTTGATGCTGGTAGGCCAAAAAGCAGATGACTCATGGGTTCTTTTCTTTTCTTTTCTTTTTAATTGTTAGTCTTTATTTAACAAAAATTTTTTTTTTAAGATTTTATTTATTTTTTTGACAGAGACAGCGAGAGCAGGAACACAAGCAGGGGGAGTGGGAGAGGGAGAAGCAGGCTTCCTGCTGAGCAGGGAGCCCGATGCGGGGCTCATGATCCTGGGATCATGACCTGAGCCGAAGGCAGACATTTAACGACTGAGCCACCCAGGCGCCCTTAAATGTTTTTTTATTTAAATTCAATTAATTAACATATAATGTGTTAGTAGTTTCAGAGGTAGGGGTCAGTGATTCATCAGTCTTATATAACTAACCCAGTGCTCATCACATCACATGCTCTCCTTAATGCCCATCATCCATTTACCCCATCCCTCCACCCCCATCCCCTGCAGCAGCCCTCAGTTTATTTCCTATGACTGAGTCTTTTATGGTTTGTCTCCCTTTCTGATTTTGTCTTGTTTTATTTTTTCCTCTCTTCCTGTGTTCATCTGTTTTGAGATGAGCGAGATAACGGTGAGATCCACATATCAGTGAGAGCATATGATAATTGCCTTTCTCTGATTGACTTATTTCACTTAGCATAATACCCTCTAGTTCCATCCATATTGTTGCAAATCGCAAAATTTCATTTTTTGATGGCTGCATAATATTCCATTATATATATATATACACCACATCTTTATCCATTCATCTGTTGATGGACATCTGGGCTCTTTTCATAGTTTGGCTATTGTGGACATTGCTGCTATAAACATTGGGGTGCGGGTGGCCCTTTGGATCACTACATTTGTATCTTTGGGACAAATACCCAGTAGTGTAATTGCTGGGTTATAGGGTAGCTCTATTTTCAACTTTTTGAGGAACCTCCATACTGTTTTCCGGAGTGGCTATACCAGCTTGCATTCCCACCAACAATTGTAAAGATTCCCCTTTCTCTGCATCCTCGCCAATATCTGTCATTTCCTGACTTGTTAATTTTAGCCATTCTGACTGGTGTGAGGCAGTATCTCATTGAGGTTTTGATTTGTATTTCCCTGATGCCAGGTGACATTGAGCATTTTTTCATGTGTCTATTGGCCATTTGTATGTCCTCTTTGGAGAAATGTCTGTTCATGTCTTCTGCCCATTTCTTGATTGTTCTTACCAAGTTTGATAAGTTCTTTATAGATTTTGGATATTAGCCCTTTATCTGATAAGACATTTGCAAATATCGTCTATGTTGGTTGTCTTTTGGTTTTGTCGACTGTTTCCTTTGCTGTGCAAAAGCCTTTTATCTTGATAAAATCCCGAAAGCTCATTTTTGCTTTTGTTTCCCTTGCCTTTGGAGACGTGTCTAGCAAGAAGTGGCTGCGGCCGAGGTTACAGAGGTTGCTGCCTCTGTTCTCCTCTAGGATTTTGATGGATTCCTGTCTCACAGTTAGGTCTTTCATGCATTTTGAGTCTATTTTTGTGTATGGTGTAAGAAAATGGTCCAGTTTCATTCTTCTGCATGTGGCTGTCCAATTTTCCCAACACCATTTGTTGAACAGACTGTCTTTTTTCCATTGGGTATTCTTTCCTGCTTTGTCAAAGAGTAGTTGACCAGAGATTTGAGGGTCCATTTCTGGGTTCTCTGTTCTGTTCTGTTGATCTATGTGTCTGTTTTTGTGCCAGTACCATACTGTCTTGATGATTATAGCTTTGTAATACAGCTTGAAGTCTGGAATTGTGATGCCACCAGTTTTTTTTTTTTTTTTTTTTTTAAACATTCCTTTGGCTATTTGGGATCTTTTCTGGTTCCATACGAATTTTAGGATTATTTGTTCCAGCTCTGAAAAAAATTGATGGTATTTTGATAGGGATTGCATTGAATGTATAGATTGCTCTAGGTAACATAGACATTTTAACAATATTTGTTCTTCTGGTCCATGAGCATGGAACGTTTTTTCATTTCTTTGTGGTCTTCTTCAATTTCTTTCATGAATGTTTTATGGTTTTCTGAGTACAGATCCTTTGTCTCTTTGGTTAGGCTTATTCCTAGGTATCTTACGGTTTTTGGTGCAATTGTAAATGGGATCAACTCCTTAATTTCTCTTTCTTCTGTCTCGTTGATGTATAGAAATGCGACTGATTTCGGTGCATTGATTTTATATTTTGCCACTTTGCTGAATTCCTGTATGAGTTCTAGCAATTTTGGGGTGGAGTCTTTTGGGTTTTCCACATAAAGTATCATGTCATCTGCAGAGAGTGAGAGTTTGACTTCTTCTTTGCCAATTTGGATGCCTTTTATTTCTTTCTGTTGTCTGATTGCTGAGGCTAGGACTTGTGGAACTATGTTGAACAACAGTGGTGAGAGTGGACATCCCTGCTCTGTTCCTGACCTTAGGGGAAAAGCTCTCAAGTTTTTTCCCATTGAGAATGATATTTGCTGTGGACTTTTTGTAGATGGCTTTTATGATATTGAGGTATATACCCCTCTGTCCCTACACTGTGAAGAGTTTTAATCAAGAAAGGATGCTGTACTTTGTCAAATGCTTTTTCTACATCTTTTGAGAGGATCATATGGTTCTTATCCTTTCTTTTATTTATGTAGTGTATCACATTGATTTGTGGATGTTGCCTTGCAGCCCAGGAATAAATCCCACTTGGTTGTGGTGATTAATATTTTAAATGTACCGTTGGATCCTATTGGCTAGTATCTTGGTGAGAATTTTTACATCCATGTTCATCAGGGATATTGGTCTGTAATTCTTTTTGTTTGTTTGTTTAAAGATTTTATTTATTTATTTGACAGAGAGAGAGACAGTGAGAGAGGGAATACAAGCAGGGGGAGTGGGAGAGGGAGAAGTAGTTCTCCTGCTAAGCAGGGAGCCCGATGCAGGGCTTGATCCCAGGACCCTGGGATCATGACCGGAGCCGAAGGCAGACGCTCAATGACTGAGCCACCCAGGGCCCCTGTAATTCTCCTTTTTGGTGGGGTCTTTGTCTGGTTTTGGGATCAAGGTAATAATGCTGACCTCATAGAAAGAGTTTGGAAGTTTTCATTCCATTTCTATTTTTTGAAACAGCTTCAGAAGAATAGGTATTAATTCTTCTTTAAATGTTTAGTAGAATTCCCCTGGGAAGCCATCCATCCCTGGATTCTTATTTGTTGGGAGATTTTTGATTACTGCTTCAATTTGCTTGCTGGTTATGGGTCTGTTCAGGTTTTCTGTTCCTTCCTGTTTCTGTTTTGGTAGTATGTACGTCTCTAGAAATGGATATTTCTTCCTGATTGCCTAATTTGTTGGCATATAGTTGCTCATAATATGTTTTTATAATTGTATTTCTTCAGTGTTGGTTGTGACCTCTTTCATTCATAATTTTATTTACTTGGGTCCTTTCTCTTTTCTTTTTGATAAGTCTGGCCAGGGGTTTATTGATCTTATTCTTTCAAAGAACCAGCTCCTAATTTCGTTGATCTGTTCTGCTGTTTTTTTGGTTTCTATTTCATTGATTTCTGCTCTAATCTTTATTAATTCTTTTCTCCTGCTGGGTTTAGGCTTTATTTTCTGTTCTTTCTCTAGCTCTTTTAGGTGTAAGATTAGGTTGTGTATTTGAGACCTTTCTTGTTTCTTGAGAAAGTCTTGTATTGCTATATACTTCCCTCTTAGGATCGCCTTTGCTGCATCCCAAAGGTTTTGAACAGTTGTGTTTTTGTTTTCATTTGTTTCCGTGAATTTTTAAAATTCTTCTTTAGTTTCCTGGTTGACCCATTCATTCTTTAGTAGGATGCTCTTTAGCCTCCATGTATTTGAGTTCTTAACCAAATTTCCTCTTGTAATTGAGTTCCAATTTCAAAGCATTGTGGTCCAAAAATATGCAGGGAATGATCCCAGTCTTTTGGTACTGGTTGAGACCTGATTTGTGACCCAGGATGTGATCTATTCTGGAGAATGTTCCATGTGCACTCCAGAAGAATGTGTATTCTGTTGCTTTAGGGTGGAATGCTCTGAATATATCTGTGAAGTCCATCTGGTCCAGTGTGTTATTTAAAGCCCTTGTTTTCTTGTTGATTGTCTGCTTAGATGATTTGTCCATTGCAGTGAGTGGGGTCTTAAAGTCCCTATTATTGAATTATTATCGATGTGTTTCTTTAATTTTGTTAATAATTGGTTTATATAATTGGCTGCTCCCATTTTAGGGGCATAAATATTTACCATTGTTAGATCTTCTTGTTGGATAGACCCTTTAATTATGATATAGTGTCCTTCCTCATCTCTTATTACAGTCTTTGGTTTAAAATCTAATTTGTCTGATATAAGGCTTGCCACCCCAGCTTTCTTTTGATGTCCATGAGCATGATAAATGGTCTTCCACCCCTTCACTTTCAATGTGGAGGTGTCTTTGGGTCTAAAATGAGTCTCTTGCAGACAGCGTATCAATGAATCTTCTTTATCCAATCTGATACCCTGTGTCTTTTGATTGGGGCATTTAGCCCATTGACATTCAGAGTAGCTATTGAAAGATATGAATTTAGTGCCATTGTATTACCTGTAAAGTCACTGTTTCTGTATATTGTCTCTGTTCCTTTATGGTCTTTGTTACTTTTGGGCTCTCTCTTTGCTTAAAGGATCCCTTTTAATATTACTTGAAGGGCTGGTTTAGTGATCCCAAATTCTTTTAATTTCTGTTTGTCCTGGAAGCTTTTTCTCTCTCCTATTTTGAATGCCATCTTAGCTGGATAAAGTATTCTTGGCTGCATACTTTTCTCAGTTAGCACCCTGAATATATCATGCCAGTCCTTTCTGGCCTGCCAGGTCTCTGTGGATAGGTCTTCTGCCAATCTAATGTTTCTACCCTTGTAGGTTATGGACCTCTTGTCCAGAGCTGCTTTCAGGATTTTCTCTTTGTCTCTGAGATTTGTAAGTTTCACTATTAGAAGTTGGGGTGCTGGCCTATTTTTATTGATTTTGAGGGGTGTTCTCTGGACCTCCTGGACTTGAATGCCTGTTTCTTTCCCCAGATTAGGGAAGTTCTCAACTATAATTTGCTCCAGTTTACCTTCTGCCCTCCCCCACCTCTTTCCTCTTCTTCTGTGATTCCAATTATTCTAATATTATTTTGCTTTATGGTATCACTTATCTCTCGAATTATCCCCTCATGATCCAGTAGTTGTTTATCCCTCTTTTTCTCAGCTTCTTTATTCTCCATCATTTGGTCTTCTATATCACTAATTCTCTCTTCTGCCTTATTTATCCTAGCAGTTGGAGCCTCCATTTTTTACTGCATCTCATTAATATCCTTTTTTCAACTTGATTAGATTTCAGTTCTTTTATTTCCCCAGAAAGGGATTTTCTGGTGTCTTCTGTGCTTTTTTCAGGGCCAGCTAGTATCTTTATAATTGTTATTCTGAACTCTAGTTCTCACATCTTACTAATGTCTGTATTGATTAGGTCCCTGGCAGTCAGTACTGCCTCTTGTTCTTTTTTTTGAGGTGAGTTTTTCCGTCTTGTCATTCTGTCCAGAGAAGAATAGATGAACGAGAGAACAAAATACTAAAATGGCAACAACGACCCCAGAGAAATATATGCTAAACAAATCAGAAGAGACCCAAAACCAAAAAGAAAAAAATTTTTAAAAAATAATATAATCAGACAGGTGAACAGAGCAGAGCAGTATACTAGATCCTGTGTGTATTTTGATCTGTTTGTTAGAAAACTAGATCCCAAAATTGTAAAGAAAGAAAAATTTATATATGTACAAAAATAAAATTAAATACAATGAAAGGATAGAATGTAACTGTAAAAATGAAAGTTAAAAGACCAAAACAAACCAAAAGGGGAAAAGTAAAAGAAGGTATATAAGCAGATAGGTGAACAGAAGAGAGCATTATACTATATCCTGAGTATATTTTGGTCAGTTTATTAGAATAAAATACATCCCAAACTTGTAAAGAAAGAAGAACTTATATACATACAAAAATAAGATTAAATACATTGAAAGGATAGAATGTAACTGTAAAGATGAAAATTGAAAAAGACTTTAACAAAAAAAAAAAAGAAAAAAAAAAAAGGGAGAGAATATGATCAGACAGTGAAGAGAACAGAGCCATACACTAGATTCTGGGTGTATTTTGGTCTGTTTGTTAGAAGAAACTGCATCCCAAAATTGTAAAGAAAGAAAAACATATATATACAAAAATAAAATTAAATACAATGAAAGGATAAAATGTAACTGTAAAAATGAAAATTAAAAAAGATTAAAAAAGAGTTGATAAAATAAGAAATTGGTTGGGATGCCTGGGTGTCTCAGTCGGTTAAGTGTCTGCCTTCAGCTCAGGTCATGATCCCAGGGTCCTGGGATCGAGTCCCGCATTGGGCTCCTTGCTCAGCGGGAAGCCTGTTTCTCCCACTGCCTGCTGCCTCCTTTGTGCTTGCTCTCTCTCTCTCTCTCTCTCTCTCTCTGTGACAAGTAAAGAAAGAAAGAAAGAAAGAAGAAAGGAAGAAAGAAAGAAAAGAAAAGAAAGAAAATAAATAAAATCTTAAAAAAATAAGAAATTGGTTGAAAAAGGAAAGAGGAAAAAAAATTAAAATTGAAAGACTAGAGACTCATGGGGAAAAAAATAATGAATTCTATATACTATATTCCCCCAGCACTGGAGTTTTGCCGTTCTCTATGATCAGTAAACTTGGTTTTAGCCGGATGTTCTTGCTGATCTTCCGGGGGAGGGGCCTGTTATGCTGATTCTCAGGTGTCTTTGCCCCAGCTGGAATTGTACCGCCCTTGGCAGGGGCTGGACTAAGTAATCTGCTCCTGTTTACTCTCTGTGGCTTTTGCTCCCTGAAGGCTTTCTGTGCAGCTTTAGAGAATGAGAATGAAAATGGCAGCCTCCAATCTCCAGCCCTGTAACTGGAAGCTCAGGGCCCCACTCCTCAGTGGGCCTGCAGGGAAAAGCAGTCGATCACTCCTATCTCCCTGGTCTCCATCTGCTCTCTGTGCTCCCCCAGCCTGTGACTGAGCCTTTCTATCTCAGGCACATGACCCCATTTCCAGTCTCTGAACCCTGCAAACCCCTGTGGCGTGCACCCGCGCCGCTTCTCCCACTGAAGGAAGAGGGGTCTCACCTCTGTTCACTACTTCCTGGTCCCTGCTTGGAGAGCAGTTGCCCAGCTGTGCCACGGTTCATGGTTTATGGCAACCCCAAGCTGAGAGCCCACTCCTGGCCTCGCTGATTGCAGCCGGCTTCCCCGCTCTGATGCCTGGGAGCTCTGCTGCACTCAGGCACCCCTGTTCTTTCTGTGACCCCAGGGATCCTGAGACCACACTGTCCCCCACCTGAGTGCCTTTCAGGCAGGGACATCCCTCACCAGAGCAGACTTCTAAAAGTTCCGTTTTTGTGCTCCGCTGCTCTATCACTTGCCAGTAGCTGGCTGATGGAGGCTCCCTCCCCCTGCGGTCTATCTTCCCATATGTCGCCTTGGATTCACTTCTCCACACCTCCTATCTTGCAAAAAGTGGTCACTTTTCTATTTGTAGAGTTGCAGGTATTCTTTTCTTAGCTCTCTGGTTGAGTTTGCAGGTGTTCAGAATGTTTTGATAGCTAGCTAGCTGAATTCCTGTGACCAGACGAAACTGAGGGTCCCACAGTTTGGACTTGGACTCCCACTCATGGGTTATTTTCAGTGGGATCTGAAAACCAATTAATGAGCATCCCCCTGCAACACCCTGTGAACCCAGCTAACGGTAATCACAGTGAAATGTCCTTAGGTGATTTTCTAAGTAGCTGTACTGTATTGAACTAAAGTGTTGTTTCAATTCCAAGTACATGGAAAGCCATCATGAGAGACGGGCACACAAACGAAAATTGCTCAGTTTGCAACTGATGTGCACTTTCTTTAGTGCCATCTGTGGGTTCGTTAATGTTCATAGCCATGATTAGTATGCCTCAGAAATGAACCTCTATCTTGGAGCGGCTTTTGAAGGCTTATTTTTTACCTCAGGCAGTATGCTACCATGGCAGCGAATGATTTTCCTCCTCTCAGAAGTCAACAGGGCCCATTAATTCACATTTGTTTAGAAGAAAGTGGTAAAGCTGATTTCCAGGTCTCAAGTACTGTCGCATATAAAGGAGGGGCTAGACGGACTTACACTGTGAGCTTAGGAATACAGTCCTGGAACCAGTATGTGGAAGTTACTTGAAGACAGATTCTAACTCAACATGAGGCAGGAGTATCCTCAGGTAACAGGTCCTAAAAAGACACTGGTGGCTTTGTGAGCCTGAGAACTCTTTGTGACTGAACGTATTCAAGTGGAGGCTGGTTGGTTATGGTCGGGAAAGACAAGACAGTCTTACAGTGTGACGAGGGGCACTGCATTATCTCCTAGCTCCTTCCAGTTCTGTGATTCCATAATTTTCTTCTGCAGAATCTACTTTGGCCAAGATGGAAATAAAAGTAGTTTGTTATCTCAAGAATAGTTTTGTTGTCACTACCAAAAGCTTATTATTTTATTTAAGTAGAAGTCACAGGGGCGCCTGGGTGGCTCAGTCAGTTAAACACCTGCCTTCGGCTCGGGTCATGATCTCGGGGTCCTGGGATCGAGTCCCGCATCAGGCTCCCTGCTCAGCGGGGAGCCTGCTTCTCCCTCCGCCTGCCACTCCCCCTGCTTGCGCACTCTTTCTCTCTGACAAATGACTAAATAAAAAAAAAAATAAGTAGAAGTCACAGTTAAATTTATGCATTGAAGAACTTGTGACAATAAAAATGAATTTTCTTTCTTTGTCTTGGGGGCTATTAGAATATGGTATGTGAAAATTTCATCAGTGTTTAACTTTGCATCATTCCCTGGGGCAGTTTATTCTCTTTTATTCAACATGCCACTGAGGTGGTTAATATTCAGTACCTAATAAGAAGGGCATATGAGCTTTTTAAAAATAAAAAGATTTACTTTTTCTTATTCCAAAAACAGTGTATTTCTTAATGGAAAATAAGAAAGCACAAAATAGTTTTTAAATCCTCATAACGTCTTTCACCCAGAAGTCATCTTTATATATATCATTTTATACATATTATGTGCTTTTTTTGAATGAAAGCTCATGCCATACATGCTGATTTGTCACCTACTTTTACATGTTGTATCTTTCTATTCAATAAGAATGTTATTTTTAATAAGTAATATTTATTCCTTATATGACATGAATTGCCAATAGAGAAAATTTTCTGGGAGAAAATTCTTTTTTCCCCCCTAAAGATTTATTTATTTATTTTTAAAGCAAGCGAGAGAGAGAGAGAGAGAGAGCATGAGAACATGAGTGGGAGGGGCAGAGGGAGAGACTCTCGAGCAGACTCTGCGCTGAACACAGAGCCCAGCACTGGTCTTGATCCCATGACCCTG
Source organism: Callorhinus ursinus (assembly GCF_003265705.2). Lineage (NCBI taxonomy): Eukaryota > Metazoa > Chordata > Mammalia > Carnivora > Otariidae > Callorhinus > Callorhinus ursinus. The sequence continues at coordinate 24,932,043 of NW_027397087.1, forward strand.
AGAGCATCACCTGAGCTGAAATCCAAAGTTGGACACTCAGCTGACCAAGTGAGCTACCCAGATGCCCCTGAGAGAAAATTCTAAATTTACTAATAAAGATGAGACCTTTTAAACATCTATTTTAAAAACCCATAGAAATAGAGAATAGGAAATGCTTTTTTGATGGGGAATTTTTTCTTTTGTTTTGCTTTTTATTTTGAAATTATTTCAAGTTTAGAAAAACTGTAAGAATAGTCCAAAAATGCTATACATCTTTAATAGAGACTAACCAATTGTTAACATTTTGGAAATTTTCTTAATCTCATTGTGTGATGGGAGTGTGTGTGTGTGTGTGTGTAAATATAGTTTTTTTCTCTAAGTCATTTGGGAATAAGTTGCAGAAGTCATGATGCCTTTTTACTCGTTTATTACTTCAATCTATATACCCTAAGGACAGGAACATTCTCTTAAATAAGTATAGTCCAATGAAATATTAATGAAAATTTTTTCATTTTTCAATTTTCACTTTCACCATTATTTCCATTATAGCAGACGTTCCCTGGTCTAGTTTCTGTTCCAGAATCATACAGCATAGTTACCATGTTTCTTTATTTAGTGTCTTTTAATATGGAGCAGTTCCTTGGTGATGTTACGTCATTAAAGAATACAGGCCAGTATTTTGTAGAATGTCAGTTTGGGTCTGTTTGCTTCCTCTTAATTAGATTCAGGTTGTACATTTTGGACAGAAATGTCACAGAAGCGGTGTGTCCCTCACGTGTCAGGGAACCTTACATGATGTTGGTTTCTCCTGGTATTAGTGACGTTACCTCCGATCCCTTGGTTAAAGTGGTATCTGCCAGATTTCTCCATTGTGATAGTTCCCTTTTCCCTTTGTAATTAGAAAGTAATCTGTAGGGAGATACTATAAAACTGTGTAACTATCCTGTTCCCTCTCAAACTTTTACTCTAGTAGTTTTAGCATCTATTGATAATTTTTGCCCAAATCAACTGTTACTATATGCTGTAGAATTTGACACAGCATTGTTTTTTAATATTAACTCTTGTAAAATTTACCTCTTCTTAAAGGGTTTACAGCCATCTATGAAAGCATAGGATCCCTCAGGCAAGTTCTTGAAGCCAAGATGAAGTTGGACAAGGACCAGCTGCAGAAGCAAATCCAGCAGATGCAGAAGCCAGAGGCTCCCATGTGAAGGGAGCTGGGACAAGGACCTCACAAGTGGTTCTGCCAGTGGGCCGAGAGCTGGATACCTCTGTAGCTAGGCTGTCACCACATTCAGGAGTGTTCTATTCATGGCGTGCATGTGCCAAGCAATGTGTTTTCATGGGTCTGAATGTTTACCTTGAGTCTCAAAAACACTTTCTTTAAAAGTATTAAGTACAATTTTTACCAATTTATTCCATTTCTCTAAATTTGATGGAATATCCTCCCTGCCCCTAGATTTGGAAAAGCTTTTATCCCCTTCATTTTATGAATGAAAAGACTTAACGACTTTCCTTCAATGCTTGACGCTCTAGCCAAGACTTCACTATTTTGAAAAATGTCATGGTGATTTTTTTTTTTAATTAAGAAACTAATGAATTGTCACAGGAATGTGTTGCTCCTCACCCTAAATTAAGAGAATGTCCTGGTAGACTAGAATTCAACCTTTTAGTCCATATTTGGATTTTATTATTGTTATCTGTGCATTTCTTATATGGTTATCTTGTAAATCTTCTGTCTTTTGTAGGGAGAAGGGATTTAACTTTTGGAAAACCACCCCTGCCACCATTTATGTAATGAAAATAGCTTGAAGATTGATAACTGCCATATACATTGCAAATTAAAGTGGAAACTTAAGACAGTTATCTAGATAATGCAAGGCACCATATCCACATCGACCACCTACTTATACCAGGTTTTAATATTGAAAACTTTTTTCAATTATCCACAGCCTGTATAGTGATAGCCATATATTTAATAATGGAATGGTGGTTAATAGTCTGTTTATTGCACAATTAATTGTTAATTATAATAGGATGTGAGAATTTTTCAGGCTTTATGATCTCCTCTCTAAATGTTTCCAAAATTGGCACAAAGTGCTAACTAAGGTTTATACACACTTATTGTAACTGTATTCTTGTGCCTTGGTTTTACCACGTCAATGCACTGTATCCTCTAAAAGTTTTACGGACAAAATAGAAGGCATGATAATACATCAGAATTATGATGTAAAAATGGGATCCTATGTAATTTTTAAATGTTCTAAAAATTTTATCACTGGTAAGACATTAATCATTCAGTAGTATTAATGAAATAGAAATTCATACTTTTGTATGGACAGAGAATCAAATTGATATTGCATTTATAACACTGTCAAGAAACTTTCATTTTGAGCAGCTTTGTAGTTGATGGGTGTTTTCTTTTCAATCGCCATATTTGATTAGTCATTGAAAATTGGCACCAGTGAAATTGTTCACCTGTGTTTGTACAAACCAATGGTGAGACGCACACTGTTCTAAACTGTGAGGGTGCCCAGGAAAAGGAAAACAATTCTTTAAAATTTTTTAAAAAATTGTTTTTTGTTTGCCAAGGACTCAGGAAAATTAAAACATTTTCTATTTTTAGGATAAATCATAAATGAAATATGTGACTGGCTATTACTGTTTACCCATGTAAAATATGCTGCTGAAGTTCATAGTATTTTACCTTCAATGGCTGGACAAAAATTCTTTAAAAATTTGGACCTGAGAAATCACATAAGGAATGTGTCATCCAACACGTAGTTCCTCAATTTTGTCACAAATCTTTGCGTCAGTATATAGGAAGATGATTTCCACTTAACAATGAAAAAACAAAGGTGAATGCTCTTTTGCAATCAGAAAGTGGGTTTCTTTTTGTGATAGAGTAAGCACATCTAGTACAGTTTTCCCTGCTGAAGCACAAGCCACAGCACAGAGAACTATGCCCCCTCCAGCGTCTCTCCTCTGTGGCCTCTGGAGGAGGAAGAGTCCGCGCATGAGGCACGTGGGGAGAGGGGGAGACAGGCCAGCTGGACTCAGGTTGAGGGCTGACATGAGCAGGTGACGGCTGGCTGTCCGCTGAAATTGCTCAGGTGCTTCTGATGCTGCCAACCTCATGTCATGAGCTCTGGCAAGGGTTCTCCACCCTGGCAACATGCTGGAACCGCCCAGGGCGTTCAAAGAGCTACTGATGCCCGGGCTGTGCCCTAGGCCAGCAGAGCCAGAACCTCTGGGAGATGGGACCCAGGCATCTGTAGGCATCAAAGGCCCCCGGGCGATTCAGAGGCCGCTCAGGTTGGAAGCCACTGAGCCACAGCGCACTCTTATGACCAAAGTAAACGAGGATCAGCTTCCGTGTTCTTTCCTTTACCAGAAATTTGCAATAAAAAGAATAAAGTTTCCAAATAAACATGGTGTACGATTTTTAAATTTAAAAGTATTTTGGTGTGAGGCCACCTACTGGGAACTGGAAAGTCACGGGCAGCTGCTCCGCCTGGGGGTCTCTGAGGCCGCCGTGCCTTCTTGCGTCTGGACTCACGCCAGCTGGTGGTTGCTAGTGTGTGTTGTACGCCTGTGCTGTGGACTCGGAGGTGTGTGTTCACTCATTCATGGGAGCAGCGAGGACTGTTCGCTTCCCCGTTTCACAGATGAGAAAAATGGGATCGATGATTCACACCAGGCAGACTGCTTCCACAGTCTGGGCACCTGACCGGTATGCCGCTATCCTACCTCTCAAGATAACGTCCTTGCTTCCCGCGTAACTGACTCGCCAGGCCACCACCTGCAGCCCCATCTCTATAGGACCTTACAGCTCCACCATCGGCGTCCCTTTGCTTTTTAATGTCCCAGTTCCGAACACCTACGAGGGACACCTCAGTAGCTTCACTTGAGTCAGAGGTCTTCCTCTGGTTTATCGGTGGAGGCGAGGGAGATGGGGCCATTTGGTGCCACAGGACTGAGGGGTCCCAGGCATTTCAAGCCCTGTGCTTGGTCTGTCCTATGCAGTGGACTGTGGTTCTGTGCCCTGGGAGAGGAGTTACGTCGGGTGATTGCAGAGCAGAACAGAACGATTCCCTCTAAACCATGCTTATCCCACTTGGCTCTCGGCCTGAAAAAAGCCCACAAACCACTCGTGACATCCTGGAAACTCAATGGTAACTGGATGGAGTTCTTCTGTCACTGTCCCCTTCTAGCTGTGTGGCCCCGGGCAGTTCTCTTAACCTTTCTGAATCTCAGTTTTCTCATCTGCAGAATGGAAGTTATTGTTTAAAACAGGCAGCTGGGTTATAATTTTTGAAATGCTGAAGTACTTAATGCAATATTGGGTATTAAGTGGTCAAATATGGGGTATGGGAGGGGAGCTATTGGTGGTATAACATAGCAATGTATATGGGGGCGTCTATGTTTTGGTTCAAAGCATCCCATTACCTGCTGGGATCATTTATGGGAAGTGACTCTGTCCTCCAAAGAAAGTGGCATCCTAGCCTGAGACACAGAAGAGCAGTAGAGCCTGGATGAAAAGATAAGTGGATAGGACCAGAATGCGGACAGTCCCTGAATGTGGGGAAGCTCTGGGCAGATCCTCGGGCTAGTGAGGCTCATCCCTGGAGCAGGTGTGGCTTCCCCAGGACTAAGCCTGGAATGAGGCGCATCCGCTGAGGGGCCAGTGTTGAGAAGGCTACGATGGGTGGGGTCAGACCCAGAAGGTGGAAGCAGTGAATAAGCAAATGTGTATACATAGCAATGGAGTACTATGTGGCCATAACAAGGAAAGAAATTCTGACACGTTTATAGCATGGATGAATCTTGAGGACGTTTCGTTTAGTGAAATAAGCAAGTCACAAAAAGACAAATGTTGTATGATTCCACTTGTATGAGGTACATAGAAGAGTCAAATTCATAGAAACAGAGTAGCATGATAGTTGCCAGGAGCTTGGGGGTGGGGCGGGGATGGGAGTTAGTATCAAATGGGTACAGAGTTTCAGTTGGAGAAAAGGAAAAATTTTGAAGATGGATGGTGGTGATGGTTGCAAACAATGTGAATGTACTTAATGCACATAATGTACTTAATGACACAGAACTATACATTTAAAAATGGTTAGGGACGCCTGGGTGGTGCAGTTGGTTAAGCGTCCAACTCTTGGTTTCGGCTCAGGTTGTGATCTCAGGGTTTTGGGATCAAGCCCTGTGTTGGGCTCTGTGCTCAGCAGGGAGTCTGCCTAAGACTCTCTCTCCCTCTGCCCCTCCCCTCCGTGTGCTAAGATAAATAAATCTTTTTAAAAAATGGTTAAACTAGGGGCACCTGGGTGGCTCAGTCGGTTAAACATCTGACTCTTGGTTTCGGCTCAGGTCGTGATCTCAGGGTCATGGGATTGAGCCCCGCGATGGGCTCTACGCTCAGTGGGGAGTCTGCTTAAGACTCTCTCTCCTTCTCCCTCTGTCCCTCCCCCCACTCTCTAAAATAAATTAATCTTTTTAAAATATATATATATATACATTTTACTAGTTTAACCATTTTTATTTTTTAAATTTTTTTTAAAGATTATTTGAGAGAGAGAGCAAGCGAGTTGGGGGGAGGGGCAGAGGGAGAGGGAGAGAGAGAGAGAGAGAGAAGCAGACTCCCCACTGAACGTGGAGCCTGACACAGGGCTCAATCCCATGACCCTGAGATCACAACCTGAGCCGAAATCAAGAGTCGGATGCCCAACCAACTGAGCCACCTGGGTGCCCCAAAATATACATATGTCTTACAAACAACAAAACAAAACAAAAGAAGTGGATTCCTTAGCCCTCCAGTTGAGCCTTCAGATGAGACTGCAGCCCTGGTAGCTTTACTGCACCCTCCCGAGAGATGTTAAAATCAGAGGTACCCAGCTAAGCCATGCCCACACGTCTGACCCACAAAAACTGAGATAATAAGTATTTGTTGTTTTAAATTGCTACATTTTTGGGCAATTTGTTATATGCAGCAATAGGAAACTGATGTACTGGCACTGGGTAATCTTTTTTTCTTTTTAAAGATTTTATATATATTATTTATTTGACAGAGAGAGCACAAACAGGGGGAGTGGCAGGCAGTGGGAAGAGGGAGAGCCTGATGCGGGACTCGATCCCAGGACCCTGGGATCATGACCTGAGCCAAAGGCAGACGCTTAACCAACTGAGCCACCCAGGTGCCTGCGGCACTGGGTAATCTTGACAGAACGATTTTGTGGAAATGTGTATTTCTTGTGCTACAAATGACATGTTCACATATATAATCTCATTTAATACATTTTCTGAGCAGGACATGATCTTAACAACTTATATTGAATGGCATATATACCTTATCCCATTTAATCTTTGTAATTACCCTATTTGGTGTGTACTATAATTTCCATTTTGTGGATGGAGCGGAGAGGGAGAAGTTGTTAACTAATATTACAGTTAACTCTTGACTAACACAGATTTGAACTGCACAGGCCCACTTACATGTGGATTTTTTTTTATAAATACAGTACTGTAAATGTATTTTCTCTTATGGTTTTCTTAATAAAATTTTCTTTTTTCTAGCTTACTTTGTTGTAAGAATACAGTATATAATACATATAATTTACAAAACAGGTGTTAATTGACAATGTTATCAGTAAGGCCTCTGGTCAACAGTAGGCTATTAGTGAAGTTTTGGGGAAGTCAAAAGTTAAACGCAGACTTTCAACTATGTAGGGGAGGTTGGGGAGGGTTATTGGTGCCCCTAATCCCCTTCATTGTTCAAGGGTCAACTGTATATAGAAGTGGGAAATGAAATAAAGCTCATATAGCTAATTTTGGAGGAGCAGGGATTTGAATCCATATCCATATCAAAGTCTAGGCTACCATTTTGCAAGAAAGACAACACCTACACATAAGGTGATTTGTTCAATATCTAACAATTATGTGGAATTAGAATACTGTTTAGCTCAGTGGTCCTCAAGGTATGCCCAGACCAGAAGCATCAGCATTACCTGGATACTTGTTAGAAATGTAAGCTGACAACCCCATGCCAGACTTCCTGAGTCAGGTACTCAGATGAGCTCAGCAATCGGCTTTAACATGCCCTGCTGATGATTCTACTGCAGGTTAAATTTGAGAATCGCTGATCTAGAACTGCACTGTAATACAGTAGCCCTTAGCCCATTTAAATTTAAATAGAATCAGAATTAAATAAATTTAAGAAATCAGTTCCTCGGTTGCACTAGCCACATTTCAAGTGCTCAAGAGCCACATGTGGTTAGTGGTTATAGCATTGTCCCATGCAAATGCAGAACACTTCTATTATTGCAGAAAATTCTATCTGACAGCCCTGGCCTCGAGTTTCTGGCTCCTTCAATTGACGGCTCTGTCCAAGCTCCGTACCTTTATCCGTCAGCCTAGAATTAGATTTGGACCTGGAACTTTCCTTCTGTCTCATCCCTACAATCTTGTGTCAGTTGTCCCTGTTAGAGATGATTTCGCAGGTCTTTATAAGGGTTTGTCTTACCTGCTGTTTCTGATCAGTAGATGTTGCTTCGGGGAGCACTGTGTTGAGAAGGATGGGGAGGCTGGTGCTAGACTCAGGGGAAGAGCCACAGAGTGTCAGCCAAGGGGTGGGGCTGTGTGTTGCGTGTCTGCCAGGCTCGCACCAGGACGTTCAAGGCATGTGCCTGGCAAAGGGTTGCCGGCCAGGGGACCTCTTGAGTGATTCTCAGGCTCCCTAGTGAGAGGGACCTGTCAGGCCTGGGACTAGGGTGAGGCAAAGTGATGCACTCATCTTGGAAAATTAAAAAGGACGCCAAAAACACTGTAATTAAGATAACCCGTTAACACAATATTTTTAAGATCAAAATTAATGCAAGAAAATTGCATGATGAACAAAATTTCAAACCTTAAAGACCAGATTCAACCATATTGTGCGGAGTTCCATTGTGGAACTGAGGCCAAACAGAAAACTGCTCCTAAGTACATGTTGCATGTAATTTTAAATTTTTGACATTTTGTACATTGGATTTTTTTTGTCGTTTATACAGATTTTTAGAAATATTGTATTAACATATTATTTGTCTTGATGACAGGATTTTGGCTGCTCCCCTCCTTACATTTAGCATTTGAAGAGAATGCCTCGCTCATCTCACCCTAATTGCTGCCCTGCCCAGATGTCTAAAAGTTGGAACTAAATTCAGTGCTCAGTTATTGTAATTAGCTTACCTCCAGAGTGTCTGATTGCTTTAGATGGTCTCTGGTCTGTTTTTATCCCTAATTGTAACGCTTCGTTTAATTTTCAGACTTGTGACTTAATTCTTCCTGGAACTAGTTTGGGACACAAATAAAGATCTGACTCTTTGAGATGAGACGGGAGCACCAATGTTGGGCATCCCTGCCACGCCCTCCCCCACCCCACCCCGAGATTCGCTGGCCTTTGCTGCCTCCATGTGGACAGAATAGAAACTCCTAGGGAATCTGTTTCAGTAGGAAGAACCCACAACCACGGAGCTCCTCAGTGGAAAGGCCCCTGGAGGCCACTGACCTCAGTCCCCTCATTTTCTGGAACAGAAAACAGAGTGCCAGACAGAGAAGTTGGAAGTGGGATTAGCAGGGTTATAAGTATGGTAGTATGATACACAGGCTGTAACCATAATAGTGATTTAATACCATTTCTGCACGGGCTGGGCCATGGCAGTGCATAAAACAGACCAATATTTTCACTTTTATGGGATTTTGATTCCAGGGTGAGGTGGGGGTGGGGAGAGAAGATAATCAAGCAAGAAAATACCAAGTATGTCAGATGATGGTAAGAGCTTTGGAGGAAGATACAGCAAGGGCACAGGGTAGGGAGTCCCGGGGCTGGGGCCGGGGGGTGGGGGGTGAGGAGGTGGGGTACAAGTCAAAACAGGATGGCCAGAAAAGGCCTTGCTGAGAAGCAAAGACCTGATAGAGAGACGGGAGAGCCAGGTAGATACAGGCGGAAGAATTTACCTACATCTTATCATTTCTAGAAAAAAGAGCTACGTATAATTCAGGCATTGAGGGCCCGTCTAGTTGCTAACGCTTTGTCCTTCCGGCTACACGGTTAGTAGGGCCTTCCTCTGCTATAACCTCTGAACGTCCCATGTCCCTTGTTGGCTCCTCATTCCCGCACCCTGGGCGAATGATTCCCTGTATTAAATTCCCTGTTTGAAATACCTAGCAAGGTTTCTGCTTTCCGGAAAGGACCCCAACTAACGTAATGCTTAAGGAGAGTAAATTGCACCTGTGATTATCAGGCTTTGTCCACACCTCATGCTTGTTCTTCCCCTGGTGCCATGTGGCTCCTTGGAACTTCGCGGCTTGGGCTCTCCCCGAACCCAAGACCACTGCTACTACCCGCTCATGTTTTTTGAGGCTGTCCCACACTGTGCTGGCACCAATCCCCACATCCACCAAGAAGTCCCAGAAGGAGCAGCCCGTTTGTCCTTGCCCCAGGCCCCTGCCGATGGCCATGACCCAGTAGCACCTCCCAGGCCCTCACTCGGGCCCTCTGGAATCTGACCAGGAGCTCGCATCTTAATGAAGTGGTCATTAAAAAACACTCAAAGAAATAAAAACTCCCATTTAAAAATGTAATAAGAATGAATGTGTGGTCCTGCCTTTGGGTTCAAAACACAAGTGGGCTGAAGTGGACCTCTGGCCAGCCTCCTCCTTCTTTTAGGAGGCAGCCTCTGGTTTCTCTGGAAAACTATACTCTTCCCAGGGGTCCTGTTGGGAGTGTTATTCACAGGGCCCCTCCTCCCACCAAGGGGCAAACAACCCCAGCTGAGCCAGTTCAGACTCTGGCCTGGAAATCTGGACCCTGAGTCGAGGGGTGCATGGAGCTCTAAGGACTAGGTCATTCACCAGACAGCACTTGAGAGTTTCCAGCTGACATCCCTGGAACTGGCCCCATTCCCGTGCGGAGTTTTGGGCACAGCCTTCTTTTTTTTTTTTTTTTAAGATTTTATTTATTTATTAGGGAGAGAGAGAGAAAGCACAAGCAGGGGGAGTGGCAGGCAGAGGGAGAAGCAGGCTCCTTGCTGAGCAGGGAGCCCGATGTGGGACTGGATTCCAGGACCCTGGGATCATGACCTGAGCTGAAGGCAGACACTTAGCCAACTGAGCCACCCAGGCGCCCTGGGCACAGCCTTCTAATACACCTCTTTTCTGCCTGGGTTAAGCCAGAATCGGTTAAACAGGAGTCACTTGCAAAGGCAAACCTCAATGGATGTAAATGTGGCTTAGCAGCGGCTCATAAAAAACGTCCAGGAGTTTTAGCACCAAGGTTGATAAGAGCAACTAACCATTGCCAAGCACTTCTGTAGGCTGGTGCTGTGCTAAGAACTATATATGCTTTTTCTCATTTAATTCAACACTCACCATGACTTTAAGAGGTAGGTACTACCCTTGGCTCCATTTTATACGTGAGAGAATAAGGCACAGAGAAATGAGGTAAATTTGCTGAGGTCATGCAGCTAATAAGCATTAGAATCAGAATCCGAATCCAGGTTTACCTGACTCCAAAATAGAGCTCCCAACCACTGCTCTGTATTGCCTCAAAAGGAGCCGGCATTGTGGATGGTTGCCTAGAGCAAAGAGGACCTCTGGCCATGACCCAAGGGGCTAAAGATGACAGCACACCCTTGCCTTCCTGTGGTGGTGGGCTCAAGGGTAGGCCTACCCTTCAAGTGCTCTGTGGCAGAGCTCTTGACCCTGGCTGCATATTGCAATCACCTGGGGAGCTTTCATACTACTGATGCCTGGGAGCTCCTGGGGGTTCCAGGGGGGCTCAGTCCGTGGAACCTCCGACTCTTGATTTTGGCTCAGCTCATGATATCGCGTCGGGAGACTGAGCCCCATGTGGGGCTCTGCGCTCCAGGGAGTCTGCTTGAGATTCTCTCCCTTTGCCCCTCCCCTACTTGTGCTCTTCTTCTTCTCTCTCTCTCTCTCTGTGTGTGTGTGTGTGTGTATGTGTGTGTGTCTCAAATAAATAAATAAATATTTAGGAAAAACAAAAACAAAACCAAAAACCTGCTGATGCCTGGATCCCATCCTCTGATGTCATTGGTGCTGCTGGGTCATGGGATTGTTTTCCAATTTCCCAGGTGATTCTAATATGCAGCCATGGTTGCCAGCTTGTTTTTCTAACTTTAAAGGGGGATACTCTAAACCTGTGGATCCTGTTAAAATGCAGACTCTGATTCAGGATATCTGGATGGGGCCCAAGGGTCATGTTTCTAACAAGCTGGAGGTGATTCCGAGTAGACAGTCCGTCCCAAGTGGAAGTCTTACTCGACAAAGTGGTGGCCGACAGCATCAGCATCATCTGGAGCTTGTTAGAAACTTGGACTCTTGGGCCCCACCCAGACCTGAGAGGGAAGGATGAGCGCCCAGGTGATTTTTATGCACATGAGCCCAGTGCATATTTAAAGGAATGCAGGTAGGTTGGTAAGGGGAGTCAAAGCTGAAGCATCCGAGCAGCATGGAGGAATTGGAGATGTTTAGCTGGGACAAGAACGAGAAGGAGGCAGGTAAGTGCCTTGACCTTGGGAGGGCCACCCAAGGAAGGGGAGGGGACCGCTTTATGAGTGCCAAAGGATAAGCTAGTCGCTCAGGAGGACTCATTTCTGTCCATCGTGATGGACATGGGCTATGCTTCTTGTCAAGGAGGACCCGCTCCCCTAATTACGGCAGAGGGCTTCAAGCGTTGTAAAGAGTTGATGACTTGTAAGCTCCCTGGTTACTCTGACATTCAGGGTCTATATGGTCAAAGGGGCAGGATTGTCAGGTCACCTGGGGGCTGTAGTCAGCGCCTACGGAGCTGAAACGAGACATGTTTTGAGAGACAAGCACACGGTCTTGGATCAAAACTGACAAAACCTGACCTTGTGTGGGGAGATGCCTACAAAGGCGGAGACCTGTGTTTTATGAAAGGGTGTATGGGAGGAGATTTTGGAAGCCCCCAAATCCAGCAGAGGCAACCCTGAAGTACTCAGGCGCCAAAGTTCTCTCGTATGTCCTGCTGTGATTTGATACGAGGCAATAAGGTGTGGTCAGGAGACAGGCGGGCTATGAGGGTTGAGGAAACCAGTGCTGAGGCTGAGCATTGGCGTAGGGGAGGGGGAGGGTGTTTATCCGGGGCCAGCCAGAGAAGAGGGGTTGGGATTCGGGTTTCCTGTTGCTGGTGCTTTAGATAGAAACAGTTCTGGAAAGCGCAGGGGGGAGCAGTAGCTCCTTAACTACCTTGTGTGGAAGGACTAGGGTCCGATTATTTCAAGCAGTGTGGGTTCATTGTGAGGACACATGCCTGTGAGTTTAGGAGAAGCTGAAGGAACCCTCCCCCCACCCCCACTCCCCCGGGGGGGCGGTGTTGCTGGGATGAAGAGGTCTGGGCCCTGGGTGGTTCCATAGGTCAGGGTGTGACTTTTTACATCTTCCTTCTTGGGCTTCCTTTTGTACGACTCTGTTCGTGTGTGTGTGTGTGTGTGTGTGTGTGTGTGTGTGTGCGCGTGCGTGTCTGTCTGTCTGTGTCTCTTTTGTGCCACTTGGCTCCCCCAGACTCTCTGCAGCTTCAAACTATGCTGCAGCATGTGCTGACCCTCTGGGTCCAGGGGCTGCGCCCTCCTTCCTGGCTCCCCTATAGATCAGATGGAGACCTTGGGTGCGTCACATCCTTCATCCTGAGCAGACTTTCGCTTACATATCAAACACCTGGGAAAACTTTTTCCGGGATCTTTCTGGAAGCACACAGTCCTCTTAGGCAACTTAGCAATTTCTTTATTTGGTGGAGTGAGACCTTCAGAGAGACTGTTGTGCGGGGTTTCCAGGGGCCGATATCCGCGAGCGCTTAGCCGGGCCGGGCCTCGGGAGCTTTTCTTGTCCCTGTCATGGACGCTCGCGCAGGACTTTCTCCCTGGCCCGTGTTTTGGAGTAGGGGCTGTGCATGGAGGGCTGTGAGGGGCAGGGGCAGGTTTCTGGGGCCTTATCCCGGACAGGGGAGCCTCCGACAACCTGAGCCCACACCCGGGAAAGGTAAGCCAGCCGGAGAAGCAGTCAAACGTGCAGGAGCAGTGGAGGGGCGCTGGCCTGGGAGCTTGCCTTCGGCTTCCTGACTGGGAAGACCTGAGGGGAGGCGAAGAGAAGCCCCAGCCAGAGTGACTCCCTATTGTGAAACATGCCATATCCCTCACCTCATCTCATTTAACCCTCATAAAATGCTAAATTTAGAGGTGAGAAACTGACTCACAGAGGAGGCCTGGCTGGCTCTGGGTTACCCACCTAGTGGGAGGCAGAGGTGGGGGGCTGGGAGCCTCTTCCCCCTCACACTGGTGCCCTCCCAGAGGCTTGGGCCTTCCTGCTCAGGAGCCTTACTTAACTGCTGGGACACGAGGAACCAGTCCCTTTCAGAACAGACAAAAGGCTATTGTTCTCCAAGCCCATGACCCATTCAGGGCTCTCTTGACTTTTACTGGTGGTTTTTTTTTTTTTTAATGTGGTTCTTCTAATCCTAGGAAGGCAATCTTTGCTTTCAGTTACCTTCCAGTTGGTTTTGCCACTCATTTGTCTTGGCTCACCAGGAAGTAACTTTGCTCAAAGCAATGTGTTCCAAAGACTTTTTTTTTTTTTTTTTTTTGACTGAGATGAAAGTTCCCTTTTACCTGCCACTTGAATATTTTCCAGCCAACAGTTAGTTGGGGTAGCCCTCCTGGGGATGTCCGTCCCCTTCAGCTGAGTCAGACTGGCTTCTCAGGGCTTTCTTCTTTCACTTCTGAAGGGGAGGAGTTTCTGTCTCCTCAGGGACCATTCTTGGTCTGGTTGTTTGGTCCATGCTCTCCCAGCTCTGCTAACTATGAAATCCCACTGGCCCACCCTGAACACTCCTGCTATTCGCCAGGAGTCCCACCACAAAGTCTGTAAGAAACAGTGTTCATAGGAAGCTTCTTGAAGAAGCTACAACGACTGTTTTTCTAAATCGGGGGATGACTGTAATGGCCTCTTAGCTGATCTCCAGCAGGTCTGAGCAGGCCTAATACTTAGGTGATGTCATTTCTCCCCTCCAAACTCTCCAATGGCTTCCTCTGAAGTACCTACAATGATCTAACAGGTCCTGTGTTTTCTGCCCTGCCCTTTTACCATCTCTTCTCTCCCTTTAGAGCTACTTAGCTCACCTGTGCTTTTTGCTCTGTTCCCCTTAGCTTGTGTGCTGGTCCTCCGAGGCAAGCCCCTCCCTACCTCAGGGCCTTTGTACTTACTCTTCCCCCAGATAGCCACAGCTTCCTCCCTTTTTTCTGGTCCTTATTCTTTCTTTCTTTCTTTTTTTTAAGATCTTATTTGGCGAGGGAGGCACAGCGAGAGAGGGAACACAAGCAGGGGGAGTGGGAGAGGGAGAAGCAGGCTTCCCGCTGAGCAGGGAGCCCGATGCGGGGCTCGATCCCAGGACCCCGGGATCATGACCTGAGCCGAAGGCAGACACTTAATGACTGCGCCACCCAGGTACCCCTGGTCCTTATTCAAATGGGCTCTTCTCCGGACTTTCTGGGCAGTCTCATAAATTTTTTTCCTTCTGATTCTTCCTCTCCCTTTATTTTCCATAACCCTTACCCTCTGGTAGACCACTTATTATCTACTGCTTGTTCATTTCCATGAGGATTTAAGTTTCCTGAGGCAGGACAAGTTATTTGCTTACTTGTAGAGAACAGTGCCAAACTTAAAAGGTGTTGGAAAATATCTACCGAATGAGTAAATGAATGACCAGGTCTCCAAGGCAATGACTTTGGAGCCCGTTATGCCACATAAATGTGTGAAGTTACTGGAGGAAAAACAATAGAGGGTGGGGAAATTGAGGCCCTGAGCCCCTCCTAAGGGCTTTAACTTTAAAACAGCAATAACCATCACAAAAACAGCCCCCCCCAAACCCCTCTCTAGGGTTAAGACTGGGTGTGCCAGACCAGCAGATGTCTGGAGCCTGGACTTGCTAGAATTGCTGTCAACAGGTGCTTCTGCCGAGAGATGCCCATGGGTTTCCTTGAGGGATCTTCTAAGTATTTCTGTGAAACTGTCCTTTTGTCCATTCTAAAGACCTGGTTGAGGGGTGCCTGGGGGGCTCAGTGCGTTGAGTGTCACACTCTTGATTTCAGCTCCGGTCATGATCTCAGGCTCATGAGATCGAGCCCTGCATCAGGCTCTGTGCTCAGTGCCGAGTCTGCTTGTCCCTCTCTCTTCCCCTCTGCCCCTCTCCACCCCCAAATAAGTGAACTATTAAAAAACCTTGTTGAGACCTCATGCATGCACTATATACCTGTAGAAATTCTTCTATCAGATATGTGTTTCTCAAGGCTATTTTATTTTTTAAGATTTATTGAGTGCAAGGGAGAGCACAGAGACAGAGCATGAAAGGGAGAAGCAGGCTCCCTGCCGAAGGCAGACAACCCAACCAACAGAGCCACCCAGGTGACCCACTGTTTTATTTTTTTGAATCAGACCCTAGGATTCATGTTATTCATACTTTGTGGGTCTTTTTTTCCAGTTAAAGGATTTAGAGTTGGATTTGTAACCTTCTTCTTAGAGGCTTAAGACTTTCTGGTATGCATTCCTGATTCCATAGTATGTCCTGTCCTTCCCTTGCTGAGGTTTCTTATTCATTCCTAATTTTTGTTACATTAGTGTATATATATATATATATGTGTGTGTGTGTGTGTGTGTTTTTAGAGATAGAGAGATAGATATGGATGAGGGTCAGAGGGAGAAGCAGACTCCCTGCTGAGCAGGGAGCCCGATGCAGGACTCGATCCTGGGACTCCAGGATCATGACCTGAGCCGAAGGCAGTCGCCCAACCAACCGAGCCACCCAGGCTACATTAGTATATTTTATATAGTAATTCTCTTTAGGATAAGCATGGGCATAAGTAAATAAATGAACTGAACACTAACTTAGGCTTCCCGAAATTAAACACATCCAGAAGAAATAGAATAGTTCCCCCACCCCGCCCCCCCCCCCCCCAACCAACCCAAAACCCCCCAACCGGGAACTGGGAAAAAAATTTGGGATCTAACAGGGAGGGAGGGGAAATTAGAGGCTACTGAGGAGGTTTGGAAAGAGCTGCTGAGAGCAGGGCAGAGCTCTTCCTTAAAACCAAATGAAATAGCTCTTCAAGAATTAGATTCCAGGGGCTCCTGGGTGGCTCAGTGGGTTAAGCATCTGCCTTTGCCTCATGCTCTGAGCCAAAGGCAGATGCTGGTCCTGGGATTGAGTCCTGCCTCAGACTCCCTGCTCAGTGGGGAGTCTGGTTCTCCCTCTCCCTCTGCCTGCTGCTCCCCCTGCTTGTGCTAGCTAGCTCACTCACTTGCTTGCTCTTTTTCTCTCTCTCAAAGAAAATCTTTTTTTTTTCTTTAAAGAGTACACTTACATTAAAAATTAGATTCTGTCTCATTATAGAAGATTGGAGCTCAAGCAATACAAAGAGCATCCTGCACTGACCTGGCCAAACAGGCACTACATACAGGGGTGTTAAAGGAAGTGCACCTTCTCCTACTTGGGTGTCCGAGGAGTCTAAGGGTCCTTTCTCCTGCTCCCGGTGTGCACATGACTCAGACAAGAGTGGGGGTCCTGCCCCAAAGCGACCATCCATACTACCCCCGCAGGACAGTCACTCATTGACTTAGTGGCCCTCCCACTGGTCCCTTCTCGGGGACTTCGTATTTGTGGTCTGGACAAATAACCATATGCCCAAGCCACCAGCAGGATAAGCACAGCTGGGAAGCTCCCAGCAACCCTGACAGTAGTGATGGAACCCCAGTGGCCTTATCAGAGGAGAAGTATAACTACTTCTAATCTGACTCCATCTACCCAGGGAATGCCTCCTGTCTCCCAAATTTGAAAATTTACCATACACATAGAGTCCATGTTTAACTTTGCTTGCTTTTTCCTACTGTCTATTCTACCACTTGTATTGATTTTTTTGTGTTTGTTACAAGAATGTTCCATGTCCCTTTGGGAGGGCTGTAATCCTAAACCTGGCATGACCGTTGGAAGCCCTTTATGACCATTAACGACTGCATGACTCATGCCTACCCATAAACTCTAGTGAATGATTATCTCTTCTGGCTGGTTCTTTTCCTGTTCTCATTACATGCACACTCCTCCAGTATTAAAAAGCACCTTCAAAAAGTGGGTGGCCCACCTGATAAGAGGCTGTGAGTGAATGGTCCAGAAAGAACTCTTGAGAACTTTTCAGTGCAGAAGTGCTTTTTATTATAGCACGGGGACAGGACCTGTGGGCAGAAAGAACTGCACTGGGATTGTGAAGAGTGACTCATTATATGCTCCTTAGTTGGGGGTCAGGGATAGTGTAAGTCTCTAAGGAATTTGGAAGGTAGGCTTCCAGGACCCTGAGGGGCTAGCTGCTGTTAAGGTTATTTACTACTGTCTAGTAAGACCTTAGTCTTGAGACCTTTCAGCTCTATCAGTGGGCCATATGTTTGAAAGCTCTTGCTAACCTAGGTTGGGGCAGGGGGTAGTATTTATGGTTATCAGAAGGAAGTACCGGTAACCAGAACAGAACTATAATGGTAAAACATTGAAGTCCTTGTGGGAACTGTAGAGTGTTAGAATCTGTATGCCTTAGGCATCCTGCCTGGAGACCAGGAGCCTTAGCAAAATCTAGACTTTGTTCCTTTTCTCCCCATCCTTCCCCTCTCCCCCAACAACTGACACTTAAGCCTGCTCAACCTTAGCAACTTTCAAGGTTTATCTTTTGTAACTTCTTCCTGCTGAGTAGGGGCATAGAGGTCCTTACTTATGGGTCAATGTTGGCCAGTCTCCTGGAGTAGCAAGGAGTCTCTGTTGGCTTAAGGTATGGCAGTGAAGGAGTTTCGGCACCGGAGTGACATTGTGTGTGTGTTGGCTGCAGGGCGGGGGGATCCCAGCGAAACATTTGGTGAATTCTTCTCGAGGCCCCCAAAATATCCTGAGGTTCCTGTACCTGCCAGGAAGTGACCTTCTTTACTCACCTGGTAAGGCTGCTGGGAACTCTGTAAGCAAGGTATTAAGCCAACATTTCTAAGGGGCTTTATTGGCTCCATAGGGTCAACCTTAATTCCTTAAAGCTTATGACCCTGAGATCATGACCTGAGCCGAAAGCCAGATGGATGCTTAACTGACTGAGCCAACTCAGGCTCCCTGAAGTTTTAAGTAATTGAAGACCTGATAAAGACAAAACATAGAAACTTAGTTCTCTGGGTGACAAAAGAAAAATATCTTTTACAATTATCAAGCGCAAACCAACAATCCAAGAAAATTTGGTCTATTTAACAGAGTAAAGCAGAATTTCAGTCTCCTAACAGCGTATCTTTAAAATCCATTTATTTCACCCTTAGTCCTGACTGGGGAGTGTCCCAATTGGTTAGGGGTGGCAAGCAAATGTGGGGAGCTCTGATCAGGTCAGGCTGGCAACATGGGTGATGAAAGCATTCACCCAAGGCAGAAAAAAGTGAGAAGTTTATTGAATACACTTTAGGAGAGCATGCCAGAGAGGGGGCCGTGGTGAGGGGCCGCAGTTCAAGGGCAGAGTGAGGTGGTGTAGGGACATAGGGAGTCCTCCCCCACCCTTATTTTTTAATTATTTATATATATATATATATATATATATATATTTATTTTTTTTTTTTTTTTTTTGCGATCTTAGGAACTGCCTGGTTGTAACTGGTCAGTTAGGGCGTATGGCTATTTTGAGGTGAGTCACTTAATGAGCCTGCTTGCGTTCAGCTCGATCGCTGTGGGCCATTTTGCCTTGCTTTACATGGACCACACAAAATTCTTTTCTAAAGCTTTCCTTTCACAACACTTCTACAACTTTCTTTTGCATTCAGATTTTGTCCTAAGCCTTTTCTCTCAACAACCAGTCTCATTTTAGGACAGAATTACTTTTTCCCCCTCAAAGTGTATTCCCATTCCTTAGGTCTTATTAAAAACACATCTTATGTACTGAGTTGCTTTCCTTATTTCCATCAGTCTTAATTATGTTTATTGGAAATTTCAATCTTAGTTTTCCCTGGAGACTAGGGTTTCTAAGTAGTAATTCACTGTGAACTGTTATACCAGAATTTTTAGATCGCAAATTCATAAATTTTATAATTTCTAAAAATGGGTTTTTCCTTAGTACAGTCTTTTTTTTTAAAGAAGGAATTCTTTTTTTTTTTTTTTAAGATTTTATTTTTTTATTTGACACAGAGAGAGCGAGAGAGAGGGAGAGGGAGAGAGCACAAGCAGGGGGAGCGGCAGGCAGAGGGAGAAGCAGGCTTCCTGCATGAGCAGGGAGCCCGATGTGGGGCTCGATCCCAGGACCCTGGGATCATGGCCTGAGCTGAAGGCAGCGGTTTAACCAACTGAGCCACCCAGGCGCCCCATTAGTACAGTCTTTTGACAAAGCAAAGAGCATGTTTACCAACAGACCCAAGTATCAGCTTCATTGCAATAGGAAGCCCAAAGCAGATAAACCTTACATTAAGTAATTAATGTTCCCATATCTTTTCTCATTAGGAAAGGACTTAGCTATCCAATGACTTCAATCCAACCCATCATCCAAGTAAAACTTTAAAGTTTCAGGCCACCGAAGATCTTTGACAGCTACTTTAACAATTATCCATGAAAACTTTGAGACAAAATTAACCATTTTAAGCCATCTTCTGTTGACAAATTGCAAGATCTAACATGAACTCCTTTGACCTTTAGTAAACCTTGGTAGAATAAAAGTTTTATAGTTAACGCTGACAACTCCGAAGACCTGTCTATCTTAATTAAGCCAACAAACTCAAATGTGCTTTTTTTTTTTTTTTTTTTTAAAGATTTATTTGACAGCAAGAGAGGGAACACAAGCGGGGGGAGTGGGAGAAGGAGAAGTGGGCTTCCTGCGGAGCAGGGAGCCCCATGCGGGGCTCGATCCCAGGACCCCGGGACCATGACCTGGGCCGAAAGCAGACACTCAACGACTGAGCCACCCAGGCACCCCTCAAATGTGCTTTAATATAGAATATATTGCACCTGTGCCACTTAAGTCAATCAATTTGTTCCTCATTGTCTGTTTTTACCTGGGGCACCAATGAGGGACCCTGAAGTGGGCAGTTCAGGTCCAGGGATGGGGTGTTCTTTGCTCCTTGATAGTGAGGTGCAGGAACTGTTGGTGCTGGAGGCACCAAGGATGAGATAGGAGCTTGTTACCAAGCTGCACCCAAGGTGGCACAGAAACTGGAGGGGACAGGCAGAGGCAGGGGAGGGGAGGTGCTGCTGGCAAGGCTGGAGGCAGATAAAAGCCTAGGTGGGAGACCAAGGTCTCTTGGTCCTAAGGCTTCTCAGCTTGGACAGACCAGCAGACACACTTTCTCTTTCCAACAACAAAAAGTGGAAGTGGGTAGTTCATGTCAGCCCGGAGAAGACTGGGAATTCCCCCAAAACAAAAAGTTTTGACAGCTGCTTGGGAACATTCCTTAAAGTCACCATCCTGAGGTAGACTAACCATAGACAACTGGCTCTAAATGTCAGAGCCATTAACCTGGGAAATGAACGAGGGAGAAGCCCCTACATACAACAAAAGTGACCTGAGTCTATGAGGCGGAGGAGGCCTATTTAGGTAATCCTCACCCAATATGTTGGGAGTTTATTCGCCTGGTTATGGCCAAACATACTCTGTAAGAGGTCCATAGGTTGGGATCCTGCTTTAGGGCCATGAAGACCTGGACATAGGGCACATAGGTCCATTTGCCCTGTTTCCTGCAGAAGAGCTTGAACTATATTAAGGCTTAATGTCCCATTAGTGGGCCATTTTTTCCTTCTCTCTTAAGGAATACTGGGGCGATGGAGTATTACGGTGCCTCTTTTTTTTTTTTTTTTTTTCCCTTAAATCTGGCAATCTGAATTGTTTCCAGTGGGTTAAAACGCATCCCAAGGGACAGTCCTTGGGAACTGAAGAAGGTTCATTATCAAGAAAATGCTCCCCTGCTCCTGCCTCCCAAGGGGCATCCACACAGGATAGGTCAGGGATTCCTAGTGTCAAAGTAACTGAAGGTGTCCCTTGAATGAAATCTCCATGAACACAACCTTGCCCCAGAGGAGGGATGCCAGCATCCCCCGACTTCCCCATTGCATTCTAGACTACATATGGGTGCTGGCAAATGGACCGAAGTACTGTGCCATGCTGAGAAGGACCTGCTGTTGTGTTTTAAAGATTTTATTTATTTTATTTGACAGAGACACAGCGAGAGAGGGAACATAAGCAGGGGCAGTGGGAGAGGGAGAAGCAGGCTTCCCACCGAGCAGGAAATCCGATGGGGGGCTCAATCCCAGGACCCTGGGATCATGACCTGAACCAAAGGCAGACGCTTAACGACTGAGCCACCCAGGTGCCCCATGCTGTTTTTAACCCATGGAAAACACTAGAAAAGTTTTACAAGGAGAAGTTACTCAATGTTGTAATTTAAGTAGTCAATAGGGGACACGGATGAAAAATAGTAAAGATAGAAATCCATCATGGTCTAAGCAACATTCCAACACATGTAGTCTTTACAGCCAACTTCCCTAGGAAACGGTCCTGGTTGGGTTTTAATTCAATCAGGCATTGGTTTGGGCCAGCTCTGAGCAGATCTGTCACAGCCAGAGGTGGCTAGACCAGGGATGGGGAAGGGATCACATTAGACCAACGAGGAGGAAATCTCACTTGGGAGTCTTGAGATTGGCAGCCATTCTATTATGTCGTTGTCCTGTGCCCAAGAAAGACTGCTTCTTATAAGAATAGGAATAGAGAGGGCGTCAAGTTTGTGGTTCTCCTTACCATTCCAGCCAGGCAGGCTTTTATTCCTCTCCACAGATTAGCCATGAGCTAGAGGATGGCAGCCTGAGCCAACGACATGAAAGTGTTCTAATAAGACTGCACTTGAGGGGCACCTGGGTGGCTCAGCCGTTAAGCATTTGCCTTCGGCTCAGGTCATGATCCCAGGGTCCTGGGACTGAGCCCCTCATCGGGCTCCCTGCTCTGTGGGAGGCCTGCTTCTCCCTCTCCCACTCCCCCTGCTTGTGTTCCTTCTCTCTCTCTCTTTCTCTGTCAAATAAAATCTTAAAACAAACAAAAAAACCTGCACTTGAAAAGCCCCTGGAATGAAAGTAAATTGAGAGGACGGGAATGGGGGGTGGTAATTCACCAAGTTTGTACCAAGATTTGAAGTCCAGATGAGAACACTGACCCCATGTTGAGCACCATGGTGTGGCGCCATTAGCGAATGATCAAGAAAGAATTCTTGAGACCTTTTAGGTACAAAAGGTGCTTTTATTCTAGCACAGGGATGGGACCTGTGGGCGGAAAGAGCTGCTCTGGTATTGTGAAGATGGGCTGATTATATACTTTTTATATTAGCAGGGGTTAGGAATAGTGTAAATCTTTAAGGAATTTGGAAACAAGGCTTCCAGGACCTCGAGCGGCTAGGTGCTGTTAAGATACCAGTGGGCCATATGTTTGAAAGGGTGTTAACATGTATCTTGGGTGGGGGTGTTTACAGTTGTCAGAGGGAAGTCACATTAACCAGAGCAAAACTATAGTGGTAAAACATTAAAGGAACTCCTTGTGGAAGTGTTAGAATCTGTATGCCTCAGGAATCCTACAGGAATCCTTGGAAACCACAAGGTTATGTGAGGCCTTATTGGGCCTTGTAAGGAATTTGGCTTTGGCTGAGTTGGCACCCTTTAGAAGGTTATGAGCAGAGGAGTGACATACCTGGTTTATATTTTTGCTTGTTCTCTGTAACTGCTGTATAGAGAAGAGTCAGGGTCAAGGCCAGAAACAGGGAACCCTGTTAGATGGTGGCGTGGCCTTAAGGTGGTCATGCAGAGGGGTCAGCCAAGCTCTCTGGGGCCAGCATAGCACTCTTGGATGGCGGCTGGTCTGTTTCAAACCAACAATATTAAAGTTCTAAATTGGGTGGTTCTCTTTTATTTTTTAGAATAGAGTTCAATAAATGGATGTTTCGTCCTATTTAGAAAAAGTACTATTGGTGAATTGTGAATAAGACACTTCTGTAGAAGTGTGTTAATTATACAGACTTTTTTTCTTGACTGCTTTCTTTTCTTTTCTTTTTTTTTTTTTTTAAAGATTGTATTTATTTATTTGACAGAGAGAGACACAGTGAGAGGAAACACAAGCAGGGAGAGCAGGAGAGGGAGAAGCAGGCTTCCTGCGGAGCAGGGAGCCCGACGTGGGGCTCGATCCCAGGACCCCGGGATCATGACCTGAGCCGAAGTCAGATGCTTAACGACTGAGCCACTCAGGTGCCCCTTGACTGCTTTATTTTCAACTAACTCATGAGGTAGATACCATTATCTATTTTAAGTTATGTTTTAAGCAAAATAATGCACAAGATAAGTTAGAAATCAGGCAGAACCAAATGGTATAAAAAGGCAAGACCAGACTCCTTGCTCCTCTCTGCCTTGTGTCTGAGTCCATGGATAAGGTCTCTAGCACATAAGCGCATGGAATTCCTACCCTCCCCCCAAGCGGGACGAACACAACACGTTTTGTTCTGTGCCTGTATTTTTTCACTTACTGATTGATTCTTGGGGCCCTTGCTATACTTCCACATGAGATCTATCCCCCATCTTTTGTCTACATGGAATTCCAAGCTATAGATATATCCTATTTATTTAAAAACATTTTTAAATATTAAGTAATCTCTACACCCAATGTGGGGCTTGAACTCACAATCCCCCAGGAGTCGCACCCTCCAATGACCGAGCCATCCAGGCCCCCTGGATGTATCCTATTTTAAATAAGATCTGAATCTTGGGAGATAGAGTTTGTGTCCTCATTTCATGAGAAAACTCCAGTTCAGAGAGAGTAGCCCCATGTTTTGCAAGTAAGGATAAGTACTAGGCCCAGGTCTTCTGACTCCATTCTTATTTCTACATTAAGAGCATTAGGAGTGAGAGGAACAGAAAGCAAGTTCACCTGTTCTCAGAATAATGTGGGATGGGCTCTCAGACTATCAAGGGGCCACGTGGAGAAATTTGTTGACTCTCCTGATGGCCATCCTCAGGTTCCTGTCAGTAAATAATCTGCTTTTATCTTTTCTATTTGCTAAGTTGCTTATGGGAAAACTCTTACGTCAGGGGAGCAATTAAGCCTTAAGGTTTGAGATCCCTCAGAGCAATTGCAATAGTCACCATCCGAGCCGTTTCCCTGTTTGAACATCTTACCCTACTTCCTCAGTAGGGTAAGATGTGCTGGCCACGGTAGCGGCCTGAGCAAAGGTGAAGGGCATACCCGGCAGAGTTTTTTCCTCTTCTTACACATTTTGAATTTTCAAAACTGGATCCTAACTCTTCTTCTCAAAATTGTGTTCATTATAACACATGCATATGTATACTACATGTGTATATATAAAATTTCTCCACGTAATTCTTCTAATGCAGTGACGCACTACTAACCACGTAGGTCTGTCTTTCCAAAAGTTTTGGTGTGTCTGCCTGCCTAAGTATGTATAGGAGTGGTTGTTTTGTGTGTGTGTGTGTGTGTGTGTGTAAGATTTTTTATTTATTTGAGACACAGCGAGAGAGGGAACACAAGTGGGGGGAGTGGGAGAGGGAGAAGCAAGCTCCCCGCTGAGCAACAAGCCCAATGTGGGGCTCGATCCCAGGACCCTGGGATCATGACCTGAGCTGAAGGCAGACACTTAACTGACTGAACCACCCAGGCGCCCCCATATATATATACAGATGCTTAATGACTGAGCCACCCAGGTGCCCCAGACTTAGTCTTTTTAAACAACTATTTTATAATTAGTCTAAAGTAGAACTCCTACATAAGTCAAGGTCTGCCTGTATTCATGGGTATTTTAATGTTTTACTCTTAAAATAGAATCCTATTAAAGATACATGCATACATTTGAAATGCTCAATTATTTAATTCCTCACCGGGGGAGAAACAGACCAGACTTACAGGCCAGAGGTTGGGGCGAGGCTTCCTTTCCAGTTCTATCATAGCTGGGGCCTTGCTCTGTCATGTGATATTAGGCCATTCCTCTTAATTCTCTGGACCCTTTTACCCAATTGCACAAAAAACTTCAAAGATGTCTGTAATAGAACCCTTGCTGCATAGATGGAGGCTGATCACAGAGCACTGATGACTGAGCAGAACATGGACCTAGGCTCCAAAAGCATTCTAAACCTGGAGACATGGCCATGTAAATGGGGGTTCTTCCCACCATCGTCCCACCCCAAAGACCAGGTCTTTTTTTTTTTTTTTTTTTTTTTACTTGACAGCAAGAGAGCGCACAAGCAGGGGAAGCAGCCGAGGGAGAGGGAGAAGCAGGCTTCCTGCCGAGCAGGGACCCCGATGCGGGGCTCCATCCCAGGACCCTGGGATCATGACCTGAGCCGAAGGCGGATGCTTAACCGACTGTGAGCCACCCAGGCGCCCCCAGAGACCAGGTCTTAATGGGAAAGGATGGTGATACAGGAATGCCATTAATGCATGGAGGCGGGAAAGTGGCAGGAGTATTTGGGGACGGTGAGGAGCACAGTAAGCTTAAGAAGTTCAAGTGAGTTAGTGACGAAATTAGAAAGGCAGTTTGGTAGCATCTTGAATGTGTCAAGAAAAGGAATTTGGACTTGATCCAAAGGCAGTAAGAAGACCTGAAAGAGGAGGGTGGGGTTGGGAATTCCTGTAACCAATGTGCCCGTTCTGTTACCTGTGGTTTGTGCAATAAGTAAAACAGATGTGTGGGGGGGGCAAGGGGGAGGGAGAGAATGAGAATATTTGCATTGACAGAACATGCTGGAATATAATTACTGGAAGGGCACGTAGAATCTGTTTGGCCGACTCCTTTGGTTTGAAAAACTAATCAGGAGGGAAGAAGGACCTTGACCCAAGGCACACACTTGGTGGCACTCATTGCCATGGACATGTGTCTGGGCCATGTGACACTCTAGAGTGCTAGCCTCACTAGAGCCTCACTGTCCTGTCAGCTGCATCTTGGCGTCTCTGCGTCCCTCTCTCAAATAAAATCTTAAAAAAAACAAACGGAGGAAAAGAGCCACAATACCTATCAGTAAGGGTAAAGGGCTCATGTCCCAATATGGAAAGAACTAGAAACTGAGAAGAAAACAAACTCGAAAGATATGTGAAGAACATGAACAAACAGTTCACAGAAAGGAAACGAGACGGCTCTTAAACATATGGGACGTGGGGGCTCAACTTCACACACAATAAAATTAATACTATGCTGAGACGACAGATTGGCCAAAAATGCCAGGTTGACACCTGTTGGCAAGGCTGTGGGGAAATAGGCATTTTTGTACACGGCTGGTGGAAGTGCAAATCAGTTCCACGTTGAGGATACCAAAGTTACAAACGTACACGTTTGCTACAGCGGTTCAATTTCTGGGGCTTTAACCTACAGAGTATGTGTACTTGTAGGAGATTATAGATATGCAAAGTTACTCACTGTAGCATTTTTTCATAGTGAAAGATTAGAAACGACCTGAATGTCCCTCAATAGAGGATTAGCCATGGTGCACGGACACAGTGGAAAACTATGCAGTTGTAGATTTGTATGGAAAGATGCACTTGTAACTAAGACAAAATTCAACAAACATCCAGGTGGAGAACAGCAATATACTACCTTGTGTAAAAGGGAGGTAAGAAGGATTTTTTTATATATGCATTTTTTATATGCATTTTAAAAATTTATGGACGGATATATAGGAAACTATTAAAAGTGGTTTCACATCTGAGGATGTGGGAAGTGGGCGGCAGAGGAAAAGGGTGGGTGGCAGCAGGATTTCTCACTGTATACCCTAAATATTTCTACAATGAAACATGGCACGTATAGAAAAGACCACATAATGCTCTGCTTAAATAAATCCTAAACTGAACACTAAACCCATCCTCCAGGTCAAGACCTAGAACAGTGCACCACCCATAAGCCTTCTGTTCATCACCACTTATGGAAAGGCGACCACTATTCCTGCCTTGATGTATAGTTCCATCACCTAGGTATGCATCTCCAAATGTTGGTGTTTGTCATGTTCCTGGATTCTTCGTTTACAGACCCTCTTGTCATGTGTTTCTTTGCTTGGATTCATACATGTTATGCATAGCTGTGATTCATTTTCATTGCTGGGTAGGTGATTCCGTTTTGAAAGGATGCTACATTTACATATCCATTCTACTGTTGGTGAATGGGTGGTTTCCAGTTTGCGGCTGTGATAATATGATTTATAAGAACTAGTATTTAGTTCAGATGACAAATAATGTCTTTCTCCTAAATATTTGGTCTTTGTCTCAGGTTCTGGCACATAGCTCCTAAAACACTTGGAATTTCCTAAGTGATAGGAGCATCTTTTGTTATAATACTTGGGTTTTTCTTTCTTCCTTTTTTTTTTTTGTCCTCAGTTCTTGAAGTCACTTCAGGACCGTAAAGGTGAAATGAATGTCTTATTGTTCATAATGAGCCTCTTTCTACCACAGTGGGGTTTATTAATGAGGTGACTTTGCAAAGCCCTGAAGGATGGGAGCTGGGTCACAGGAGGACCAATCAGGAATAGAGGGTTGGAACTTTCAGTCCCACTCCCTTGATTGCCAGGGAGGGGAGTAGAAGTTGAATTAATCCTCAATGGCCAATGGCTTGACCAATCACGCTTATGCGTTGAAGCCTCCATTATTAAAATAATGAGTTCAGTGAACTCCTGGGTTGGGGAAACAGAACACTTCATATGCCACTGTGTTGAGCCCCAAACTCTGAGGACAGAAGCTCTTCTGTTTGGGACCCACCCTATGTGTCTGTTCACATGGCTGTTGATTTGTACCCTTCTGGTATCCTTTGTAATGAACCAGTAATCTAGTGAGTAGATGAGTTTCCTGAATTATGTGAGCCAGCCTAGCAAATTAAACCCAAAGACGAGGTTGTGGGAAACTCCCATCTGTAGTCTGGGCTTGCAATTGGCATCTGAAGCGGGGGTCAATCTTAGGGGACTGGGCCCTTGACCTGTGGAATCTGACACTCACCCTGGGAAGATAGCATCAGTGTTACCGAATGATCTGCTAACTCAGGAAATGAACAGGTGAGTTCTGGTGCGTTGCCATGGCCAACCGCTCCCAGGCAGGAATCCTGAGGTGACTGGACAAATCGAGAGCACACCTCCTGGCTGGGTTTGCCAACAGTGCTGTCCAACAAATTCAGGTAAACACACAAGAGAAGCCAATAACGTAAGAGACAAAGGTTTGGAAAAGCAAATGTGAGAAATTTCAGGTGCCGGCAGCCAGGGGAGGTGGCAGCAGGCTTCAAGTCTTAACAACCGACCTCTCTACCCACAGGATGGACTCCCAGAGTTTTATAAAGAGGTTGGGGGGTGGCACCTGATAATGGGTGGGGGTCAGTATATGTTCAGCCCATGATCCTTGGGCAGGGAAGGGGATGCGTGGGGTGTGGTCTTCTAGGCATCCTGTTGCTATCAGGGCTTTTCTGATCTGGTGGTTGGAATATTCCAGTCCTTGAAAAATAACTTCATCAGTACCTCAAAATGTGATAAGAAATAAGCACAATGGGTTTTAATTAGAGCATGAACTAAACAGTCTTATCTATTTTTGGTTTTAGCTATTGAGGTCTATAGTTGCCCAAGAGGGCTCCCTAACACCAGAATGAGTTAAATTGTAGGACACCCAGCTGGTGCAGGAGAATTGTTTGGTGGTGTGGGACACCCCTTCCATTCATACCAAAATTGGGTGTGTAAAACTTAGAGGGACTATGAAAGACAAGGTTCCTAGAAACACTTTTGTACATGTATCTTGGTTGAACATAGACATACATTTCTGCTGCTTCTATACCTGGGAGTGGAATTGCTGTGTCAGCATGAATATCTTGAGTTTCAGTAGATCCTGCCAAACTGTTTTCAAAGGGGCCACAGTGATTTATAGGCCAACCAGTAGGGTGGGGGAGTCTGTTAACGTCACGTCTTCACCAACACTTGGTATTCTCGGTCTTTCAAACTTGAGCCATTCAGCAGGTCTGTCATGGCATCTCATGCTGGTCTTAATTTGCATTTTCCTGACCACTAATAAGGCTGCACACATTTTCATGTTTATTGGCTATTTGGATATCCTCTCTTGTAGATGTCTCTTACCACTTTTTTCCTTTTAGCTTTTTTTCTCTCCACAGAAAGGAATGTTTTGTTATTTACAAATACCATCTTCTCCTCTGTGACTCGTCTTCATTTTCATTCTTTCTCACTGTTGCTCACTATACCTGGTAGCATATTATGTATACTGTTCTACACCTGTCTCTTTTTTTTTTTTTTTTTTTTTTAAGATTTTATTTCCTGAGAGTGCAAGCAGGGATGGGGAGGAGGAGGGAGGGGAAAGATCCCAAACAGACTCTGCTCTGAGCACAGAGCTCGATGTGGGACTTGATCCCACTACCCTGAGATTTTGACCTGAGCCAAAACGAAGAGTCAGATGCTTAATTGAGCCACCCACACACCTATACACCCATCTTTTATTTATTTTTTAAAACTTAAATTCAATTTAATTAACATATACTGTATTAGTTTCAGAAGTAGAACTTAGTGATTCATCAGTTGCATACAACATCCAGTACTCATTACTTCAAGTGCCCCTTTTTTTAAGATTTTGAGAGAGAGAGAGTGAGCAGAGAGAGAGAGACTCCCCACTGAGTGTGGAGCCCGATGTGGGGCTTGATCCCAGGATGTTAAGGTCACGACCTGAGCCTAAGTCAGACACTTAACCAACTGAGTCAGCCAGGCGCTCCTCAAGTGCCCTCCCCAATGCCCATCACCCAGTTACCCCATCCCCCCATCCACCTCCCTTCCAGCAACCCTCAGTTTTTTTTCCTGTGATTAAAAGTTTCTTATGGTTTGCCTCCCTCTCCGGTTTTATCTTATTTTCCTTCCCTTCCCCTATGTTCATCTGTTTTGTTTCTTAAATTCCACGTATGAGTGAAATCATATGGTATGTCTTTCTCTGACTTATTTTGCTTACCATAATACCCTCTCATTCCATCCACATCATTGCAAATGGCAAGATTTCATTTTTTTCATGGCTGAGTAATAGTCCATTTGTGTGCGTGTGTGTACACCACATCTTTGTCCATTCATCTGTCGATGGACAATCTGGGCTCTTTCCATAGTTTGGCTATTGTGGACATTGCTGCCATAAACACTGGGGTGCACGTGCCCCTTCGAATCACTGTATTTGTATCCTCTGAATAAACACCTAGGAGTGCAATTGCTGGGTCATAGCTCTATTTTTTTTTTAAAAAGATTTTTATTTATTTATTTGACAGAGAGAGACACAGCGAGAGAGGGAACACAAGCAGGGGGAGTGGGAGAGGGAGAGGGAGAAGCAGGCTCCCCACTGAGCAGGGAGCCCGATGTGGGGCTCGATCCCAGGACCCTGGGATCATGACCTGAGCCGAAGGCAGACGCTTAACGACTGAGCCACCCAGGCGCCCCCATAGCTCTATTTTTAATGTTTTGAAGAACCTCAGTACTGTTTTCCAGAGTGGCTAAACTGGTTTGCACTCCCACCTACAGTGTAAAAGGTTCCCCTTTCTCTGCATCTTTTTTTTGTTTTTAAGATTTTATTTATTTATTTGACAGAGAACAAGCAGGTGGAGGGGGAGAGGGAGAAGCAGGCTCCATGCTGAGCAAGGAGCCTGATGCGGGGCTTGATCCCAGGACCCTGGGATCATGACCTGAGCCGAAGGCAGATGCTTAATGACTGAGCCACCCAGACGCCCCTCCCTTTCTCTGCATCCTTGCCAACATCTGTCATTTCCTGACTTCTTAATTTTAGACATTCTGACTGGTATGAGGTGGTTATCTTATTGTGGTTTTGATTTGTGTTTCCCTGATGCCAAGTGATGCTGAGCATTTTTTTCATGTGTCTGTTGGCCATTTGAATGTCGTCTTTGGAGAAATGTCTGTTCATGTCTTCTGCCCATTTCTTGATTGGATTATTCTTTGGGTATCAAGTTTGATAAGTTCTTTATAGATTTTTGGATACTAGCCCTTTATCCGATAAGACATTTGCAAATATCGTTTCCCATTCTGTTGGTTGTCTTTTGGTTTTGTCGACTGTTTTCCTTTGCTGTGCAAAAGCTTTTTATCTTGATAAAGTCCCAATAGTTCATTTTTGCTTCTGTTTCCCTTGCCTTTGGAGGCGTGTCTAGCAAGAGGTTGCTGTGGCCGAAGTCAAAGACGTTGCTGCCTGTGTTCTCTAGGATTTTGGTGGATTCCTGTCTCACATCTAGGTCTTTCATCCGTTTCAAGTTTATCTTTGTGTATGGTGTAAGAGACAGTCCAGTTGTATTCTGCATGTGGCTGTCCAATTTTCCCAGCACCATTTGTTGAAGAGACTTTTTTCCATTGGATATTCTTTCCTGCTTTGTCAAAGATTAGTTGACCATAGATTTGAGGGTCCATTTCTGGTTCTCTATTCTGTTCCATTGATCCATATGTTTTTGTGCCAGTACCATACTGTCTTGATTACAGCTTTGTAATGCAGCTTGAAGACCAGGTGGGTGATGCATCAAGCTTTGGTTTTCTTTTTAACATTATTTTGGGGGTCTTATTCAGGTCTTTTCTGGTTCCATACAAATTTTGGATAGTCTGTTCCAGCTCTATGAAAAACTGATGGTATTTTGATAAGGATTGCATTGAACATATAGATCGCTTTGGGCAGCATAGACATTTTCACAATATTTGTTCTTCCAATCCATGAGCATGGAATGTTTTTTCATTTCTTTGTGTCTTCCTCAATTTCTTTCATGAGTGTTCTATAGTTTTCAGAGTACAGATACTTTACCTCTTTGGTTAGATTTATTCCTAGGTATTTTACAGTTTTTGGTGCATTTGTAAAAGGGATCAATTGCTTGATTTCTTCTGCCTTATAGTTTATAGAAATGCAACTGATTTCTGTGCATTGATTTTTTTTTTAAAGATTTTATTTATTTATTTGAGAGAGAGAGAGAGAATGAGAGATAGAGAGCACGAGAGGGAAGAGGGTCAGAGGGAGAAGCAGACTCCCTGCTGAGCAGGGAGCCCGATGTGGGACTCGATCCCGGGACTCCAGGATCATGACCTGAGCCGAAGGCAGTCGCTTAACCAACTGAGCCACCCAGGCGCCCTGTGCATTGATTTTTATATCCTGCGACTATGATGAATTTCTGTAGCACTTGTAGCAATTTTTAGGTAGTCTCTTACAACTGTCTTTTAAAGAATTATCCTGGAGCTCTTTCCATTACCAGTACATAAAAGGCTCTTCCCCTTTTGATAGCTACACTGTGTTCTATGAAATTACTGTAGCTCATTTAATTAGACCCTATTGACATTGTTAATGCAAACAATGCTTCAATAAATAATCTTAATATATATTTAAATGTATTTAATTTTGTAGAATGAGTTCCTAGAAGTAGCAATGTAGGTCTGAGTATAGGAGCATCTGTAATTTTGGTCATTAGTGTCAAATCTTTCTTCAGAGAGGCTGCTCTTTACCTGAGTGCCTATTTCTGCAGTCTCGTTATGTGGTTCTGTCAGACTTCAATTTTTTCCCATTTAATAGTCAATTAATGGTGGCACCATGTAGTAAAAACAAAACAAAAACCCCCAAACAACAAAATAACCCCCTAAACCCCAAAACTTTGAGGTATGATTGATTTAAATAATGCATATATTTAGTGTAGAACCTGATAAATACTGACATATGTATACACCTGTGAAACCATGACCACAATCAAGTTAACAGCTCCACCCCTGAGAGTGTTCTCCTGTCCCTTTGTACTTTCTCCTCCACTCCCCGACCCCAAGCAAGCAATGATGTGTTTTCTGTCACTATAGATGGCATTTCTAACTTGTTCATTTACCTGGTGATGGACATTTGGGTGGTTTCCAATTTTTATGTTTCCTTAATTTTTTATAGAGATTTTATTTATTTGAGGGAGACTGAGGGAGACTCACAGCTGAGCAGGGAGCCAGATGTGGGGCTTGATCCCAGAACCCCGGGATCATGATCCGAGCTGAAGGCAGATGCATAAAAGACTGAGCCACCCAGGTGTCCCACCGATTTTTGTCTATTTAAAAAAAAAAAAACCCTATTATAAAGCATTCATGTACACATTCTCATATAAACCTATATTTCCCTTTCTCTTGAATAGATACCTAAGAGTGGAATGGCTAGATTACATTATAGGTGTATAATTTTTAAGATGATGCCAGATTATTCTCCAAAGTAGTCCTACTTTTCATTACTACCAGTAGCGTAGGAGAGTTCCAATTTCTCCACAGAGAGCAACACAGTGGTCCCCAGTGGTGTCTTGTGCTTTTTACATTTCTCTAATTGCTAATGATGTTGACCATCTTTTCATATGCTTTTTTTGCTACTTGTAGCTCTTTATTTGCTGAAGTGTCTCTCTGAACCTTTGGCATATCTTAAAAATTAGATTTTCTTATTGCTTTGTTCTGAGTGTTCTTCATGTTTTCTGACTACAAGTTCTTTTCAAATACAGGCTTTGTAAAGCTCTCCCTCCAGTCTGTGGCTTGTCTTTTCATTGTTTTAACAAAGAGCAGAAGTATTTAATTTTGAAGTCCAATTTATCAATTTTTTTCCTATGTTCTTTTGATGTCATATTTAAGACATTTTTGCCTAACCCAACCTCACATTTTCTTTTAGGACTTTCTCTAGACATGATACTTTTAGAGTTACCATTTGGTTCTATGATTGATTTTTGAGTTTGAGGTATGTATGCAAGAATTTTGTTCATATGGATATCCAGTTTCAGGATCATTTATTGAAAAGACCATCCTTTCTCCAATGCATTAGTTTGACACATTGTGTTTTAAAAATTCAGTTCATACATATGTGAGCTTTTCTCGACTCTATTCTGTTCCATTAGTCTTATCTATCTTCATGCCAATGTTTTGTTATGATCACTGTCACTTCATAAGCCTCAAAGTTGGCCCTTCAACTTTGTTGTTTTTCAAAGTTGCTCTGGTTAATCTGAGTCTCTTTTGCATGAATTTTAGAATGAGCTTGATTTGATTTCCACAAAAAAGGCAGTTGAGACTTAGATTGGGAGGGACTGTGTTGAATCTGATTATTTGCAAAGCTAATGTTAACTGGTGTTTTTACCTTTTAGCTGACAATCTTAGGACCTTAACATACTTTGAGTCCATTTACGTCTCACTTGTGCTTATTGGCAAATATTTTTGTTAGATGTGAATTTTAAACCCCACAAGCCATTGCTATTTTTCTAAAAAGATTTTATTTCACCAAGACATAGCGCGAGAGAGGGAGCACAAGCAGGGGGAGTGGGAGAGGGAGAAGCAGGCTTCTCGTGGAGCAGGGAGCCCGATGTGGGGCTCCATCCCAGGACCCTGGGATCATGACCTGAGCCGAAGGGAGACGCTTAACGACCGAGCCACCCAGGCTCCCTGACCATTGCTATTTTTATAGTTAGATTCATTTCATTTGTTTTTGTTCTTCCTTGTTCCTTCCTTCACTTCCGTGTTTCTACCTGGGATCACATTCTCTAGCCTGAAATCATTCTTTAATGTCTCTTTTAGTGTAGCTGGCCAGTAGCATTTTTACTGTTTGTCTAAAAATTATTTTTACTGTTATTCTTGCAGAGCTGGTTTAGTGTTCACAAACTCCTTTAGTTTTTCTTGGAAATTCTTTCTCTCCTATTCTGAAAGGCAGCTTCGCTGGATAAAGTATTTTTGGCTGCATATTTTTCCCATTTAGCAGTTTGAATATTTCCTGCCACTTTCTTCTGGCCTGCTAAGTTTCAGTGGACAGGTCTGCTGCCAAACTTATGTGTCTCCTATTGGGGGTTAAGGACCTTTTGTCCCCAGCTGTTTTCAGAATTCTCACTTCATCTTTGTATTTTCCAAGTTTCACTATGATATGTCATGGTGTTGCCCTGTTTTTGTTGATTTTTGAGGAGAGTTATCTGTGCCTCTTAGACTTGAAAGCCTCTTTCCTTCCCCAGATTAGGGAAGTTCTCAGCTATAATTTGTTCAAATAAACCTTCTGCCCCTTTTCCCCCCTGCTGCTCTTCTTTTGGGACTCCTATGATATGGTGGTATTGTGAAATCCCTGAGGTCCCTAAGACTACCTTCATGATAGTTTTCTTTCCCTCTTTTCAGCTTCATTGTTTTTCATTTTCTATATCATCTATTCTCTCCTCTGCTGCTTCAATCCTCATTGTGATTATATCCAGTTGGTTTTACATCTCAGTTATAGCATTTTTTATTTCAGCCTAATTTTATGTCTTTGTCTGCAGCAAGTGTTTCTCTGGTGTCTTCTATACTTTTTTTCAAGTCCAGCTAGTGTTCTTCTAAATTCTTGTTCAGCTCTATTGCTTATATCTGTTTTGAGCTAGTCCCTCACTGTGATTTCTTCCTGGCCTTTCTTTTGGGGAGAATTTTACGGTCTTGTCATTTTGGCTAAGTTTCCGTCTTTAGTATGTTTTGAAAGCTTGCTATGTTTCCTATCCCTGAGAGTAATGCTATATTAAAAAGGGGTCATAGGGCCAGTCCAAGGCCTGGCACTTCAGGAAGTGTTTCTGGTGTATGCTGTGTACACTCTGTTATATTTTGGCTCCTCTTTCCCACTGGTCAGCTCTCTGCAGAGTTCCCCCTTTCTTGCAGTGTGGAGAGTTTGGATCTTTAAGCATGCTTTGGCTTGTTTTTTTACAATAATCCTGGAAAAGAAAGGAAAAGAACCCTGATCCAAAAAGAGAAGGAATGAAAACAATCAAACTATAAGCCTGATTCCAAAGGAAAAAAAAAAAAGGTAGGGGGTGGGAGAGAGAAACAAAAATACAAAACAAAAAAGAAACCTGATCCAAAAAAAAGAAAAGGAAATGAAAAAACCAACCAACCAACAAACTATAAGCCTGATTCCAAGGAGTAGGGGTGGGGAAGTAAAGCCTGGTCCTATTTCCACCAGAACTGCAGGTGATGCTTTGTAGCACCCTATGATCAGTAGACTGGTGCATGCGGGGTGCTGCCTATTCTGGTCTTCTGGGGGTGAGGCCTGCTGTGCTGGCTCAGAGTCGGACCTGCTCCAATAAATATACACTTGCCAGGCACGTGTGGCTGGTGGGGGGTGGGAGGGTGGGGCTTAGTGTAAGCGAATCTGCCTCCCCTGGGGACCACTGTGGTGGTTCCCTGAAGTCCAACCATGTTGGTGGCAAGGGGGAAAGTGGTGCCACCCCACTCTCTTGTCCCTGGACAGGGGACCTCACACACTCTGCTGTTCAGGAAGCCCTCCCAGAACAGAGAGGGCCATTAGCTGACTTGGTGCCATAGCTCTCCTGCGTTTCATCCCTGTGCACAGCTGGGATTCAAAACTCCAAATCTTAAGGGACCCAGCGCTGCATGGACCCACTCCCCTCCTCCAGAGTAGAGCTTCTCCACACTGTGTCTGGTGTCCTTTGTCCCAGAAAGCAGACCCACACCTGCGTAGGGCACAGAATCTATGGTGTGTCCCAGCAAACAGCAGCGACCAGGTTATCTACCTCTGCATGTGCCTTTGTCCCCTGGTGATGAAAGTGGTTTGCTGGTGCCTGCAGGGTCTTTTGTCCTTGGAGGGGCAATACACTCTCTTACAGATGCACTCCAGGAAGAGCAACATTCTCTCCTGCACAACCCAGGAGATCCTTACACCAGTTGTACACTCCTGGGCCAGTGCCCTCCTTCTCCCCAGGAGCACACACCACAGCTCTGCTTTGGCAAAAATCGCACGCTTCCAAAACCTCCGAGTTTGAGTTCATCATGCTGTTTGCAAAAACAAAAACAAAAAACTGACTCTCTGTACTCCTCACTCCCCAGTCCATGGACTGGAGAGATTTTCTTTTTGTTTGGACAGCACCCTGCATGCTCTCAAGCTCTCTCCCTCTCCTCCACAGCACCACAGTTTTTTCTCTCCCCCAGTTCACTTCCATGAACTCTAACATGCTACGGTGTCTCTCCAACTATGGAAAGTCTTCTCCCAGTCTTCAGATTAATTTTCTGGGTGTTCCAAGTGATCTGGCCTCGATATAGCTGTGTTTGAGGGTTGAGGAGAAGCCCAGGCCCCCCCCCCCCAATTCTCCAACATCTTAATTCCTCCCCACTCCCTTTATTTTTATTCTTGAAGGACAACTTCACTAGTTACAGAATTTATTTTGGCAGTTATTTTCTGTTTGAAGCTTGATATCTTGGTATTCTCTTCTGGTTTCTATCATTTAGGTTCAGATGTTAGTTCTTAGTCTAATTGTTTGGAAGCAGTAAGCCTTTTTCCTCTGGTCGCTTCCAGACTTTAGGATTTTCTCTTTGGCTTTGGTTGTCTACAATATTCCTATCATGTGTTTAAAGAAGGGTTTAATTTTGCTTGGGGTTTGTGAGGCGCCTGGGTGGCTCAGATGGTTGGGCGTCTGCCTTTGGCTCGGGTCGTGGTCCCGGGGTCCTGGGATCGAGTCCCGCATCGGGTTCCCCGCTCGGTGGCGAGCCTGCTTCTCCCTCTGCTTCTCTCTCTCTCTCTCTCCCCCCCCCATCTCTCATGAATAAATGAATAAAAGTCTTTAAAAAAAAAACAAATCTGCATAGATCTCTCTCACCAGTTCTAGGGAATTCTCAGGTAATATCTTGTCAAAAGTCGCTTCTACCCCATTTTCTTTCCTTTTCTTCTGGGACTACAACTAAACACAAGACCTTTTCACTGTACCCTTCCTCTTAACTCTTGGCTGTGTTTTTCATCTTTGACTCTGTGCTTCTATTCGAAGATTTTCTTCAGAACTGGTGGTGGTCTGGAGTCTCCTTATATCAGCTTTCCAGAGCCTATTGTTAAATTTTTATTTAGGAAAATTTTTTTAAAAGATTATTTGAGAGCGAGAAAATGAGAGCATGAGGGGGGAGAGGTCAGAGGGAGAAGCAGACTCCCTGCCGAGCAGGGAGCCTGATGTGGGACTCGATCCCAGGACTCCAGGATCATGATCTGAGCCAAAGGCAGTCATCCAACCAACTGAGCCAGGCACCCCTGTATTTAGGAAATTTTGTGAGCTGGTTGGTAAACCATTGGTGACCCCTATCATGTCTCATTTCAAATTTTTATACCATAGAAATTGGCAAACACTATAACTTAGGGATTCCCCTCTAATTTCTACTTACTAGCATAGCACTCTCAATACATTGACCTGTATATCCAAAAAGATTAGGAAACCAGATATTGCCTGGTTTACTGAAAATTCTATTCAATGGAGATATTCTATGTTGACTCCATATGGGCGGTTTACTTTTAAGGAATGAACCCATGATTACAGAATGGCATTACACTAAAATTACATAGCACACAACTTATCTTTGAGCTTGATTAGGCTTCACAATCTTGATAACTTAATATCAACTATGATTGTAAAAGCTACTGCTAAAAATGGTGTAGGAGACTGGGTTGAATAAGTTCTGATCTAATGACAGGTGTGATTTTTTTTTTTTTTAATTCCTAGAAGTGTTGCTATTTCACCTTCTCATATGTATCCTAAAAATAGAACATGGTTTGGCAGTGGCAGCAGTGGGAGGAGGAAGGAGAGAAATGTTACTTTTTGTTGTAGATAAATGAGAAGTACCAGCTTAAAAATCAATATTCTGAGCTGGTAAGGAATTTCATGATAAAAAATATCCAAGTGTTACCATGCTACTGATATCATCGATGCTAAATGAACTTGAGTTTTGCAATTTTCTGGAAGTTGAAAAACCTTTTTTTTTTTTTTAATTATTAGAAATCTCAAGCGTGCAGGAGCATGAGTGGGGTGAAGGGCAGAGGGAGAAGCAGACTCCCCGCTGAGCAGGGAGCCCGATGCGGGGCTCGATCTCGGAACTCCGGGATCATGACCTGAGCCGAAGGCAGATGCTTAACGACTGAGCCACCCAGGCGCCTGCCACTTTTTTTTTTTTTCCCCTAGGTTGGAAACATTTTAAATGAATACCTTAGTGAGCTAACCTTCCTGGTCTTCAATGAAGACAGCCATGGGCATTTTTTTTCTGCCACTTTTTTGTTTTCTAAGGACTTTTACTTGTATGACACTTAAGATTGGCATCTTTTGCCAATTATCTAATATTACTCTTTGTTTAAAGTATAAAGAGTACTATCACCTGACATTCTACAGTAATGTTTTCTACATACACCTATTCATACAATTCTAACTATTAAGTATCACAAAGTCTAAGGTTTTGGAACACTGAACCTAAAGCTGTTTCTGAATCACTTTTTTTTTTTTTTTTAAGATTTTACTTATTTATTTGACAGAGGCACAGTGGGAGAGGGAACACAAGCTGGGGGAGTGGGAGAGGGAGAAGCAGGCTTCCCGTGGAGCAGGGAGACCTATGCGGGGCTCGATCCCATGACCTGAGCCCAAGGCAGACGCTTAACGACTGAGCCACCCAGGCGCCCCCTCCTGAATCACTTTTAGCTGTGAACAGCTCAAGGTGTCCTTCCTACCCCCAAATGCCTGTGCTTGCAATCTCTATCTCTTTACCACTTTTATGAATTGAAAGTATAATTTTAAGGGAAAGTATATCTGCATTTTCTATTTGACACAATCTCATAGATTTGGTTTTTAGCCTTAATTGAATTCTATTATAAATTAAATGGCTTCTCTTGAAAGCCACCTGGATCCTTTAAATAGACGTTCAGCCCTGAGTGACAGTCCTTCAAGATCTTTCTAACCCGTCCAGTCTGAAAAGAACAGGTAACTTCTATTTGCATTGCTAGGTGATCTTCTGTGTATCCAATAAACTTTCATTTTAAAATTATCATTACCGAGAAGAACACAAGTGCCTAATGTGAATGCAGTCATGAGGAAGCCTCAGACAAACTCAAGGTGAGGGACCTTGTACAAAAAAAAACCTGGCCTGCCCTCTTCCAACATAGGTCATTAAGCCTTTCTCCAGTCTTTGCATTTAAGATGACAGAGCTGTGACAACTAAATGCGGTGCATGATCCAGAATTTTCTCTTGCTAATGACTTAATACAATTAGCAAAATGTGCATAAGGTCGGTAGATAATTAAAAACAAAAAAACCCTAAGCATTGTCATATTCCATTTTCAGCTGAGAATCAGCCAATCAGATTGGCTGGGAGGGGTCGGGAAGGCTTTTCACCTGTGCAGTCAGACCCAGCCCCTTCCTCCTTGCTGAGCTTGTCTCCAGCCTGGGCCTCAGTTGCTTCAGACCCTGTACTGGGAGGGGCTGGACCAGGCCACCCCCCAGGGTCACATGCATGATAACCTGTCCCAACCAGGGCCTTGTATCCTCAGGCCAGTGCCACAGCAGTCTCCTCTCCACGGTGGCTGTCAATAGCCTAACATTCTGCTTAGCCTCAAACCGACAGTATTGCAACTGCTGTCAGAACAAGAGGAGCGTCTACAGGAAGGGAGGCTGGCCACAAACCTCTGCCTCTCTTTGCCGGGGGCGGGGGACGGCAGAGTTCTGTGCTCAAAAATTAGCACTGTATCAATGTTAGTCTTCAGATTTTAGTAGTTGTACTATGGTAACTTAAGAGAATGTTCTTACTTTTAGAAGATCTAAACCAAACGTTTTAGGTATAGAAGGCACCATGTCTGTGGCTGACCCTTTAATGGCTCAGAAAGCAGACAACATTGGGAATCTCTGAAGGGTATAAGGGAAACTTTTGCTTTCCCCCCCCACCCCCAACTTTTCTGTAAGTTGAATTAGGTCAAAGTTAAAAGGAAAACTGCATTATGTGATCTCTTTGAAGATATTTTAGGAAAGAATGAAGAATCCAAATTAAAAATGCCACTGAGGAGTCCCACAGATGGGTGACAGGTGTAGGAACACCTGTGCTGTCCAGCCAAGCTCCCCCATGCAGAACGGTGACAGCCACTGGGGCCACAACCCACCTCTTTGCCTCATGGCCACTTGATGTAGGTTGTGAAAAGATAATCCTAGATGTTGAGCACCTACTTTATGTCAAGCATTTCTCCATTCAAAATACTTCTGCTTTAAAAAAAAAAAAAAATTCCCCGAAGCAGAACTTAATGTTTTAGAACAAGGAAATAGGGCATTGATATTGATAGACCCTGATGATACAATGGCAGGAGGAAAGAGTTTGTGCCAAAACAAAACAACACAAAACAAAACAAAACTCCTAGGTTTCTCATAAAAGTCATCAGTGCCATTTACTGAAGGGATACTTGGAAGAGAAGCAGATTTGGTTGGGGGAGGAGGTGCTGGTTAATGGAGGGAATATCAAGAGCCTAATTTTAGACATTTTAAGTCCTAGTGCAGGAGACCTCTGAAAAGCAAGGAATGTACAGATCTGAATTTCAGAGGAGAGGGGCTACGCTTGAAGAAACGTGTCCCTCACACAGTCCCGGAACACTCGGGATAGGTGTAGATGTGAGTTATGAAACAGAATGGGAAATGCCAGTAAATGTCCCTTTTTCCACAAAAGGTGGGTTTTCACGGGTTTAGTACTAGGGCTGAGGTTCTGTGGGTGACCTAGTCCTTTCCTCCATCCTTGGCTCGGTACTAAAGCCTAGGATGCGCTTTGGGAGGCCTGAAGGGAGAGGGTCACAGGTGTGAGGCTACTCAGCAGGCTTCTGGCAGTTGCCACAGATCTGGATTTTGAATGTGGACCTTGTGATAGAGGGCAGGAGCTCAGCCCATATTAGTCATGAAGGACACTGAGTACTGTCCCAGACTGTATCTATGCAGATGTTGAAAGACTTCCTGGGAGGGATTATAAAGGTCTCTATATAACAATTTCTATTCCATAAAATAAATGACCTTTGCTCTTATTTTCGCTGCTTCCAGTTAAGTCGAAGTCCATCTATTTGATAATACCACTAATTCCCAGGGACAGATGGGACCATAAAGCATGCACGCACACAAAAATCCCCAACCTACTAAACTATTTTTTTTTTTACTTAATCTGGACTAAATATCCTATTACTAAAAATGAGTAGAACAAGAACTAAGTCTGAAAGAACTTTTTATTCACTTGCAGATAAAATTGTAAAATTTTCGAGAGCTCGGGGCGCCTGGGTTGCTGAGTCTGTTAAACAGCTGCCTTTGGCTCAGGTCGTGATCTCAGGGTCCTGGGATCGAGCCCCGAGTCAGGCTCCCTGCTCAGTGGGGAGTCTCCCTCTGCCTCTCCCTCTGCTTCCCCCCACCCCAGCCCCCACCTGCTTTTTCTCTTTCTCTCCCACATCTTTAAAAAAAAAAAAAAAAAAGTTTCAAGAGCTCACTTAGGATTCCAGATCTCCCTTTCCGGGGGAGTGTTCCAAGAAGTAACTTCTGCCTCCATTCTAAGAAACTTACAGGGCCATCGTTCTGTCCATGCATTCCCCCACATTTCCCAGCTCCATGCTGTTAGGTAGGTTGCGTGACCCACTCTGGCAATGAAATAATTAATGGCTTAAGCACTTAAGAACTGTTGGGGGATCCTACAACTCTCCCTTCTCTGCCACAGAACTATCAACCAAATTGATCTGATCATAGGGTATAC
The DNA here is from genome assembly GCF_003265705.2 of Callorhinus ursinus. NCBI lineage: Eukaryota > Metazoa > Chordata > Mammalia > Carnivora > Otariidae > Callorhinus > Callorhinus ursinus. Next base: position 24,974,605 of record NW_027397087.1, read on the forward strand.
TCTTCCTAAGAGCAAAATATATTTTTTCTTTTGGAGATCTATTTATGTGCATGTGTAGGTGTGCACATGAGTAGGGGGAAGGACAGAGGGAGAGAATCTCCTAGCAGACTCCCTGCTGGGCTTCACGACCCATGAGCTCGCTACCTGAGCCAAAACCAAGAGTAGGACGCTCAGCCCACTGAGCCACTCAGGTGCCCCAATTTACATAAAGTGTACTTAAAAAAACCAAGACAGGCCATATTCTGGACCATAAAACAACTCTCAGTTTAAAGGAATTCAATGTTAAAGTATATCTTCTCACAGTGAGATTAGAAATAACACTGGTGTGGCTGGCTGACTCATTTGGTGGAGCATGTAGCTTTTGATCTCAGGGTTGTGAGTTCAAGCCCCATGTTGAGTGTAGAGCTTGTTTAAACATTAAAAAAAAATAGGTAACATCTGCAAATTCTTTAACACTTCTAAATAACCCTTACACCAAAGAAGTCAAAATGAGCAACTTGTGAAGTAAATGAAATCGCAGTAAATTGATGTATCTGGAATGTAACTAAAACCATACTTAGAGGAAATTTGTAGCGCTAAACCTCTGTATTAGCAAAAAGAAAGGTCTCCAGTCAATTCAGCTTCCACCTTAGTCTAGAAGAGGAGCAGGGAATGAAACTCAAAGTATGCATAAAGATGGAAGTAATATCAGAGCAAAAGTCAGTGATAGAAAAGAGAAACAATAGAGAAAATCAAAAGCCAAAACCTGGTTCTTTGAGAAGGTAAAATTGATAAACCTCTAGACTAATCTGGAAGAAAAAGACCTAAATAACCAATACCAGAAATGGAATATAGATGTGGCATTACTACGGAGCCTATAGCTAGTAAAAGGACGCTGAAGGAATATCATGACAACCTGATGCCGATGAGTTTGACAACTTAGACTAAATGGATACACATCTTGAAAAACACAAACTAAAGCTCACTTGAGAAAACTGATAACTGAATAGCCCTAAATCTATTAAAACGCATTTGTAGTTAAAAGCACACATAAAGAGGTACCTGGGAGGCTCAGTGGGTTGAGCATCCCCCTGTCAGCTAAGCGTCTGCCTTCGGCTCAGGTCATGATCTCAGGGTCCTGAGACTGAGCCCCGCATCAGGCTCCCTGCTCAGGGGGGAGCCTTCTCCCTCTCTCTCTGCGGCTTCCCCCTGCTTGTGCTTGCTCTCTGTCAAATTAAAAAAAAAACAAACAAACCAACAAACCCAAACCACACATAAAAGCAATCTCAAAGCCCAGATGATTTCACTGGTGAATTCTACCAGACATTTAAAAAAAATTTAAGATTTTGAGAGGGAGGGAGAGCACAGAGGGAGAGGGAGAAGCAGGCTACGCTGAGCAGGGAGCCCGATGGCGGGCAGGCTCGATACCGGAACCCTGAGATCATGACCTGAGCTGAAGGGAGAAGCTTCACTGACTAAGGCACCCAGGCGCACCTATACTAGACATTTAAGAAATAACATCCCTACACAAACTTTCAGTAATTGAAGAGGAGGCAATACTTGTCATTTCTATAAGGCTAGCATTTCTGTGATGCCAAAGTAAAGGAAAGACCTTACAAGGAAAAACTATACCACAGATACCTCACATGAATATAAAGGTAAAAATTATTAAAAGGTTAGCAAGACAAATCCAAGAGTATATAACAAGGCTACTATATTGAGACCACATGAGATTTATCTAGGAATTCAGAGTTTAACATTACAAAGATAAACACATTTCACCATATTAAAAGACTAAGGATAAGACTTATCTTGATAGATGCAGCAAATGCGTTTGACAAGATCCAAGGTCCATTTCTGCTTTAAAAAAAAAAAAACTGTGGAGTGCCTGGGTGGTGCAGTAGGTGAAGTGTCTGAGTCTTGGTTTGTACTCGGGTTGTGACCTCAGATTCCTGAGATCAAGTCCTGCCTCGGGCTCAGTGCTCAGAGTGGAGTCAACTTAGGATTCTCTCTCTCTCTCTCAAATCTATGAACAACTGTCCACATACTAGGAATCCTCAATCTGACAAATTATTTTAAGAGAGTGATAGAGCACACTTGAGCAGGGGATAGGAGGGCTGTGAGGCAGGGAGGGGCAGTGGGAAAGGGAGAGAATCTCAAGCACGTTCCATGCGCAGCCCAGAGCCTGACGCAGGGCTTGATCCCAGGACGCTGAGATCATGACCTGAGCTGAAATTGAGTCGGATGCTTAACTGATTGAGCCACCCTGGTCCCCCCTGACAAATGACATATTTTTTTTAAGATTTTTAGTTATTAGAGAGAGTGAATATAGAAGCAGGGAAAGGGGCAGAGGAAGAGGGAGAAGCAGGCTCCCTGCTCAGCAGGGAGCCCAATGTGGGCTCGATCCCAGGACCCTGGGCTCATGACCTGAGCTGAAGGCAGATATTTAACTGACTGAGCCACCCAGGGGAACCTGACAAATGACATCTTAAAAAAACAAAACCCTATACTAATATCATACTCACGGTGGAAGACTGAATGCTTTTCTCTCAAGATTAGGAACAAGTCAAGGGTATGTGCTTTTACTGGTTTTATTCAGCATTGTACTAGAGCGTGGTATTGGGGCGAGTGCCCTTTCAGAAAGGTGCCCTGGTGTCCGAGCAGCATGGACAGTGAACTAAATGCTAAATGCTGGCTGATCCAAAGACAATGAGAATCAGACAGCAGGCAACTGTGGTAGACCTTATGGATCTTAGTTGTAAGGACGAATAGCGGTGACCTTTTTGACTCTTCCATCCAGTGGAGAAACGTGTCTATAGAGAAACTATTTTTGGTTTCCTGCTGCTTACTTACATATGAACAATTTCTCTACATCTTTAATGTCTGTGAATGGATTAATGCAACCTTGGAGAAGGGAATGAACATTCATTTGTTCAATGTTCTCTGAGGACCTGTGTGATACCTATAGATGTATGTATGATAATATAACACTTGAACAATGTTGATACTAATGAGCTTAGTATCAGTAATAACGTCTGACATCTACCACATGCCAGATCCTGGAACCGCACTTACTAGTCACAGAATCCTGTATGAAGTAAATAGCATTATCTTAGAGGGGCAGGCACTGCAGCTGATAGAAATGATATCATCTGCTCCAGAGTGGGGAGAGGCAGAGATAGGACTGGAACACAGTTGTGTCTGAGACCCAAACTGGTGCTGATCAATGCTGCTCAGCATGGCCTCCTTCCAACCTGCTAGCAGCTTAACTGGGATAGACTCCAGCCCTTGCTTCTGGCCACGCAGAGAGGCAGTGGGAGGGAGAGAAGACGGAGGTATTTGAGAACAGCTGGGTCTTAGAGTCTTTCCTGACTAGGCTTTTCCCTCACCAACAGTTCCTTGCTCCCGGTTAACTGAAGAATTCTTGCCCAACACAGGGGGGCAGCTTGTAATTTGAGAATTCTTTCAAATCGGTTCCTTTGACTCAGAAAGTGAGTGCTGGGGGTTCTTTGGGCAGGGAGCATGCTAACTCAGATTCCCTAACTTGAGGAAAGCTTGAAGAAGTCCCATGATGCAAAAAAAGTCACAGTGAGCTGGCTAAGGGGTACGCCGGCAGGAGGGAGCCCTGGAAGCTCAGAGGAGTTCAAGGCAAGGGGCTTCCTGGACCGCCCTGGCTCCCTCGTCCACCCCGACCCTCCCAGCCTTGCCATGGGAAGCCCCGCTATTGTCATTACTCTCATTCTTCCCTGTGGGCTCAGCTTTTTGTAAAAATTTTTTTCACAGCTCTCCCCACAACCTCACAGTCCTCACATGTTGGAGCCAGAAGGACGGTCTCAGCTGTGCTCTCCATTTCTGCTTTCAGACTGTGATTTGCTCACCCCCTCTGAAGCCACTACCCGCCAGCCATACTGCTTGCTGCTCACACCTCCACCTCGCTTCCGGGTGCCTCAATCGTCTTGGCCCTTGGGGATCGGGTTAGCGCAGCATTCAGTTCCCGATCCTCATCCGGGGCGTTCCCAGGGTCCAGAGGAGTGATTCATCCCGTATGTCTTCCTCCTCGCTGCCTAACTCACAGCCCTCTGGGGCAGGACCCCTTGCAGAACACAAAGCTACACAGAAGTTCCTTGTTGCAAGGGTGACTTTTACCTTTTCTATTTCCTCCTTTCTCCCCGACCACCTGCTCTACAATAGCCTTTCAACTTCTGGTTCTGCAACTCTTATCTGCCCGGTTGCCTGTCTGGCCGGCCTCATTGGTCTCCCGACCCAGTGTGGATGTTGTGTTCCACCATTTCTCTGCTCTCATACTCACCCTCCTTTTGTCTCCCCCTTGATTTCCTTATCGGGGGGCCTCGTCACTTTCGGGCACAGGTTAAGCCAGCCAGAAATGTCCTGTACGTGTGCACACGAGCTGTTTAAATAGTGCAGGCCAAACAAAACCTAGAGCTCAAGGTCATCGCAAAGTTATATGACCAGTCTTTGGCCGGACCCTGCATGTTCGCCGCTGCCTTTATTTACCCCTTGTTACTCCCGTGGTCTCCGCAGCTGTTAGGAGCGGGCACGTGCAACCTCATCCTCCCTGTGCCATCACTCACTCCATGACCTCACCTGCCACTCCTCTTGAGAAGACCGTGGTGTGAACTGTCCACCCGAGTCCTTGCTGTCCTCTTCACCAAGAAGGCCTCCTCCGCTGTGCCTTAAATTCCGCACCCCCCCCCCACCCCGCCAAATCTGCCGCAGTCTAACCTAAGCATCTTCATCCCTGAACGCAAATCAAGCCCCTCTCTCTCCGCTCCCCCCTCTGCGTGCCTGTTCAGAGAACACGGCTGGCCCTTCCATTAAGCGTTTCTTTCGTTCCAACTTTTACTCTCCTCTGTTTTTGTGGCTTGAATCGAGTTACAAGGAATTTTGATCAGTTTTGTCTATTTTGCTCACTGCCCGCCCCAGACTGGAGGACGGAAGTAGTGCTTCTCCTTGTGCCCTGCTGGCGCCCTACCGAGGTTGGTCTTGAGACCACCGGCGAGCACGGGGTTGGTGGTAGGGCAGCATCACATCTCGGTGCAAATTAGCGCGGGACAAGGGAACAAAGTGCCGCTTTAACCTGGAATCCTCACAGGACAGGAATGCTACGGGCGGAAGAGGGGCGACTTGTAACAGTTGTCAAATTGCGCAAGTTTCTATACTGACTGCTTTTCACCATCAATTAGAAGAGGAAAGAATGAGTCCTATCGCAGTAGTTGCTTAGAGGAATCTCCATAGTTGGGAATAATTCACAGCGTGTTTGGAAAGAATGAACTTTTAAATGTGTCAGGGAGGCAAGTGTGTTGAGCTGGAGGAACGTTAAAAAAAGAAAAATACAACAGGCGTGCATTGTGTTCAAATCAAGAAATGTAAATATCCTGGATAAACAGATTTTTTTTTTTAAATGAAAATCAACTTAAGTAATTCTATGATTCAATAGATTTTTATTTGAGTTCCTGTTATGGGCAGGGCACGGCTCCAGGCACTAAGGAAATAAAACAGAGTCCCTGTCCTTATGGTCAGGGAAGGCCTGGCTGAGGAAGGGACATGTGAGGGGAGACCCAAATGAAATGAGGGATCAAGCATGAGGGTATATGGAGCAAGAGTATCTGAAGGAAAGAAAACTGTATGTGCAAAGGTCCTGAGGCAAGAGATGCTAGAATGTGTGAGTAACAAGGAGGCAAATGAGCAAGGAGCAGAATGAGGAAGAGGAAGGATGTTGAAGATCTAGCCACAGATGGGCCAATTGGGTCATTGGGCCAGGCTAGGGACATGGTGTGTGAAAGCGCTTTGAAAATCCTAGGTGCTGCTAAAAGGATTTAAATAGAATTAACTTATTGAATTAGTTGATATTTCAATAAAATTGAATTGTTTTATTCTGTTTATCTTATATATCTACTATAGTGAGAGACCATTGTCCCATAACCCCTGTTATGACACCATGGGCAGGTCACAAGACATATCCCTACAAATTTCAGCAGGACATGATAATCTCTCATTGTCACATAGAAGGCATCCTCTGTTTATTACAGTTGTTAAGGGAACATGTTTTTCCTGTTTTTTTTCCTTTGACCTCGCTTATGGTGTCTTTTGCCATACTGAAATGTTTCTTTTACTTTTCTTTCTTTTTCTTTCTTTAAAAGATTTTATTTACTTATTTGAGAGAGCTCACACGTGAGCATGAGCCAGGGGAGGGTCAGAGAGAGAGAGGGAGGGAGAAGCAGACTCCCTGTTGAGCAGGTAGCCTCATGCGGGGCTCGATCCCAGGACCCGGAGATCACTGCCCAAGCCGAAGTCAGACACTGACCCAACTGAGCCACCCGGGAGCCCCTGAAATATTTCATTTTTATACTGTTAAATCTCAGGGGGTTTTGTTTTATTTATAACATCTGTGTTTCTTATCTTTGGAAGACCACTTTTCCCCTTAAACTATACAAATATCCTCCATTTTTCTAATATATATACATAACAATACTTAATTTTAGTACTAGCTTCATCTAACATGCAATGATTCTTATGCAAATTTTAAAGAGTAAGTTTTAATCAATTTGAATTTATTTTATATAAGGCATGAGGTATGAATATAATTTACGTCTTCCACATGGATGGCCAATTATGTCAGATATTAAGAAAGTCTCTTGCTGGATATATCAACATGTACTATTCAAAAGTGAAAAATAGATCTCACTTATAATAATTTACAATGATAGTTAACATCCATAGAACATTTATTTTAGCACAGGTACTGGTTGTGCTGTTCTAAGAACTTTACAAATATATTTATATATATATTTTTTAAGATGTTATTTATTTATTTATTTGACAGAGAGGGAGCACAAGCAGGGGGAGCAGCAGGCAGAGGGAGAAGCAGACTCCCTGCGGAGCAGGGAGCCCAGTGCAGGGCTTGATCCCAGGACCCCGGGATCATGACCTGAGCCGACAACAGACACTTAACTGACTGAACCACCCAGGCGCCCCTATATATGTGTATATAATTTTTTTAATAGTGATTTGACAACTCTCTATACATTATGCTATGCTCATCCAGGTGTAGCTCCCACCTGTCACCATACAGCAGTATTACAATACGACTGACGATATTCACTGTGCTGTACCTTTCACCCCTGTGACTTCTTCATTCCATAATTGGAAGCCTGTGCCTGCCGCTCTCCTTCACCCATTGTGTGCTCCTGCCCATCCCCTCCCCTCTGGCAATCACCAGTTCTCTATATTTGTGTCTGCTTCTTCCTTGTTTTTTTTTATTTTTTTAAAGATTTTATTTATTCGAGACACAGAGATAGAGAGCATGAACAGGGGGCGAGGCAAAGGGAGAAGCAGGCTCCGCCACTGAGCCAGGAGCCAGATGTGGGGCTCGATCCCAAGACCCTGGGATCATGACCCGAGCCGAAGGCAGACGCTTAACCATCTGAGCCACACAGACGCCCCTGTTTTGTTTTTTAAATTCCACATATAAGTGAATTCACATGGTATTTGTCTTTCTCTGACTGATTTCACTTAATCTCCTCTAGGTCCATCCATGTTGTTATGAATGGCAAGGTTTCATTCTTTTCTATGGCTGAAATTCTATGAATTTCTGTATTCATCTGTTGATGGACACTTAAATTGCTTGCATATCTTGGCTACTTTAAATAATGCTGCAGTAAACCTAGGGGTGCATATATCATCTCGAATTAGTGGTTTTGTTTTCTTTGTAAATACTCAGAAGTGAAATTATTGGCTTCTGTGGTATTTCCATTTTTAGTTTTGTGAGGAACCTCCACACTGTTTTCCACAGCGGCTGCACCGATTTCCATTCCCACCAACAGTGCACCAGAGTTCCTTTTTCTCCACATCCTTGGCCACGCTTGTTATTTCTTGTCTTTTGGATTTTAGCTATTCTGACAGGTGTGGAGTTAATATCTCAATGTGGTTTTGATTTATATTTCCCTGATGATGAGTGATGCTGAACATCTTTTCATGTGTCTGTTGGCCATCTGTATGTCGTCTTTGGAGAAATGTCTATTTGGGTCTTCTGCCTATTTATTTAGTTGGGTTGTTTGGTGGTGGTTTTTGATATTGCATGAGTTCCTTGTATATTTTGGATATTAACCTCTTATCAGATATCTGATTTGTAAATATTTTCTCCCATTCAGTAGATTGCCTTTTTATTTTGTTGATGGTTTCCTTTGCTATGCAGAAACTTTTTAGTTTGACGTAGTCTCACTTCCTTATTGTTTTACTTTTGTTACTTTTACTTTTGGTGTCAGATGTTAAAAAAAAAAAAGTCATTGCCAAGACCTGTGTCAAAGAACTTACTCCCTATGTTTTCTTCTGGGAGTTTTATGGTTTTATGTCTCACATTTAGGTCTTTAATCATTTTGAGTTTATTTTTGTATATGGCATAAGATAATGGTCTAGTTTCATTTTTTTTTGCATGTAGCTGTCCAGTTTTCCCAGCACCATATATTGAAGAGATTGTCTTTTCCCTGTTGTATATTCTTGCCTCCTTTGTCATAGATCAATTGACTATATAGCATGGGTTTATTTGTAGGATCTCTATATGTTCTATTGATCTACATGTCTATTTTTGTGCCAGGACCATGTTTTGATTATTATAGCTTTAGAGTATAGTTTGAAATCTGGAATTGTGATACCTCAAGCTTTGGTCTTCTTTTGCAAGATTCCCTTGGCTATTTGGGGATCTTTTGTGGTTCCATACCCATTTTAGGATTATCCATTTTAGGATATGGAAAATGCTATCAGTATATTGATAAAGATAGCATTGAGTCTGTAGATTGCTTTTTGGGTAGTAGAGATGTTTTAACCATATTATTTCTTCCAATCCACGAGCATGGAATATCTTTCTATTTGTTTGTGTCATCTTCGGTTTTTTTCACCAGTGTTTTATAGTTTTCAGAGTACAGGTCTTTCACCTCCTTCATTACGTTTATTCCTAGGTATTTTGTTCTTTACGGTGCAATTGTAAATGGAATTGTTTTCTTGATTTCTCTTTCTGCTACTTTGTTATTAGTATATAGAAATGCAGCAGATTTCTGTGTATTAATTTTGTATCCTGCATTTATTCTTGTCCAGGCACTGTGCTAAGGGCCTCACATTATATCTTTTATCATAACTCTATGAAGTATGAACTCATTCTTGATGAGAAAATAAGGCACAGAGAAGTTAAATCACTCATCCAGTGAAGTCCTGCTAAGAAGCAGCAAAGTTGGGATTTGAACCCAGGCATTCTGCTCCTTCACTGGTGCCTGTACCACTGCATTGTGCTGAGCAAGCAGGGCATGCACTACGGTAGAGGCCAGGGCTCTGCAATTCCTGCAGTTGCTCCATTAGAAGGGGGTGGCTCCTTCCTCACTAACTTTAGCCACACCTAATGCTAGCCCTTTAGATAACGCGGAATGGCTTCTTAGTGGTCCAATGCCTTTAACTCAGCTTTGTGAGACAAGAGTTTACTGAAACTAACATATGACAAGTAATACCACCTCCCTTCACCTAAGAGTATCAAGGTCACCTCTGTTTTGGAACATTTACTTCTTTCTCATGACCTTTACTTCTCCCATGGCAGAAATAAACATCCTTTCAGAAGTTTCTATAACCATATAAGTAATATTTTCCCCATTTTATAGATTAAGAAGCTGGAGTTTGGATAAGTTATTCCTCAGAAACTGATTAAATTAGATGACATTTTGGCCTGGAGAAATTGCGCTGGCGGGGCTTGGACTGGACTTACAGGAAGGCTACAATGTGGAGAGGAAGCTCAGGATGCCCGAGGGCCAGAGCTGGGATCATCAGCTGGAATAATTGAGGATGGCATAGTGTTTTCTTTGTGGGTAGGGATGGGGAAGAATTCCTGAAGCATTGTGAGAAGTGGCAATGAGTAGGTGTTATAGTTTATTATTTAACCCGGAGATACCTGTCCATCTAACTCCTTCCTCTTAGACAACAAAAGCACATTAAACATATTAACTTATTTGCTCAAGGTTATGAAGTACAACATCTTAGTTTGTCCAAAACTCTTAGCCAAGCCAAGCCCATGGGAGCTTTAAATAATTATTGTCTCAGAAACCTGGAAAATAGAATAAATGGAGAAATTGTAATCCTTAAATGATCAAACTTAGCTTTTCCCACTGGTAGATTTTTACTGCTCTAACACAGTAAAATTCAAGACCAACCAGTCAAAGAAATTATATTCTTCAGAGGACAAGGCCTCCATTCCTCTTAGCTCCAAGCCCCTCATTCCCACCTGACTATGCAAACAAGCAGGTGAGAAAGAAATACTCAACTGCCCAAGAGCAAGCCTATGAATGAGGAAGATGGGCTACAGGACATCTTTGGGCTGGGATCTCATGCTGCCACTCAAATGATGTTTATAAAGTGAAAAGAGCAGACTCCATAACCGTTTGTGTACTATGACTTTTTATTCATTAACAAAAGACTGGAAGTGGAGCAAGATTTTGCTTTATGAGGAAATGAATGAAATTTGTCCTTAATTGTTCTTTCTAAGATTTTACAAGCCTCTCTTTTCCTCTTTCCCTCTCACTTGTCTATATTTAGATATATTGCCACCCAGACTGTAGTTCTTGGACATTGAGTTTCTCTCCAACCCTACCATAAAAGGTTAAAAATACCATCTACACCAATTCAGCATGCGTGATCTTAAATTTGACCTTTAGAGTTTCTTCTCTCTTTATTACAAACCAAAATGGAGAAAACCACTCATTTTTCTAGAGTTTTTTGACATACAGCTTATAAGTGAATTTCTAAAGGCTGCATTGCACTCTGAAATTCATAAGTGATTTCTTTTCCCTCTCAATAGATGAGCTTCCAGACCTCAAGTATATAAAATTAATTTCAAATACTGTGCAGTACATCCTCCTCTCTCCACAAATCCATGTCAAGTAAAGTCCTCTCTTGAAAGAGAAACCGGGGGTCTGGGTGGCTCAGTTGGTTAAGCATCTGCCTTCAGCTCAGGTCATGATCCCAGGGTCCTGGTTGAGCCCCACATTGGGCTCCCTGCTCAGTGGGGAGCCTGTTTCTCCCTCTCCCTTGCTTGTCACTCCCCCACTTGTGCTCTCTCTCTCTCTCTCTCTCTCAAATAAATAAAATCTTTAAAAAAAAGAAAGCAGTTTATTAAACAGGATTACTTAAATGCTAAATATAATTCCACTTTTAAGAAAAGTAACATTCCAAAACTATTTGCTTGAGAAAAAGCAAAGGAAACTTTTTAAGAAGTTGTGTAAAAGAAGGAATACAGAAGAAGCTGAGCGATTTGGATCCTAGTCTTAGCCAATAAAAGCCTGCATAAGCTTGGGCAGGTCATCTAACAGATTTGTGACCCACCTCCTTCCCCCAACCGTAAAATCTGGAACCAGCAAATCCCTGAACTCTGTACTGACTCCACCTGAGTTACTCATAGTCAAGTCTTCACTCTTCATATTCCTTCCTGCATGACATAGGAGCTGCTCAGGACTCTGTCATATTAATATAAAAGTGAAACCAAAGCAATTCCTGATAGGACATTTCTCCCTCTCCTCCACTTCACAACTGAACTTTCTTTGGAGTTGCCTGTACACATCCTCTACTTCTCTACCCCTTGCTTTGACCGCTTAACCTACTCTCAACGAATCCACTGCATCTGCTCTTCTTAAGGTCACCTATAAACCTCTCAGACTTTTTCTTTTGTGACTTCCCAGCAGCATTTGCCAGTGCTGACCGTCCGCTCCTCCTTGAAATGCCTTCTCTGGGTTTCCATCACATCAAATTCTGTTGACTTATTTTCTCAGAAGTTTCTTTCAAAAATCTCCTTAAAGTTCTCTTTCTCGGCCCTTCTTCAAATGTTAGTTCCTCAAGGTTCTTTCTAATGCCATTTCTTCTCACTCATACTCTCCCTGGGTGTTATTCCCCAGTGACTCTTGTTTCTAGAACTCCTTTCCAGGTCTGTCTCCTGGATTCCAAAACTGTATGTTCAACCACTTACTGAACATCTCCATTTGGATTTTCCATAGTCTTTTCAGACTCAGTATGTCCAAAACTGGGCTCACCGCCTCTCCTACGGATGTTGACCATCTTCTGTGCAACTTGTCTCAGTGCATTGCCATCCATCCAGTAACCCAAGCTAGAAATGTGGGAGTCATTTTTGACTCTTCCCTTTCTCATACCCAGTTGATGACAAGGTCCTGTCAATTCTGCCTCTTAAATGTCTCTAGAATCTGTTGTCCATTTTTCCCCATCTTTAGGAGAGAAAATGTGAATGGTGAAGAGAACATGGGTGAAACCTGGCTCTGTTGTCACTGCTATGTGGCCCTGGGCAAATTGTTCAACTTCCCTCTACCTTAAAAGTAAATGAAAATAGTAATAATGCCTTGCTTGTGCGCTTGCTCTGGGTGTTGGAGAGGAAATAGTTTTCTCTGTCCATCAAGGTTCTTCCAGGTGGCCCAAGAATTAAAGTGATACAAGACAGATTAATATTAAGGAGGAAAAAAAGAGTTAATTACGTGCACATAGAGGCCCAATAATGACCAAGGCAAGCAGTTTTTATACTTTTTAGATAAAGAGGCAATAAGTTTCTGAGGCATTGACAGGATAAAGAACATTTATGTTTAGTGAGATTTAGTTAGAAGGAATTCTAAACAGAATTTAGGCTGGCTTAGTAAATTAGTAAAACATAGCAAGATTGTTTATATAGGATTCTTGGCTCTGAATTTCATATCCCTGGTGATAAAGATATCTCTTTATCTCCTGGTACAAAAGGGGCACCTTTCACATGGGAGATTTATTTCCTGCTTTCTAGAAACAGTGGGGTGGGGGGCCAGCATGCTCTTTTTGATTGGCTTTTTAAGTAACTTTTATTTAAAATAATATGCCAAAGTGGTACATTTTGGAGGAGCCTGCCCTTGGCCCCTCCTCTGAAACTTCTCTGGAAGTTTTACACCTTAAAAGTTGAGCTGGTAGATTATTTTGTCTTGCTGAACCAGTCTTAGTCCTGACAGTATGTCAGTTCAGTCAAACTCATTTTAGGAGGTGGTGGTGCAGGTATGTTTAAGTTAGCTTACCTGCTTAAGTAATCAGGCATTAAATAAGAGACATTTCTGTGGAAACAAAAGAAAAGCAATGGTTAATGATTGGAGCAAATTATAAACCAGCTTCTGAGTTCTGAGGGCAGCCAGTAGAGACTTCTAGAGGTCATGGTGGAGGCATCTTCACATAGAGTGAGGGCAGACAGTGGCAGTCTGACAGATTTTCCTGGCTTGTAGTTTGAATTTCTCTGGTGATCTTTTTGAGTGGCCTACAGAGCAGCGGGGGCATGAAGATTGCTTATATGTGAGCTGTTGTGATGGTTTCTCTAAGGTTTATAAGAAGTCATTCATATTCAGTTTATGGGGCTTCAAGAAAAGGGCAGCCTAGTTCTCAATGATTCCAAGTTAAAAGGACGGGAGAAAATTGGAAATGTTAGTTTGGAAAGCCAGAGCCAAGTATTTGAGGAAACCAGAAGAATTCAGTATCTAGTCCAGTTTACAGGCAGACAACAAATCCTCGATGACCATCAGAACTAGAATCTAGGGGCGCCTGGGTGGCTCAGTTGGTTAAGCGACTGCCTTCGGCTCAGGTCATGATCCTGGAGTCCCAGGATCGAGTCCCACCCACATCGGGCTCCCTGCTCAGCAGGGAGTCTGCTTCTCCCTCTGACCCTCTTCCCTCTCATGCTCTCTATCTCTCATTCTCTCTTTCTCAAATAAATAAATAAAATCTTTAAAAAAACAAACAAACAAACAAACAAAAAAAGAACTAGAATCTAATATCCACAAAGTTGTGTTGCAAACATACGTTCTCTAAAATCACCTGCATTTCCTCCAAAGAGAGCCAAATTAAGACCAATTTCATTAAGTTTGGCCTGATTATTTACATAAGAGCAGTAAGAATATTGATTGGTCATATAGACTCTTTTAAATCTGCTTTGCCAGAACTTTTCATAAGGAATTTCCAGACTGAAATTTGATAGCCCCACAAGGCTAAAAATCTAAGCCAAATACTTGCCATCAGACTTTGTCTGCAATACCTAGAGATTTGGGTTAATTCCTCTTTTCTCAAAGTCCCCCAACTGTTCCTGCACCTGCCAGGAAATGACATTCTTTACTCACCCAGTAAGGCTGCTAGGAACCCTGTAAGCAAGGTATCTGGCTGTGTTTCCTGGGTGACTTATTGGCTTTATAAAGTCAACCTTAGTTTCTTAAAGCTGTCTGGTCATATTTGAGTCTATGTACATTCTTAATATGACATTCCAGTCAAAGCCTTGATGATATAACCAATGTTTCCAATTCTGTCCTGTTATAAGAAAAACAGATTCTTATTGAATGTAGGCATGTATTGCCTACAAATGTATTGCCATGAAAATATAAGAATACTCACTGAGAGTTTCCAAATTTTGGAGGGATCAGGTAGGGAAAAAAGGATTAACTGTTTCAATTCTGCTTACAAAGGTATAATTTATCACATTGTTTTAAGTCATAGCTTAAGAAAAACGGTTTCCTTAAATCAGGAAAAACAAAGCATTTTTAAAAATCAGTGTTTCAGGAACACCTTGGTGGCTCAGTCAGTTGAGCATCTGCCTTTGGCTCAGGTCATGATCCCAGGGTCCTGGGCTCTACCGCGTTGGGCTCCCTGCTCAGCAGGGAGCCTGCTTCTCCCTCTCCCTCTCCCCCCACCAACTTGTGCTCATTCTCTCTCTCATGCTCTTTGCCTCTCTCAAATAAATAATATCTTTAAAAAGACATCCATGTTTCAAAGAAAAAAAATCTGAAAATGATAATTCTACTCCCCAGTTTATTCGGTCCTGTGTTATTCTTGTTCTGCTTGAAATAGTTTTTCAATGAGTTCTGGAAATTTTTACCAATGTTCAGTGTTATGGTCTTAAGGTTATTAGAAACCTGTATTTGTCAAGAGGACTTTCCATGAATCCCTCTGAAGATGAATCACATTTACAAAAGCATCCGCGTACAACAAGGACTAAATGTAAAAAGATTTAAAAATGGCCATAGTTAAAGATCTGGTGAGAATTCTTTATAATGCACTCGACAAGGAAATTTGGTCATTTCTGTGACCCATAGCACCTTCAAGATAATAACATACCAGAATATCAGATTTTTAGGAGTTTTATACAATTTGTAGAACTCTTATTTTAATAACATATCTACCCAAATATAATCTAAGAAGGTTTAGCATCACTTACTTGTCAATATTTCCAATATAATTTAATATACCACATAAGGCTAATTGGTTTAATATCGTTATTTTATGATGAGAAAATACCCTTTGAAATATTCCAGGAAGCCTCTGGAAAACTTTAATTATATTATGGTTGAAGCCTTCATTTAAGAATTTGATTTTGGGAATTATGTAAAAAAAAAAATTTTTTTTTAAACAGTCCAATAGGATCACAGGTCACTGTGAAACGGTTTTTTTTTTTTAATGTTTTTAACCAAAGTGACCATTAAAGACTTCCCAGGCAAATATAGAAAGTTACATAGTTCTGAGTAAAAACTTAGCTCTTCTAATATTGAGAAGACTTTACTTTGTTTTTTAAGTGATCAAAGACCTGCTGATAAAGATATCATGAAGCCCAGGAGATTGTTTAGATAAAACATAAAATCCTTGCTTTCTAGGCAGAAAATTTTAAAAGAAAGGGAAACAAAACCCTTTTACAATCTCTTATCAAGATAGGCCAATAGTTTTAAAAACTTTGTCTTTTTAATAGATGAAGGGAAATTAAGTTCTAGTTTTACATAAGTATACTATTGACATAGTTACCAAAACCCTAGTTCAGCTGTTCCCCACTCGAAAGTCAAAACTTGAGAGACAAGTGTTGGTTGGAAAGAAAGTTTGCTTTATTCAGGAAGCCACAAGCTGGGAACATGGTGGACTAATTTTCAAAGACCATCTCCCAAATCCTGGACAAAGCAGAGAGTTTTTAAGGAGGAGGCACAGGGAAGTGGTGAAGGTCAAGAGCAGGGAAAGCATCTTCAATAGGATCTCAAGCAGACTTGCTGGCATCAGGGAAGGCTAGTTTCTAGCATGGTGACACTCAATCTTCTAGGGACATTTGGTTCCTTGTTTCCCCAGGGTCTGTGTTCTGTTTACATCCCAAAGAAATTATCATTAGTCAAGCTATAAACCGGAGGACACAGGCCAGTGAGATATGTGGCCTTTAGGCTGCCTGGAACACAGTTATAAAGACGCTTATTTAAAAACCCTTATAATAAATTCATTGAATCTTATCTGGCTTGATCACACATAAAATTTTTCTCGATTCTTTGTTCATAACCCAATAACTTCTCTTTTTGCATTCAGATTTTGCCCTGTTTTCCCTCTTTAAGCCTCACTTCAGGACAAAATTACTTTTCTTTTTCCCAACAAAATTGTATTTTTATTCCTCATACTTTCTTTTACTGGGAGTACATGTTCTACTTTTTTATTTTTTTGCATATGTAGAAGTTTCCCTTATTTCAGGTAGCTTTAACCACGTGTATATTAGAATTTTTTAGCCTTTAGAAACTTTAATTTTTAGTGAAAACCAAAAGTAGCAATTATGAATTGTTCTACCAGCATTCTTTAGATTGGCAAATTTATGAATACATTTCAGAATTTCTAGAAACATATGCCTCTTCATAGTACAATCTTTCAATAAAGCACAGATAATGTTTACTAACAGACCCCAATTTATCTTTAGTTTTTCTGTAATAAGGAAACCAAAAGTAAATAAACCTATGTTTAGTAATTAATACCTAATATTTACCTTATTTTGAAATTGTCTAGCTATTCAGTGAATTTAACATTTCATTTAACCTAACTTCCTAAAACTTTAAAATTTTAGGATGCCAAAAAGCTTTGGGGAAACTATTTTAAAAGTTTACCTACAAACCCCTCTCTTATTTACATCTATCCGATTTACTTGTTCTTAACAATTATGCTTAGATTAGCCATAAAACTTCATGAGACCTCAAAGTCAGTCATTCTCCTAAGGGGCGTGTGTGTGTGTGTGTGTGTGTGTGTGTGTGTGTGTGTGTGTGTGTGTTTAACATTTTGTAACAGAGATAACATCAACTTCTTTGGATTTAAGTAAACCCAGGCAGAATCAAAGTTTTAATTTTAATACTAATAACTCTAAAGACATGTGTATTTTAATTAAACCGATAACCCTAAATTAGCTTTAATGCCAAACGTTTTCCCAGATCAAATGAACTTGAAGTACGTATTGGCTAGTTTCTGTCTTAAAGTTTTAGAATGCACAGTCTTTACAAGTACTTGCCCTCAAACCAACTAAATAGAGCTCTTTTACACATGTTAGCAATACCATCAGAGGTAGAAGAGTGTTTCACATTTACTATCTATCTATCTATACACACGCACGTTTGTATGTATATATGTCATATATGTGTGTGTGTGTGTATGTATATATGTCTATAGACATACATACAAACATACCGTACAGACATACCATACAGACAATGGAAACGAAGATCTTATATTTGGGGAGAAGACATTATAGGCCTGATTCCTAACTACCTCTTCCCCTGCCACTTTCTTTCTTCCTTTCTTCCTTCCTTCCTTCCTTGTTTTTTAAAGATTTATTATTTTAGAGAGAGAGTGCATGGTGGTGGGGTGGTGCAGAGGGAGAGGCAGTGAGAGTCTTAAGCAGACCGCCCAGAGCACAGAGACCAACCTGGGGCTCAATCTCATCACCCTAAGATCAGGACTAAGGGCTCAACCAGCTGTGCCACCCAGGTGCCCTAAGTTTGCATTTCAAAAAATGGCTCTTATGTCCCAGGGAAGTTGGGGGGTAGAAAATTTACATCACAAAGGCACAGAAACAATCCAAGTTTTTTCTTTTTCTTTTTTAACATTTAATTTTAATTTTATTAGTAGTTGTATTATTTTTAAGTAAGCTCTAGGCTCAATGTGGGGTTTGAACTCAGAACCCTGAGATCAGGAGTTGCATGCTCTACCAACTGAATCAGCCAGGTGCCCCCAAGTTTTTTCTAAGGTGGACTTTTTGGGGGACAGGTTTGCCTGTTATCAGAGGTGCTAGTGTCTGGGTACAAGAGCCCTTTGAGTATTTTCTACTTTTAAAAGCTTTCCTCTCCTTTTTTCCTTCAGTCTGTGTTTTGCATTGTGGGTTGTGTTTGCATATCAAAGACCTAAGATTTAGAACTTTAAGGGACAGAGAAAGAATGTAAGTTTTTCCCTAAGCGTTTTGGGGTAATTGTTATTAAATTTTTTTTCATAAGTTCAGAACACTTTTATTCCAATATCCTGATCGTTTATAACATCTACAAGCATCTTGAGAAGATCAGGCAAGGTTTGGGGATTGGTAAAGATAGGTGGGCTTTGACTTGTTTTTAGAGTTGCATTTCTGGTTTGGTAGAGATTTGTAAAATGAAGACTGTTGTTTTTAATTTTACCCAAAGAACTGGAATACACCTTGAATATCAAGGGACTGACCCACCTTTTTAAGTAAACTTGCTTCTTTACATCAGGGAGATGTCTAAGGTGGGAATAAAAAGATTAATGCCTTTGTAAAGTCTGTATAAAGCATTTTAACAAAACCCTTTTTTTTTTTTTTTTTTTCCCTGAATAAACAAATTCAACCTTAGCTTTGCCATGGATCTCCTGGCTATTGAGGAGTAGAATCTTACTAATTTTAATAGTGACTCAAACCAGTAAGCCTTTTTTGTGGAATGACCTGGGGGTGATTTTCCAGGCTTAGACCATGGATGCAGGAGGCTTCTCTGGAGAGGCCATAAATGATGCAGCCTCCATGATCCAAAGTTCACTTCCCCAAATAACCTATAAGATCAAAAACCTTTAATGCACAAGCCAGAAGAATAATGTGGTACATATGGTGTCTCTGTTCTCCGCAAATGTGAGATGCCTGTTGTGATCTATACCAATACCAACCTATGACACTGGGTAAGTACTGCTGGAATGGGATCTTTTTCATCACTAACAAGCAATGAGGGCTGAAACAATAAAGGTCCCTCATGGGCTGAGACCTCCTAGGACAGACTCCCCTAAGAGCTGGCACAGCTGAACAAAGTGAGTGCTGGTTGTAACTGCATGTCTTGGAACCCCAGTCTGTTTAACTAGCCATCAAGATGCACCCTGCTAAGTATACCCTCTGGGTGGCAGAGACCAGAGAGCATATTCTCACTGGTCACAGAGCCAAATTCTTAGAACACAGAACAAGACAAAAGGAAAAACCTTCTTTGGTTTTTACACAGGAGCTCCATGGCAAAATTTGTCTAAAAGGAAAGCCAGTCTGATAAGAAAAATTAACTCATCAGTCTGTGAGCTGGCTTGAACAGCAACCTCACAGGGCCTTATGCCTGTGTTCTGCTCTATGACAGCACAAAAAACAGAGTTTTTGTATGACAAATGACACAAAAGACAAAGACAATCTTTTGGTGGAAATAAATCAATCAAATCAAGAGTACTCTATCAAATTTACCAAGAGTCACTAAGCCCGAGGGACTAGTTCCACAATATTTCCCCGGGTTAATCTAAATAGGAAAAGATTCTCACCATTTTTGCTCCACTGGACTCCACAGACAGAGATCCCAGGAAACTGGCATGGTAAGAAATCTTACCTCTGCCCACTGTATGTCAGATTCCCAGGATCTCAACGCTGCAGAACTTTCAGAGCAAATATCCAGCGGAAATTCATCCTGCTGACTATGCCAGCTTTTGGGGAGGAAAAATTTTATTCTACCCTTCAAGGTACTTCTAGGTGGTCTAAGAATTAAATTGACACAAGAAAGATTAACAGAAGAAGAAAATCCATTTTTTTTTAAAGATTTTATTATTTATTTGAGAGAGAGAGAACGAGCAGCAGGGAGTACGGGCAGAGGGAGAGGGAGAAGCAGACTCCCTGCTGAGAGAGGGTCCTAGGACCCCGGGATCATGACCTGAGCTGAAGGCAGATGCTTAACTGAGCCACCCAGGTGCCCCCCCCCACAGTTTTATTACGTATGCATGGAGGCCCAATAATGAAATTGAGACCCAAAGAAATGAGCAAGGCAAGCAGTTTATAATACTTTTGGAGAAAAATCAATAAATCTCTAAGGAATTGACAGGATAAAGAATACTTATGTTCATGAGCTTCAGTTAGTAAGGAATTTAGGCTGTGGTAGTAATCAGTAAAAAGTAACAAGGTTTATTTATACAGCCCTCTTGGCTCTGAATTCTCTATCCCTGGTAATAAGGGTTTCTCCTTAATCTCCTGGTACAGGAGATCACCTTTCACGTGGGAAATTTATTTCCTGCCTTCTGGAGACAAAGGTAAGAAGGGTCAGTGTGTTCTTTTTGCACTGGCTGTTTCTTAAGTAACTTTGATTTAAAACCAATATGCCAAAGTGGCACATTTGGGGGCAGGCTGTCCTTGTACCCTATATAGGGTACATGATCAGTATGTGTAAAGTGCTTGGAATCACGGCCAGCTGTTAGGCAAGTGCGGATAGTGTTGCTCTCCAGGTTATTTTATTTCACTGTGAGTTAGTCTAAGACATTCCTAATCTGATTCCCCCTGCTTCTAGTCTTACCTCCATCTATACCCCACCCAGCCATAAGGCGGGCAGTTCTAAAGCTTATATTGCCTTGCTCTGCTCATAACTGCACTCAGCAGTGGGAAGAAATGTTTGAACTCCTTGTCTTGGCTTAGAAAGGTTTTTCATAAACTAGCCACTTCCTCAGCCTCATTTGTTGCTGTTCGTCCAATTTGAGATCAGCAGTCTCCTGTAATCTGATCTTTTGAGAGCTCCCCTCTTTCTTCTTACCTTCAAAGCTTTTTATGTTCTGTTCCTCTATCTAGAAAACTCTCCCTGTTTCTTCCTTCATCTAATCCGTGCTTCAGGTCTCAGCTTCAGCCATTTCCCCCTGGGAAGCCTTGCCAGCCCTCCCCATTCTTCCAGGCAAAAGCCAACTTGCCTATAAGTTGGGGAACAAAGGCTCCTTGTCAGAGGGGAATGCTATCTTCCCACCCCCACCCATGTCGTCCCCAAAAGGGTGAGAATAGAACACGTATTCCCTGGAGAGCTAATTTAGGGATGATTTTCACCTTTTTGTTCTTTGTTCTTTTTTCTTTTCTTGCAGAACCTCTCCACAGGGCCAGATTATTTTTTTGTAATTAACTGGACACTCCTTGAAGACTCTCTGTTTTATGTATGGGAGGCTTTTTGGGGTTCCCTCCCAGACAGACACACAGCAGCTAAGCACATTTCTTGGTCCGGTACTGTTGCCCAAATTTCATTCAGTTGCTCCTTGATGGTCAGGTCTAGGCCTGGAGCTCAGACAGCCTGGGGATGTTTCTTCCTTCTGTCACTTACTTGAGCCCAAAGCCATCTTGGTCTCAGAGTTGTCCTATTCTGGCCCTTCCAAGTATAGGAGCAGATGTGGTCACCTGAAGTAGATTCCCTTCTCCTATCCCTAAGTTAGAGTTTGTGTGCATTAGGGCAGTTGATGGAGGCCAGGCAGAGGGAGGAAAGTAAGTTAGGGTAGACAAATGTGCATATCAAGCCCAAGACCTGTAATGGGGCCCTTGCCACTCCCTGGGTATCCCAGAATCACATGGCTGGATCTGGTGCTCAGTCCTTGACTTAGGCATTGGGGAAAGCAAAGATTGGGCAGTTAGGTCCTTGCTTGTTTCTGAAAGCAGCACTCTCAGCTCAGTGTGGGCACTTTTATCATAGTTGTTGCAGAAAACAGGACCTGGCCATGAATTTGTTGATGCAGAAAGAGAGTGGACAAGTACATCTTGTGGCCTATTTCTCCTGGGGATTGACCAGTCACTACTGAGGTTTGGACTAGCACATTCGAGCACTGCAGGAAGGTCTCAGGGATGTTTTCTAGGTAGGAAAAGAAACTGAAATGAGGGCCCAGTCTTGCTCTCTGTCCACCTCACTGCCATGCACATCCTCAATTAATTGGCTAAATTAGGGGGCATCTGGGTGGCACAGTTGGTTAAGTGTCTGACTCTTGGTTTCAGCTCAGGTCATAATCTCAGGGTCATGACATTGAGCCCTACATTGGGCTCCACGCTCAACATGGAGTCTGCTTGAGATTCTCTCTCTCTCTCTGCCCCTCCCATTCACGTGCACACTCTCTTTCTCTCTAAAATAAATCTTTAAAAATTTTTAAAAGAAGTGGCTAAATTAGGTAAAAATTTAATTGCTTTGCAGAATAGTGTCTATTTTTATTATATTTCCAGATCGTGTATTTTAACTTTCAAAGTTTGGCTGTAACTAACTTGATTTATCAGGAAACAACTATTTGGTTATTAATTTTTCTGGATATGCTTTTTTTTTTTTTTTTAATAGGAAGAAGAGGGAGGGCAAACAGTTTTAATATTGTTTTCCTCCCTCCAAACTTAGGTCAGCTCTTGGTACTATTTCTTATTTTTTTTTTTTTTTATTTAATTTTTTTATTGTTATGTTAATCCCCATATATTACATCATTAGTTTTTGATGCAGTGTTCCATGATTCATTGTTTGTTCATAACACCCAGTGCTCCATGCAGACCGTGCCCTCCTCAATACCCATCACCAGGCTAACCCATCCCCCCACCCCCCCACCCCCTAGAACCCTCCGTTTTTTTTTTCGAGTCCCTCATCCCTCGTGGTTCGTCTCCCCCTCTGACATACTCCCCTTTTCTTCCTCTCCTGTTATCTTCTTCTTTTCCTTTTTTCTTAAAATATGTTGCATTATTTGTTTCAGAAGTACAGATCTGTGATTCAACAGTCTTGCACAATTCACAGCGCTCACCGTAGCACATACCATTTCTTAATTTTGCACTATTGAGATGAACATTTATATATGCTCTTACCAGATCTGGTGATATACAGAAATCTTTTAAAAATCGAGATAACTGACCTAAACATTGTATTAGTTGCAGGTATACAACACTGTTTCAGTATATATAATATTGAAAAATAATTACTACGGTAAATCTAGTTGACATCAATCACTACACATAGTTACAATTTTTTTTTTCTTGTGATTGAGAACTTTTAAGATTTATTGTCTTAGCAACTTTCAAAAATACAAGACAGTATTATTAATTACAGCCTCCATTCTGCACATTACATCCCCAGGGTTTTTTTTATAGTTTATTTTTGTTCCTTCCTACCTCATTCCCCCCCCCCCCCCCAACTCCTTGCCTCTGGGAACCACCAATCTGTTCTCTGTATTTATGAGTTTGGTTTTGTTTTCACATATAACAAAGATCTTATAGTATTTATCTTTCTCTGTCTGATTTATTTCACTTAGCATAATGCCCTTAAGGTCCATCCCTGTTGTCACAAATAGCAAGATTCCATTCTATTTTTTAATGGCTGTTTGTTTTTGTTGTCAAGTTGTTTCCACATCTAGGCTACTGTAAATAATGCTGCAATTAACAGGAGGGTGCATAAATCTTTTCGAATTGCTGTTTTTGTTTTCTTTGAAAATATCCAGACGTGAAATTACTGGATCATACAGTGGTTGTATTTTTAATTTTTTGAGGAATCTCCATACTATTTTTCACAGTGGTAGAACCAAATTACATTTCCGCCAACAGTGCGCAAGGTTTCCCTTTTCTCCACATCCTTGTCAATACTTCTTTCTTTCTTTCTTTTTTTAATTTTATTTATTTGACAGAGACACAGCAAGAGAGGGAACACAAGCAGGGCGAGTGGGGGAGGCAGAAGCAGGCTTCCCACTGAGCAGGGAGCCCAGTGCGGGGCTCGATCCCAGGACCCTGGGATCATGGCCTGAGCCGAAGGCAGATGCTTAACGACTGAGCCACCCAGGTGCCCCAATATTTATTTCTTGTCTTTTTTATTTTATTTATTCTGAGGTGTGAAGTGATATCTCATTGTGGTTTTGATATGGATTTCCCTGATGATGATTGATGTCGAGCATCTTTTCATGTACCTGTTGGTCACCTGTATGTCTTTTTGGAAAAAATATTCAGATTTTCTGCCCATTTTAAGTCAGATTGTTCTTTACCATTAAGTTGTATGAGTTCCTTTTTTTTTTTTTTTAAGATTTTATTTATTTGAGAGAGAGCACACAAGCTGGGGGAGGGAGGAGCAGAGGGAGAGGCAGAAGCAGGCTCCCTGCTGAGCAGGGAGCCCAACTTGGAGCTTGATCCCAGGACCCCAGAATCATGACCTGAGCTGAAGGCAGATGCTTAACTGGATGAGTCACCTGGGCCCCCCGAGTTGTATGAGTTCTTAATGTTTTGGATCTTAGCCCCTTATCAGGGGCTATATATCTCAGATATATAATTTGAAAACATTTCCTCCCATTCAGTACGTTGCCTTTTCATTTAGTTGGTGGTTTCCTTTGCTGTGCAGAAGATTTTTATTTTGATGTAGTCACACTTAGGTGCTTTTGCTTTTGTTATTTTTGCTCTTGGTGTCAAATTCAAAAAATCATTGCCAAGATTAATGACAAGGAGCTTACTGCCTATGTTTTCCTCTAGGAGTTTTATGGTCTCAGGTCTCACATTCAAGTCTTTAGCCCATTTTGAGTTAATTTTTGTATGGTGTAAGGTAGTGGTCCAGTTTCATTCTTTTGCATGTGACTGTCCAGTTTTAGCAACATCATTTATTGAAGAGACTGTCCTTTCCCTATTCTATATTCTTAGCTCCTGTCATAAATTAATTGACTGTATATGTATTGGTTTATTTTTGGGCTCTCTGTTAGATTGTGATCTGTGTGCCTGTTTTTTATGCCAACGCCATACTGTTTTACTTACTGTAGTTTTATAGTTAGAAATTGGGGCTCATGATGACTCTCTGTTCTTTTTTTCCCAAGAAATCTTGGGGTTTTTGTGGTTCCACATAAACTTTAGAATTCTTTGTTCTATTTCTGTGAAAAATACCATTGAGATTTTGATATGGATTAACTTGAATCTGTGATTGGTTTGGGTAACTTGGACACTTGAACAATTCTAATTTTTCTAATCCATGAGCATGGAATATCTTTCCATTTATTTGTGCCTTCTTCAATTTTTTTCATCAATGTCTTAATATTTTTCAGTGTATAAGTCTTTCACATCTGGGTAAATTTGTTCCTAGGTATTTTATTCTTTTGTATGCAGTTGTAAATGGGATTGTCTTCTTAATGTCTTAATTGAATTTGTTAATTCTAACAGTTGGTCTTTAGGGTTTTCTGCATATGTAGTAGTATGTCATCTGCAAATAGACAGTTTTATTCCTTTTTCCTGATTTGGATGGCTTTTGTTTCTTTTTGTTGTGTAATTGCTCTAGCTGGGATTTCTAGTACTATGTTGAATAAAAGTGGTGAGAGTGGATATCCCAGTCTTGTTACTTATCCTAGAAGAAAAGCTTTCAGCTTTTCACCATTGAGTATGATGTTAGCTGTGGTATGTCGCATGGATTATTATTATGTAGATGTATGTTTCTTCTATACTCGATTTGTCGAAAGTTATTATCAGAAATGGATGTTAAACTTTGTCAGATGCTTTTTCTACATCTGAGATGATCATATGATTTTTATCTTTTATTTTGTTCTTGCGATGTATCACCTAGATGAGAATGTTGAACTATCATCTTTGCTTCCCTGGAATAAACCCCACTTGATCATGGTGTATGACCTTTCTATAATATTGTTGAATTTGGCTTGCTAATATTTTGTTGAGGATTTTTGCATCTATGTTCATCAGGAATATTAGCCTGTAATTTATTTTCTTGTAGTGAACGTGCCTGGTCTTAGTATCAGGGTAATGGAGGTCTTGTAAAATGAATTTGGAAGAATTTGAGAAGGATTGCTATTAATTCTTCTTTAAATATTTAGTAGAATTCACTAGTGAAGCCATCAGATCCTGAGTTTTGTTAGGATGTTTTTGATTACTGATTTAATCCCCTTACTAGTAATTGATCTGTTCAGATTTTCTATTTCTTCATGATTCAGTCTTAATAGGTTGTATATTTCTAGCCATTTATCCATTTCTTCCAGGTTGTTCAGTTTGCTGGTGTATAATTGTTCATAGCAGTCCCTGACCCTTTAAATTGCTGTGGTGTCAATTGTAACATCTGCTTTCACAGTAATCTTTTTCATTAGTTTCAAGTGCTTAGGTAGAATTTTTTTTTTTATCTTAGAAATGAACATGAAAATATTAACAGGATATCAAGGCAAGAACCATCTGAAACTTTCACTTACTCGCCACCACTCTGGAGATCCCTCCTAATTTTGTTCGACAGATGTGACAGAAAAAGCAAGGGCATGAGGGCCAGAAATCTTAGGAGAGGATATGGGCAGCCGCTTGAAAGGGGCATATCTGAGCTAGGTAAGATGCATGTAATCCAGAGGTCCCCAAAATTGTCAGCTGGCAGTGGTCACCTTCCATTTTTACCCCCCCAAAACTCAGTTCTCCCCTGTATATGGGAGATACAGTCTTTCACTGGGTTTTCCTCTGCAAATATTTCAGAGACTACCCAGATGAGGGAAACCTGTCTCCCTATCTATCCAGAGGTTGTGCTTGCTTCACCTATGCTTCTTGCTCCAGACAATTCCTGGAAGGATGCTTTAGCTGTCACTTAATAGCTTTTGTGTTTAGTTGCCATCCCTGCCTCAAACAAGGAGATGAGTTCTTTCCCCAATAATAAAAACCCTGGGGATGACAGGAAGGGTCACTTGAAGGCACATATTCTCTCCTGATTCCTACTGGGACCAAACTGCTTTCTTTGATCTTTGCCTTCATCTCATTTTTGCCCACTAATGTTTCTGACACCAATGTCCAACGTGTGGGTTTTTCCCCTATACCATCAAGCAATTCTTAGACACTAAATGGGTGTCCTACAATTGAACTCAATTTTGACACTACCTGAAGATGGTGTCAGATACCACAGATTAAGGGCTCGGTCCTACAAGACTGTCCCCCACTTACTTCAGAAGCCAATTGCAAGTCCACATTTGTCACCCATGCTTCTGATCTACCAGCTATAGATCGGAGGTTCCAACGATCCCCTCCTTGGGTTCAACTAATTTGTTAGAGCAGCTCACAGAAGTCAGAGAAGCATTTTATTTATTTATTAGATTCTCAGTTTGTTATAAAAGGCTATATAACCCAGGAACAGCCAGATGGAAGAGATGCATGGGGCAATGTATGGAGAAAGGACACATAGCTTCTATGCCCTCTCCAGGTGTGCCATTTCCCCCAAATCTCCATGTTCACTAACCTGTAAGCTCTCTGAACCTATCCTCTTAAGGTTGTTTTTGTTTTGTTTTGTTTTTTTTTAAAGAGAAAGAGAGAGTGCACGCATGTGCATGGCCCTCTGCTGTCCTGGAGTTAAGCTCCACTGATTTTAAATGTCAGGCACAGAGTGTGTATGGGGTGCCCAGGGTGGAGCTCGATCTTCTTGCTCCTCTTTGGTTGTGATATCCCTCTTACTTGTTAGTAGCCATGCGTGTGGTTTGGTTCCCCTCCTGCCTTTTCTGACATGGCCTTTTCCTTATGACTTTAGCTGTGGAAGCCTTGTTCTGCCTGCCTTCAGGTCGTTTTCAGAGTGAGTTGTAACACATGTAGGTGTTGCCTCAAATTAATGGAAATAAAGATACTCACTGTGTGAGAAGTGGTGCAGTCAGCATCCTCCTACTCTGCCATTTTTCTCTGTCTTCGAGGTCTTATTTTCCTCCTTTCTTACAAAGAAGAGGTACTATGTTTTTTTCACTTGACTCTATATCCTGGAATTCCTTCCATCTCAGTTCAGGGAGGCCTTCCTCCTTCCTTACGAAGGCTACAGAGTATCTATTTGGTTGCTATACCATAGTACAAACCTCTCCTGTTTGGCCACTTTTTAGAAGTACGTTGCTTTATAAATGATACTGCACTGAATAAACTTACACACTTTTTGGAATCGTTGAGTATATAATTTCAGTGCAAATTCCTACTAGAATTGCTGGACCAAAGGATAAATGTATATGTAGTTTTATTAGATATCACCAAATTTCTCTCCATAGGGGTTATGCCATTTTCCAGTCCGACTGGAAGGGTTTGAGAGGGCCCATCTCCCCATGCCTCACTGATAAACGTATTAAGGTTTGGAATTGTTAATTAGCATTGTTCTTATCAGTGAAGTCAAATATATTTTCACATATTTAAGGGCCATTTTTATATCTTTTTATGATTTTTTATTTATTTTTAAAGATTTTATTTATTCAGAGAGAGAAAGAGAACATGTGTGAGTGGGAGGAGGGGAAGAGGGAGAGGGAGAGAACATCGCAATCGGACTCTGTGCTGAGAATGACGAGGGGCTTGATCTCATGACCCTGAGATCATGACCTAAGCTGAAATCAAGAGTCAGATGCTTAACCGACTGAGCCACCCAGGTGCCCCTATCTTTTTATGAATTTTCTATTCATGTCTTTTTTATATTTCCTATAGGATCTTGGTCCTTCTTTCCTCTCTTTAAAGAGCAATTTGCATATTATTCATATTAATCCTTTTGTTGTGATATGCGTTGCAAATATTTCAAAGTCATTTATGTTTTTGCTTTGCTTTTGGTCTAATTTTCCTATGCAATGCTTTTTCTCTTTTCTATGCAATGCTTTTTATACATATGTAGTTAAATGCATCCATCTTTTATGGCATCTGGAATTTGGGTCTTTATTAGAAAGTTTTTTCTATGCCCAGAATGTATAGGAATTCATCCATGTTGTCTTCTACCATTGTATAGTTTTGCTACAAGTAGATCTTATATTTTAAAAATATTTTTGCTGAGGTATAATTTATATACAGCAAACTGCTCAGTTCCTAAGTTATCATTCTATCAGCTTTGATGAATGTATATCAATGCAGAGAACACTTCCATCACCTTCTCTCTTCAAAAATGTTAGACTTGCTTTGTGATCTGAAGTCTCTTCCTGCCTCCTTCTGCCCTCTCCCCTTTCCAGGCGTTTTCCCCAGTAAAGCTCTTGTATGTCTAATTTTGTTTCTGTTTTTTGTTTGTTTGTTTGTTTTTTGGAGGACTCAAACTGACACAGGTGGTAACAGAAGTGGAGTGTGGAAACAGAGGTGGCCAGTGACCCATGGTGGGACTTCATACTTCTATCCCCTCACCTCTGGGTTCTGCAGGGCTGGAGGTCCTGTTCCCAGTGGGGCTGTACTCCTGCCAGGGCGGAAAGCCTGTAATCTGTATCTGTCACCAGGACACTTTGAACTGCTTACATCCAAGAACAGCAGGTGAGAAGAGGAGTCCTCGTCTTGGCAGGAGTATTGACCCTAAGTATCAGAAGGTCTCAGAGCTGCATTCATAAAATAGGGGCGGGGGGGAATATGTGTGGATACCATTGGTACACTTTTGCCTCATTGTAACTGAACCAACACGTGCAGCAATCAGAAGGGTCTGATTACCAAGGGCATAGGCCCTCAGAAGTAAAGGTTTAGATCAAACCACCAATAAGTTGACCCAAGCCTATGAGGTGAGAGATGAGGGTGAAGGAAATGTAGAGTGGACTGTAGATGAGGGACAAGGTGAGTACCAGGTCTATCCTGCATCAAACGGTAATTCATCCCACCATACTTCCTCTTCTGTTTCCCCTCAGGAAGAGAGGCCCACGGGAAACTTGCGAGGCTGTTCCCTGAACAAGTTTAAGAAGTGGTTATGTATTGACTGTGGAGTGCCCCACTCATGTCACATTTTAAGAGAAGCTTCAGGGAGCATGTGTGACTGACAACCTTGTGAATGGTGAGGCTACACTTGCCCATGGCTGCTCCCAGCCAACATGAGCAGAGAATGAGGCCTGCCCTTTCCTGCCTGGCACAGGACTCCTCTAATAGGCAACTTAGACTTGGGGACTTGGTACCATACCATGGCCAGAAGTTTTCTGGGAACTGCGCTGTGGACCAGTGCTCTTCCTACATAACGCTTCCTTCCCTCTCCCCATTGACAAGTGATGGACCTAAATTGCCATCTGAAAGCACCCATCTACTTCTGGTCACTCGGCCTTTATCCTTCACAGGCACTTTCCCCAGTAATTGCCTTGCATGCTCAATCCCAATTTTAGTGCCTGAAGCTCAGAGGCCCTGAACTGGCATTTTGAGGTTGCTGGAATTGAACACCTGCTTCTCTTCTGTATTTAAAATTGCCCCTCCCATAGGGCCTGGAGGCAATGTCCTCTTTCACTCTGACTTTCTTTCCTAAGCATAATGCCCCTCTCTGCAACTTCCATGAGGATAATTATCCTCCTTCCACAGGCTCTTCAATGATTCAGACTCCTGACCAATCCTTAACACCGGTCCTCCAGACAAGCCAAGATGGGTCAGCATCCCAGATTAAACACAGTGTAAGCTCACAGGCCCCAAATAAAGAAGCCATGTTGCACCATTCGTGGAAACCTTTGCTCAGAGGGCTCAGTTACTGAGCAGAAAGCTCCCACTCTTACAGAATTTGCAGAAAAGCTCAGAAAAGCTGCTGTTTCCTAGAAATTAGGGCTCCTACATTATTCTTTCAGGAATCAGTGCAATTATGCCAAGTTAGGGATCTACCCCAGGCTGGTATACTTTGAATTACAAAGGGCTTATATTCTTGAACAGCTATATAATACCATACACATATATACTTATACACTTACACACACATACTTATATGTATACATAAATATACATGTAACTGTGATGCACATAATTCATGTGTGTATAATTTACATAATTGTATAGAAAGTACCCCATACACAATACAGAATGACATCTTTATAGCTATTTTACAAACACCCCCTTTCTTTTGTTCTCTTCATATTCTGACAGAACAGTAGCAGAAACTTTTAAAAGGGCAATAATATGGTCTAACTACCCAATCTGTACCTAGAGTGATAAAATTATCTTCTTTCCACACTCCTCCCAAACACACCCTCAGAAAATACAGCGAAGATATTGGACTAAAAATGTAGTCACATTTTTGTGTTGCAAATTTGCAAACTTTGACTTTCAAATTTGCAAGACTTAGGGCATTATCTAATCCAAGTATGCCTTTTTTGGAAAGCAGGGAACAAAGAGAAAGAACTAAAGCTGCCTTGTGTAGAATAGCTATTGGTTATATTGTGAGAGGGAGGTACCTTGGAAAGCTTGAGACGATTGGGAGACACATTCTCTCCCTCCTTTGAGATTTATACTATATTGTCTCAGAACTATCCTTTCTCTGTGCGTTCTGTGCTAGACTGTTAAGGGAAGAGCGTGCAGTGTCTGAAAATTACAACTGCAGGGTCTACTCTGAAGGGTGGGGGGTGAAAGATGGGTATCACCGAATATCCTGCTGAACCACAAACCCCAGCAGTCCCACCTCACACACTCCGAGGTATGATTCTAGATGCAGACTGTGGAAAATGTACAGCAAGCAGAGGACAGGGGATACTGGAGTAAGATCAATCCCTACAAGTAGAAGGCTTTGGTGTTTTGGATGGAAGGCAGAGGGGATATGAGGTGAGCAGGAAATCTAAATTAGGAGTTGGGGGGTGGCCTCTGTGAGGAATTTAATTTTCTGGACATAGTTTTAATTATACCCCTTCTACATTGAATTTCCTTGAGTTTCTTCCAAATATCTCAGTATAGTCTGACCTACCTGGACAATGTTGTGGGGTGGTTTCTTGGTGGAAGACAAGGTGAAACTTCCCTTGGTGCCTGAGGAGAAGGCATGCATCTTCTCATAGAAGTGGGGTCCCAGGTGGTGGCCGGTGGGTCAGGGATGCCGTGCCCCCCGGCACCTGCCCCCTCCTGCTCCAGCACAGTTAAGAGCAGGGCTGAAGAACTATTCATAGGGGGACCGGCCATGAGAGAGACCAGATAGAAGCTCTGACTTTCTGATATTTACCAGGAAACAAGAGAACCCAGTCTGGAGGCCATTACTGATGGTTTCTCACAGGGTGAGAAACCTTCCCCGCCCCCCCGCACCCCCGCACACGAGCCTATGTGAGGAAAAGAATGGAGATATTGACTAGAGTCCTCTGCACAATTTTCATACGACAAATGTAGGTCTGCCTGTGCTGTGTTTTGCTGTGGGACAAAAAGACCACAGACTCAGAATGTTACAGTATTCTGAGATGACTTATGAGAACTGCCTTGCGGGAAGTTTGGAGAGGAGTGACCGGGTAGTGGGGCAGCCCCCACAGACCAGTCTCTCACCACATCAGAATGATAGAACTTACTTTCATGATGATTATGACCTCAGATCCCTTCGGAGTGTCACCTTGTACCCACAGAGGAGAAATAGCAAACAGACTTTGTGCTACACCATAAGAAAATGTGGCCCCTGTAATTCTAAGTTAGCAAACTTTAAGGGGCTCTTTGAAAAATCAATTAACATGCATTTGAAAAAGATTCCACTGTTAGTAAGTCACTAAGGATCTGTTATGTTTCTAAAAGCTTATCTCACTTTCTCCAGCCACTCATGACTCTTAACCTGCTCAGACTTCTGTGTTATTTTAGAGGGGTTGATTTTTTCCTCTCAGGGAGTGAACTCTTTCTATAGTTCCTAGACAAGCATAAGTACGAGTGGCAGGGAATCAATGAGGAATTGTCTCTATTAATTTGAGGATATTTATGAAAAATAATAGAATGTACAATATCTAGTATTAAGCAGCAGATCAAAGGCAGAAACATGTTGCCTCCTTTGCACATCTGGAAGCTGTCAAGAACTATCTGTGGTACTGAATTGGGAAACTGACCAAAATTTTAAGTAGAAAGAAGCTGGTGGCGTAAGATTTTCTTCTGGCAGTGTTAACAAAGTTTTGTTTTTTATTTGACCAATATGACTTAAATGCACACTGGATGCAAGGGGCTGGGCTGGGGTCTGGCAGGAATATTTTGAAACAGATGGGGGTCAACTGTTCTTTCACACAAGATGTATTAACCGTTGTACTTTTAAAAATCCTAGCTCGTCAATTCTAAGATACACATGTGTTCCCAGTTCAAGATCTCTTACCTCAACAGCATCTGTTGACGGCTGTTGGCCCGGGGCAATCCTGCTGTTGTCCTCATGTCAATTATGTGCAGGTGAACATGGCCATGGCTCTTAAAATCATCTCTTCAATAGAGTTAGGTGCATTGTTGGAATGATACCTGTTGAGTTTCATAAATTTTCCATTTTAACCACTTTTTTTTCTGTTTTAACCACTTTTAAGTGTATAGGTCAGTGCATTAGGTACATTCGCACTGTTTTAGAACCCTCACCACCATCCACCTCCAGAACTTTATCATCCCAAACTGAAACTCTATCCATTTGACACTAACTCCCCGTTCGCCCCTCCCTCC
This sequence comes from Callorhinus ursinus, assembly GCF_003265705.2. Classification (NCBI taxonomy): domain Eukaryota; kingdom Metazoa; phylum Chordata; class Mammalia; order Carnivora; family Otariidae; genus Callorhinus; species Callorhinus ursinus. The sequence goes on from NW_027397087.1 coordinate 25,007,918, forward strand.
GGCCCTGGTAACCACTGTCTACTTCCTCGCTGAATTTTGACCAATCTAGGTAACTCATATAAGTGGATTCATATACTATTTGTCCTTTCGTGACTGGCTTCTTTTCACTTAGCGTAGTATCCTCAAGGTTCATCCATGTTGTAACACGTATCAAATCCCCCCCTTTTACAGGCTGAATAAAATGTCATTGTATGTATATACCATGTTTTGTTTATCCATTCATCCATCAGTGATTTAAAATGCTTTTTGAAAAGCAGCTTGACTGAGATCTAATATAAACAAAACATATTTCAAGTATACTTTCTCCTCTTCTACACACACACACACACACATCCATAAAGCCATCACCACTATATGGCATTACAAAAAAGTACAAGGGCATAGATTACATATTAGAGAAACAAATGTTTATTGTTGGAGGAATACCAAAATCTTACATTTTCTTGCAAGGCACCAACAAAGTATTTTATGAGAGATTAGAAAGAGGGTTAACTCTGAGGCCATAAAAACTTCACTGCTACTTTCCCAGGCCACGCACTGCCCCTGAAAGCAGAAAGAATTGCCAGATTCTTCAGAACAGATTTCAAAGCAGTGACCTAGGTGACTTGATGAACTATCATTAAAGAGTTGGTCAATCATCTGTTAGGAACTTTCTACTGAGTTTGAATAGAAGCTGCTTAATTTCCAGAGACAAGTGATTCAGTTGAGCCTGAAACAAAACTACAAATGTAGCCCACTATGAAATACCCACTAAACCCCAGGGTTCTTCAGCCTCAAACTTACACTGTCAGTGTTAACAGTTCCAGAGAGAGCAAGATTCTGAGCACAGGTTGTAGGTTATTTGAGCCTAAATAAGTCTCTTTAAGCATAAAGTAAACATTCTAAATGACCAGAAAGCTCTGTGTCTGGCTTTAGTGGCAGGCTTTGTTCTTCATTGGTGGCTCATCAAATAATGATATATCCTATGATCAACAGCATTTTCGATTCGAAGAAATGTATTAGGAAAAGACATGAAAAGCAGTCTCAAGCTTCTAAGTGAGACATTTCTGGTTGTTCTCTCCTTCTTGAGATGCATTTGTCTCCTTCACTCTGGGTCTCAGGAGACTACAGCCAGAGCCAACACGGGATGATGGGATTGCACCTGGTCGGAAGGTCCACCTGGTCAACCACACCTAGACGGTCCTATTTACATATTACTACTAGTCCAAGCTGATCCATTTAAATACATTTAAAAGATGACTTCAGACTTTACTTAAATTTCCCTTTGTTTTAATCCCTTCCCTTTCACAGGACTTTCTTGCCTGCTTTATCTAGGCAGAGGAAAACCATGATTGACCAGAAATGATCTGGGGGCTTATGGCAGAGACTTCTGTGTTTATTTGCACCAGTACATATCAGCATTGTCTGAGAAATGGCTTTGGAATGTTTTGTGGTTTTTCCTTTGACATGAGAGGAGCAAAGTTAAATACACACCCTTTCATGCCTTTCAACTACTGTGTTAGAGAGCTCAGTCTCTCTCCCACCCTAATAAATATTTATTGCCTCCCAGCTCATTGCTGGATTTTACACAGCTTGAGAAAGAAGGTAGATGTGTAGCTTCATTTAACTCCTCTCCATTCTGCAGCAGCTGTGCTGTAGAGAGTGTTAAGTAGCAAATTGCCTGTAGAAAGTTTGTCTAGATAAGATCGATTCAGTGAAGGAAAAGGTAATAATTAATTGAACTGATCAGATCCTAAGTTTTGAAAATAATCATTGCATTTTATCGATTGAGCTTCTATGACCATGAAGACATTGGGCCTTGTTAGTATTCAAAACTCTATGAAGGGGTTCTGTTTCACCCTGCCCACCGTCTCCTCCCCGACAACACCACTCTGTAGACCAGAAACTGGTCCTTGGAGGAGTTAAGCAACTTGCTCAGGATCTCAAAGCTGTAAAGTCAGGGTGGCGTGATGGTAGTGGTTTTATTGTGATACAATTGACATATAACATTATATTAGTTTCAGGTGTACAACATGATTGAAATTTGTATATATTATGAATTATCACCACGATAAGCCTCGTAAACTTCTGTCCCCTCACATAGTTACAAATTTTTTCCTCCTGTGGTAAGAACTTTTAAGAACTCCTCTCTTGGCAACTTTCAAATACACAATACAATGTTATTAACTACAGTTCCCATGCTCTCCATTATATCCCCAGGACTTATAACTGGAAGTTTGTACTTTTTGACCACCTTCACATTTCTCCCACCCAATACATCTTACCCCTGGCAACCACCAATCTATTCTTTGTATCATGAGTTCAGTTGTTTTGTTTTGTTTTGTTTAAATTCCATATATAAGGGAGATCATACAGTATTTGTCTTTCTCTGGCTGATTTCACTTAACATAAAGCCCTCATGTTCCAACCATATTTTTACAAATGGCAAGATTTTCTTCTTTTTTATGGCCGAATGATCTTACATTGTAGATATATACCACATTTGTTTTCTTTTTAAAATTGAAGTATAGGTGACATCCAATGTTAATTTCAGGTGTATGACATGGTGATTTGACAATTCTACATATTACACTGTGTTCACCATGATAAGTGTAGTTACCACCTGTCCATATACAAAGTTATTATAGTATCATTAATTGTATTCCCCATGCTGTACTTTATATCCCTGTGACTGATTTATAACTGGAACTTTGTGCCTCTTAATTCCCTTCCCTTATTTTGCCCATCCCCATATCTCTCTCCCTTCTGGAAACTACCAGTTTGTTCTCTGTATTTATGACTGTGTGTGTGTGTGTGTGTGTGTGTGTGTATTAGGTTCCACAGATAAGTGAAATCATATGGTATTTGTCTTTTTCTGTCTAATTTCACTTAATATAATACCCTCTAGTCCATTCATGTTGTCACAAATGGCAAGAGCTCATTCTTTTTATGGCTGAGTAACATTCCATTGTGTGTCTATATACCACATCTTCCTCATTCATTCATCTACTGATGGACATTTAAGTTTGCTTCCATATCTTGGCTATTATAATTAATGCAATAAACATAGGGATACATACATATTTTTCAATTAGTGTTTGTGTTTTCTTTGGGTAAATACCCAGCAGTCGAATTACTGGATCATATGACAGTTCTATTTTGATTTTTTGAGGAATCTCCATACTGTTTTCCAGAGTGGCTACACCGATTTACATTACCATCAACAGTGCATGAAAGTTTCCTTTTCACCACATCCTTGTCAGCACTTGTTATTTCTTAACTCTTTGATATTAGCCATTCTAACCAGGTAATTGTAAGCTGATACCTCATTGTGGTTTTGATTAACATTTCCCTGATGATTAGTGATGTTGAGCATCTTTTCATGTGTCTGTTGGCCATCTATAAGTCTTTTATAGAAAAATGTCTATTCAGGGGCACTTGGGTGGATTAGTCTGTTAAGTATCCGACTCTTGGTTTTGGCTTAGGTCATGATCTCATGGGTCATGAGATCAAGCCCTGTGTCAGACTCTGCTCAATGGGGAGTCTGCTTGAAGATTCTCTCCCTCTGCCCCTCCCCCCACTAGCTCTCTCTAGCGCTCTCTCTCTTTCTAAAATAAATCTTAAAAAAAATGTCTATTCAGGTCCTCTGTCCATTTATTAAAAAAGATTTTATTTATTTTAGTGCAAGTGGGGGGAGGGGGAGAGGGAGAGAGAATCTCAAGCAGACTCTGTGCTGAGTATGGAGCCCATTGGCTGGGCTTTATCCCACAACCCTGAGATCATGACCTGAGCTGAAATCAAGAGTTGGACACCCAATTGACTGAACCACCCAGGCGCCCCTGTCCATTTTTAAATTCAGACTGTTTTTTGGTGTAGAGTTGTATGACTTCCTTATATATTTTGGATATGAACCCCTTATCAGATATATTATTGGCAAATATCTTCTCCCATTCAGTAGGTTGCCTTTTCATTTTGTTGATGGTTTCTTTCACTGTGCAAAAGCTTTTTATTTTGGTGTAGTCCCAATTAGTTTCTTTTGCTTTTGTTTCCCTTGCCTGACAAGACATATCTAGAAAGATGTTGCTAGGCTGATGTCCAAGAGATTACCGCCTATGTTTTCTTTCTAAGAGTTACATGATTTCAGGTCTCACATTTAAGTCTTTAATCCATTTTCTGTTTATTTTTGTGTATAGCATGAGAAAATGGTCCAGTTCCATTCTTTTGCATGTTAACTGTCCAGTTTTCCCAGTGTCATTTTTTTGAAGAGACTGTATATTCTTGCCTCCTTTGTCATAGATTAATTGACCATATAAGTGTGAGTTTATTTCTGGGCACTCTCTTCTGTTCCATTGATCTCTGTGTCTATTTTTGTGCTGGTACTCTACTGTTTTGATTACTACTGCTTTGTGGCATAGCTCGAAATCTGGGATTATGATACCTCCAGCTTTGTTCTTCTTTCTCAAGATTACTTTGGCTATATGGCTTCCATCAAACTATCATGGATCCATACAAATTTCAGGATTATTTGTTCTAGTTCTGTTAAAAATGCTATTGGTATTTTGATAGGGATTGCATTAAATATGTAGATTGCCTTGGGTAGTATATACATTTTAGCAATCTCAATTATTTCAATCCATGAGCATAGTGTATTTTCCATTTACTTGTGTTGTTTTCACTTTCTTTCATCAAAGTCTTATAATTTTTAGAGTACAGTTCTTTTACCTCCTTTGTTAAATTTATTCCTTTTTGATGCAATTATAAATGGGATTAATTTTTTAAATTTCTCTTTCTGCTACTTTGTTATTAATGTGTGGAAGTGCAACAGATTTCTATATATAAATCCTGAAACTTTACTGAATTCATTTATTAGTTTTAATAGTTTTTTTGGTGGAATCTTTAGGATTTTCTGTATATAGTATCATGTCATCTGCAAATAGAGAGTTTTGCTTCCCCACCAATTTGGATGCCTTTTCTGTTTTCTTGCCTAATTGCCCTGGCCAGGACTTTCTATACTGTGTTGAATAAAAGTGGCAAGAGTATAAATCCTTGTCTTATTCCTGATCTCAGAGAGGAAAAGCTTTCAGCTTTTCACTATTGAGTAAAATGTTAACTGTGCGTTTGTCATATATGGCCTTTATTATGTTGCAGTATGTTCCCTTTAAATCCACTTTGTTGAGAGTTTTTATCCGAAAAGGTTGTTGAATTTTATCAAATATTTTTTCTGTATCTGTTGAGATGATATGATATGATATTATCCTTCATTTTGTTAATTTGGTGTATCACAGTGATTTGCAGATATTGAACCATTTTTGCCTCTCTGAAATAAATCCCACTTGATCATGGTATACGATCCTCTTAAAGTATTGTTGAATTTGGTTTGCTAATATTTTGTTGGGGGTTTTTGCATTTATGTTCATCAGGGATATTGGCCTGTAATTTTCTATTCTTGTAGTGTCCTTGTCTGGTTTTGATTTCAGGGTAATGCTGGACTCATAAGTGAGTTTGAAAGTGTTCCCTCCTCTTCTAACTTTGGAATAGTGTGAGGAGAGTAAGTATTCTTCTTTAAATGTTTGGTAGAATTCATCAGGGAAGCCCTCTGGTCCTGGACTCTTGTTTGTTGGGAAGCTTTGGATTACTGATTCAATCTCCTTACTAGTAATTGGTCTGTTCAGATTTTCTATTTCTTCATAATTCAGTCTTAGTAGGTTTTATGTTTCTTGGAATTTATTCATTCCTTCGAGGTTGTCTAAATTATACATAATTGTTCATAGGAGTTATCAGATACTAATTGAATTTGTTTACCAATATAACCAAATAATTTGCCTCACAACTGCATGAGGATATTCAGTAATTTAAAGTATATATTGTTTTCCATTTTGTTCCATTTTATCCATTCTATTCCAGCCACATGATCGGGTTCAAATACAAGTCACAATCATAGATACTAGGTTATGTATTTTTCCCCCAAAGAACTTACTACTTTAAATTTCGGTTTTTAAAACTATACCTTTAAATGTTTAGAAGTAGCAAAATTTATTTTTAAAATGAAAAACCTACTAAAAATGTTTTACGGAGACATGCTGTAGATGATCATAATTTGTTTTCTTACACTAGGAATATTTATTTTTGGAGCCAGTAAACATTTATCTAGCATGACAGAGATGTTGGTTGGTGCCTTGTGATATCTGCAGATGAGGGAATTGCCCAAAATGAGCTGCCATCTGTCCTGGGAGCAGTGAATGGTGCTTTACAAGGCAGTATCTTTGAGCAAGGAAGCCTGGGAGTTAAGTGTGAAGGAGCTTGATCGCTGAGTGTGGGTGACTGGATTTTATTCTCTGAGCCCCCATGCCAAGGGAAATTCCTGGGGATTTGGTTTTAGCAAGGAGTTGCGTGGGCAGAGCTATGCTTCAGGGTGATGAGCTGAAGGCAGGAGAAGCTACGCTGGGGGCAGAGGAATAAGAGTCTGTGGCGGCAGAGCCTGAACCAAGGAGAGAGAACAGAGAGGGGTGAGGGTGGAGGATGGAGAGCTAATCAAGGAGGAATCTGAGGGTCTTGGCAACCTGCTGAAAGATGGTTTTGCTTACTGCTCTTTCTCTGCTCAGTGCCTACCAGTAATTGCTCCATACGTGCTTTACTGAGTGAGTGAATTCCTGCAGAAGGGAAGGAACGAAGAAGAGCCTAAGATGTAATTGAAAGGCCTGGGCTTGGTGCTTGAGGGGACAGTGGTGTTGGCAGAAGTTTGGAACTCTACGGCTGGAGCAGGAACGGGAGGGAAGATGACGTGTTCAGACGGGGTCTGCTGACATGGTCGTTGGCACACCTGTCTTCTCCCACTTCTGCCCTTCCTGGGACCCGTACCTTTGCCACTTCTGTCAGCTTCCTCTATAATTGGAGCATCTTTTTGTTTCTTTGCTTTCTTTTCAGTTAACTTTTCTTGTTTTTAAGAAATCTACAAGGACTTTCATGCTCCCTAGGAAAGTCCCATCGTCTTTGGAAGGCAACTGCTATAAGGCTTAATAAGACCAAATGCCCAGTAAATGGGGAGGGGCATTCTGTTTAAGTGAATTTTTCTCTTGTCCTTCAGGTTAAGTAGAAAACCTTAAAAAAATACTTGGGTGAAATGTTTGTAAAAAGAGTGTACTTTCAGGGCACCTGGGTGGTTTAGTTGGTTGAGCCTCTGGCTCTTGGTTTCGACTGGGGTCACGATCTCAGGGTTGTAGGATGGAGGCCCACCTGGGCCCCACACCCAGTGGGGAGTCTGCTTGGGGATTCTCTCCCTCTGCCCCTCCCCCGGCTCACACGTGCTCTCTTTCTCTCTCTAAAAAAACTAATCTAAAAAACTCCAACAAAACAAAACCCTACTTTCCTTTGAAGGCAGATGGCTGATGGTTACTGTTAATAAAAATTATTTAAAATTTATAAATAAGAAAAAAAGATGGGCAGCATATTCTCACAGTGATGATGCTGTCCTCTGGGGCATTCTTTAACAAGCCCTTCCAAGGGTAATTATCTAGGGCACGGTTTCTCACCCTTGACACTGTTGACATTTGGGGCAGGATAATTCCTTGTTGTGGGGTCTGTCCTTTGCACTGTAGGGTGTCTACCAGCACCCCTGGCCCCACTCACGAGATGCCAATCCCTCCCTCACTCCTGGCTACCGGAGTGCTGAGTTGTGACCAAACATGTCTCCACATAATACCAAGTGTCCCCTGGAAGGCAAACTCTCTCCTGGTTGAGAAGCACTAATTTGGAAGAACAAGCATTGGTTTGGCTCTTCTATTTCCTATTAGTTAAGGTCTCAGACTCCATGAACTTACCTGGTAATTTGCAGGTTTTGTTCTGTAGAGATGCAAATCATTTCCGCTCAGTAGAAGAGAGATCACCAATGTTATGATTCTGCATCATCTCGGAGGGTACTGACCAATTTTGTGTCTAAGTTGGGAATTTTGTTCTAACATTTCTTTATAAATGTCTACAAATAGCCAGTTTCTCAGGATGCTCTTTGAGCCACACGGACCTTCTTCCTTCTCTCTCTTTAATGAGTGAATTGAATAAGCTTTTGGTGCATGTTCATTGTATATGTGTGGAGAGTCATAGTTTTAACTTTTGTGAAAATTATACTTTAGCATGACTGACTTTTCCTTTCCAGGCTGGGGTGGGTGACCTGGGGTCACCACAGTGAACTTTGGATCAGAAGGCTCCAAGTTTTCAGATTTGGTTTTCAAGTCTCCTCAGATCTATCACTGGGGTGCTTTTTAATTCTTCCTGTCTCTCTCTATTTGCTTTTCTTTCTTTTTTTTTTTTTTAAGATTTTATGTATTTATTTGAGAGAGAGAATGAGAGAGAGAGAGCACGAGAGGGAAGAGGGTCACAGGGAGAAGCAGACTCCCCACAGAGCAGGGAGCCCGATGCGGGACTCGATCCCGGGACTCCAGGATCATGACCTGAGCCGAAGGCAGTCGCCCAACCGATTGAGCCACCCAGGCGCCCTCTCTACTTGCTCTTCTTAACCCCATTATCCCTTACCTGGCTGGGCCCTTCTCATTTCCGCATGGACTTCCATTTCCAGAACCTTCCCAGCTGGCCCCTCACTTCTACTTTTCCCTCCCTCCCGCCCTTGGTGAGCTCCGCTGCCAAATAAGGATTCTTGAACCATGGCTGAGACATGCTGCTCCCAGGACAAAGATGCCAGGCAGCAGGATCAGAGATTTTCTGAATTGAAAGAACTGGTCTCTCAGATTCAGGGTTTAGGGGTTTAGGGCTAAGGCTTAGGGTTACAGTTTCAACACAGGGAGGAAACTGAGACCTGGGGAAGACAAGTAGCTCATTAAAGTCACATGGTGAGGGAGAGGAATATCTTTAGGTTGGCGATCAGTTTGTGCCCTGGACAGTCCCTGGAAATTGACTTTGTGCATAAATCCTGGATATCATCCTGTTCCCCATTCGCTTCCATTGCAAAGAACAGAGCAGAAAATATTTCCATTCGTGGGTATGGAGAATGGGGTGCCAGTTAATCGGAGCTTTTCGGGCCTCACTCAACACCTTCCAGAGGGTTGTTGTATTTGTACATGTGTCTTTCCTTTGGCGTTAAGATCCCACCTGCTTTAACCCCACAAAGGCCTGGCTTCCTTATTCTGCTACTCATTTGACTGTGTAGCAGGTTTTTCCTGATTCTCCCACAATTAATTCTATTTGCTTGTCACTGTGTGTTTCTGCTTTCTGCCTGCCCTCGAGCCTCCCAGTGGCACTTCTGTTTCCCTTCACGGGTACCGCCTTCTAACCTCTCCTGGCTTTTGGCTCTTTCACAGAACCAACAAGTGAATTAGTCCCTTAATTAAAAAAAAATTTCCAACAAGTATAATTGGATCAGCTTGGTGTTAGATGCCCTTTATCTTTGCAAGATTGCACAGACAACCGTCTGTATGACGTTGTGAACGGAAAGTCGACTAGAGCCCACGAGAGTACAGGTTTCCCCCCACTATGCAAAAGTAGAGTGTGCCCAGGAAAACTTTCATAAGCCGCATGGTGTAAAGGGAAGAGTATACCCGCTTTCTGAACGTTTCTGTTAAGCCACTTTGCTTTTTTGAAAGGCCTACTTTAGTACAGTAACAGTCTTTTTTGTAAAAGTGAAAATCCTCTTTGGATTTAACACACACTAACATAGGTCTTTTTTAAAGATTTTATTTATTTGACAGAGAGAGACAGCCAGAGAGGGAATACAAGCAGGGGGAGTGGGAGAGGGAGAAGCAGGCTTCCCTCTGAGCAGAGAGCCCGATGTGGGGCTCGATCCCAGGACCCTGGGATCATGACCTGAGCCAAAGGCAGATGCTTAACGACTGAGCCACCCAGGTGCCCCTAACATAGGTCTTTTGTAAAGTGAAGTGAGTGTGGTATGAGGAAAGCAGGGGATATGCATATCTCAATTTTTTTTTTTTAAGATTTTATTTGTTTGAGAGAGAGTGTGTGTGTGTATGGGCACACAAGTTGGGGCAGAGTCAGAGGGAGAAGCAGACTCCCCGCTGAGCAGGGAGCCCAACACAGGGCTTGATCCTATGATCCATGAGATCATGACCTGAGCCAAAATCAAGAGTCAGACACTTAACTGATTGAGCCACCCAGGCACCCGCTGAACTGTGTTTTTCGTAGGAAACAAGATGATGGTGGTGGTGTGGGGATGAGGGAGGTGGTGGTAGAGAGAATGGGAATTAGAGCTCCTGTTCTGTACTCTGCAGGCTTGAGACCATCTTTTTCTTACTTCCCTGAAACATGAACCTTTTTCATACCTATGATTCTAAATGTCCCTGAATTAAGAAACAGCTTCTGTATGAGTTAGGAATTTGTGGATGACTGCTCATATCAGAGACCTGAAAAAGTAGTGGCTACATAAGTTATCTCTCCTTTCTATAAATGACACCTAGAAGTAGGTAGTCCAAAACTGGTGAAATGGCTCCATGGCATTACTTTCAACACACGGCTTCCACTTTCAATGTTGCCTCAAGGTCCTAGATAGTTGCTGAAGCTCCAGCCATTACATCTGCATTCATGAGTTCCTAAAGAAGGAAAAGAAGGGCTTAATCTCTTTTTTTTAATTTATTTAAATTCAATTAGCCAACATATAATACATCGTTAGTTTTTGATGTAGTGTTCAATGATTCATTAGTTGTATATGACTCCCAGTGCTCATTACATCACATGCCCTCCTTAATACCCATCACCTGGTTACCCTCATCCCTCCACTCACCTCCCCTTCTGCAGCCCTCAGTTTGTTTCCCAGAGTCAAGAGTCTGTCATTGTTTGTCTTTCTCTCTGATTTCATCCCATTTAGTTTTCCTTTCCTTTCCCTATGATCCTCTGTACTATTTCTTATGTTCCACAAATGAGTGAAACCATATGATAATTATCTTTCTCTGACTCATTTCACTTAGCATAATACCCTCCAGTCCTATCCATGTCGATGCAAATGGTAGGTATTCATCCTTTCTGATGTTTGCCTCTCCTTTTTGAAGAACTTTCCTAGAAGTCCCATTTCTTACTTCTGGTGATATTTTTGTTTATGATTTCCATATAGTCAAATCTGTCTTTTGTTTATAATTTTCTGGTCTTGGTGTAATACTGAAAAGCACTTCCTAACTCAGGTATCATAAAAATACTCTATATACTATCTGGAAATTTTAGAACTGCTTTTTCTTTTTTTAAACTTTTTAGAAAGATTTATTTGAGAGAGAGAGAGAGAGAGAATAAGAGAGAGAGCACAAGCTGGGGCAGGGGAGGGGAGAGGTAGAGGGAGAAGCAGACTCCTTGCTGAGCCGGGAGCCCAATGTGGGGCCCCATCCCAGGACTGTGGGATCATGACCTGAGCCGAAGGCAGACGTTTACCTGACTGAGCCACCCAGGCGCCCTGTTTTTTCTTTTTAAATCTGAAATTTATGTTTATAGTGTGGGGTAGGGATCTAACGTTCTTTTCCCAAATGACTGCTCAAAGGGAACATTTTCTTTCTTTTCTTTTTTTTTAAAGATTTTATTTATTTTTTGAGAGAGAGAGAGAATGAGAGAGAGAGCACGAGAGGGAAGCGGGTCAGAGGGAGAAGCAGACTCCCTGCCTAGCAGGGAGCCCGATGTGGGACTCGATCCCGGGACTCCAGGATCATGACCTGAGCCGAAGGCATCGCTCAACCAACTGAGCCACCCAGGCGCCCCAAAGGGAACATTTTCTTTAACCCATATATTTGTTCAATCTATAGCCAGTAGCCAAGACCCTTCCCTAGACAATGCAGGAGGCAACCAAACACATTCTTTTTTTTTTTTTTTCTTAGATTTCATTAAGACCCATACTCAGGGGTGTCCGGGTGGCTCAGTCAGTTAAGCATCTGCCTTTGGCTCATGTCATGATCGGGTCCTGGGATCGAGCTCCATATTGGGCTCCCTGCTCAGTGGGGAGTCTGCTTCTCTCTCTGCCCCTCCCCCCCAACTCTCGTGCTCTATCTCAAATAAATAAATAAAATCTTTAAAAAAAAAAACCCATGCTCATTTGTTTGCGCTTGTATTTCTAATCATTCCCTTTTTAGTTTTAACCTCTGGGCATCTAGTGTATCCAGTATCTATCTCTGTTTGCATTCACACATGGCATTATGATCTACTTTCACATATTTCTCCAACATAAGACTATGAGCACCTTGAAAGTAGAGACTGTCTTTTTTGTTTTTTAAAGATTTTATTTATTTATTTGAGAGAGACAGCAAGAGAGCACAAGTGGGGAGGAGAGGGAGAAGCAAGCTCCTCACCGAGCAGGGAGCCCGATGTGGGACTCGATCCCAGGACCCCGAGATCATGACTTGAGCTGAAGGCAGATGCTTAGCCAACTGAGCCACCCAGGCGCCCCCAAAGTAGAGACTGTCTTAATCAACTCTATCTCCAGCATTAGAACTTAGCAACCTCCTCAATCAACAATTGTTAAGTGGGGTGAATGCAGGAAACACTGCCATGTCATTTACCATTCATTGTTGGTTCCATTTAGGTTCCTTCTTAATGACACGATGGGAGGCACCTTAATCTCATTAACATGTTTCCAAATCTCTTTTGGCAGGCTATTTTTAAGAAAGTTTCCTAAGCAAAATTAATCCCTTGAATGCTGTTCACTTCAGCATGCTGGATTACATTTTTGTGCATAGCTTACTTCCAGGAGTCTCTACGCATTAATTCCAGTAACTACAGGTGACCCTCAAACAACGCGGAGGTTAGAGGGGCTGCCCCTTCCCCTACCACACAATCAAAACTCCGTGTCTAACTTCTGCCTCCCCAAAAACTTAACTAATAGCCTACTGTTGACCAGAAGCCTTACTGATAAGCTAAAATATGTGATTAACACATATTTTGTATGTCATATGCATTATATGCTGTATTCTTTTTTAAATTTTTTTAATTAACATATAATGTATTTGTTTCAGGGGTACAGGTCTGTGACTCATCAGTCTTACATAATTCACAGCGCTCACCATAGCACATACCCTCCCCAGTGTCCATCACCCAGCCACCCCATCCCTCCCACCCCCCTCCACTCCAGCAACCCTCAGTTTGTTTCCTGAGATTAAGAGTCTCTTATGGTTTGTTTCCCTCTCTGGTTTCGTCTTGCTGCATTTTTCCTTCCCTTCCCCTATGATCCTCTGCCTTGTTTCTCAAATTCCACATATCAGTGAGATCGTATGATAATTGCCTTTCTCTGATTGACTTATTTCGCTTAGCATAATACCCTCTAGTTCCATCCACATCGTTGCAAATGGCAAGATTTCATTTTTTTTAAAGATTTTATGTATTTATTCGACAGAGAGATAGAGAGCACAAGTAGGCAGAGCAGCACGCAGAGGGAGAGGGAGAAGCAGGCTCTCCACTGAACAGGGAGCCCAACGTGGGGCTCAATCCCATGACCCTGGGATCATGATCTGAGCTGAAGGTGCCCCATGGCAAGATTTCATTTTTTCGATGGCTGCATAATATTCCATTGTGTATATATACCATGTCTTCTTTATCCATTCATCTGTTGGTGCACATCTTGGCACTTTCCATAGTTTGGCTATTGTGGACATTGCTGCTGTAAACATTGGGGTGCAGGTGCCCCTTCGGATCACTACATTTGTATCTTTGGGGTAAATACCCACTAGTGCAATTGCTGGGTCATAGGGTAGCTCTATTTTCAACTTTTTGAGGAACCTCCATACTGTTTTCCAGAGTGGCTGCACCAGCTTGCATTCCCACCAACAGTGTTAGGAGGGTTCCCCTTTCTTCGCATCCTTGCCAACATCTGTCGTTCCCTGACTTGTTAATTCTAGCCATTCTGACTGGTGTGAGGTGGTATCTCATGGAGGTTTTGATTTGGATTTCCCTGATGATCGGTGATGTTGATGTACGCTCTATTCTTACACTCAAATAAGCTAGAGAAAAGAAAAGGTTATGAAGAAAATCATAAGGAAGAGAAAACACATATATGGTACCGAACTGTAAGAAATTCATACATAAGTGGACCCACAGAGTTCAAAACTCTCTTGGTCAAGGGTCAGCCACACCTGTAAGCCCAAGTTCCAAGACTCTAGTACTTAGAGGACCCTCCCAGGGGCACTGAGGCAGCTGTCCATTCAGGAAACATTTTGGGGGAATCTACCATCTGCAGGATGTCATGCTAGCCTGGGTGGGGAGGCGGAACGGAGTCAGAAGCTCAGGGCGCCACAGTGAGGGTCCAGTGCATTTTGACAGGTTTACGAGGTGAGCGATAGAAAACATGGCTTGTGGCTGCCCTCTGGGTCTGTGGTGCTGAGGAGTGGGCAGCCTGGCTTTGCTAGAAAGGGGGCACCACCCAAACAGAGAGGGAGCACAGAAGTCCTCCTTCACAATTTAGCAGATGATCTGCCCTGGGGCTGTGCGTAGGAAGGAGCAAGTGGGATTGTGTCCACCTGAGGAGATGACTTTCTTTCCTACTTTGGGAAGTCTCCTCTGCATTTAGCGAATAGGTACAGACTGAATTCCGCGGCGGGGGCGGGGGGGGGCGGGAAGCGTTCCTTTTTCTTTCTTGAATCTCTTTTCCCTTTTACTCCAGGTTGTGGGGTGTGTCCAGGGCACACTGCCAGCCCTGAATCGAGATAAAGTTGATCCTATCGGGTCTTTTAACCGCTTCTGTGTGGCCAGATATCATAGCCCCATTTTCCCGAGGATCCCACGGACCTAGAACCTATAAGAGAAGCTCAAAGCACCTGAACCCCATCTTCCTCAGAACCTTGGCTCCTTTCAAACCCCAGCTCCAGCCCATCTAGTAACACAATAACCTGACTTAGTGCCTGCTTATTTGTTCTTCCTTTCTGCCTCCCTGAGTCATGTTCTCCTGTCAGTCAGTGGGATGGCCCTTGCTGTCTGCTGGGACATTTCTCTTCTGGGAAGCCTTAGAGTCCCATGCTGGGTGCTGAGCGAGCAAGGACATGATTTCCAGGAGCTACAGCCTAATGAGAAGACAAAGCTGATACTTCGCAGAGGTAAACACCACCATATAAAATAAGTGAAAGGGGGCATCTGCCAATTTGTTAATTCAGTTTAAAATGGTTGGATTCTGGCTACCCGGGCCCTCCTCTGATCCTACTGTTAGGACTGTAGGGGGTCCCCGAACCTCCATCCAAGTTAATGCTAAACTTCCCTGGATTCTTCCAGATTCACCCTGATAAGCCTGGCTTAGTTTCTCTGTTCCCTATTGATAGAACTCCTAGCCCTTCCCACAAACATCTAAGGATTTTTAATTCAAAACTCAGGGGATGCAAGCAAAGCTATTTGCCCAGCAGGGAGGCTCAACTCCTGAGTCTTACTGTTTCTGAAGTAGCAAAGATAGCTATGGTCATCATGGGAACTCAGGCCTGTGTTGGACGTTCTTATGATCTGGTTTCATGTTGCTTTTATTTTTGATAGTTGAGAAAGGTGAGTGCCCTCATCATTTTCAGAAAGTGCTTGGGAGGGCGCCTGGGTGGCTCAGTTGGTTAAGCGACTGCCTTCGGCTCGGGTCATGATCCTGGAGTCCCGGGATCGAGTCCCACATCGGGCTTCCTGCTCGGCAGGGAGTCTGCTTCTCCCTCTGACCCTCTTCCCTCTCGTGCTCTCTATCTCTCATTCTCTCTCTCTAATAAATAAATAAAATCTTTAAAAAAAAAAAAGTGCTTGGGACTTCTAACTGTCCTCCCGTCATCCTGAACTCTCAGATATATTTGCCTCCAGGATCCTCTGGCTCTGCCTTTTCGTCTCAGCAGGGGTAAAAGAAACCTTATAATGAAGGGGTTCTGGGCTCCAGGTCTGGGTTCCTGCCTTGAAAAGAGCCTGGTTCCCAGGCACTCTGGGGCTGGGCCCTCCCACTTGCCGGTGCTCTCTACTTTCTCTTCAAGGCCAACGTGGACTTAAAGGGTGGAAGGTGTGACCATACCAAATGTCCCTCCGAGTGGCCTCTGCAGGTTGCCTGGCTCATGATTTCCCTGTACCTCCAGCCATCCCGTCCCCTTGCCTGCACCTCCTGGTCTCAGCTGCAGCTCATCCCTCAGTCCTGCAGTGCTCCCGCTGACCACCTACAACGCAGTCTCTTCCAGGGCACAGAGAAGGGGACAATTTCAGGTCTTTTCACTGGTCTACCCATCTGGCAACATTACCAGTATCAGTACTTTTGCTTGGTCCAGAGTTCAAGAATGTTACTTGTACCGTCCTTGAGCTATTCTGTGAGTAAAAGAGGCCTTTGTGGGCTGGCGGGAGCCTCTGTAACCCTCATCAAGGGCCTACATATGCCAGGTATTAAGCCAAGTCTTTCATACGTGTTACCATGTTTAATCCTCACAGCCATCCTATAAAATAGGTATTGGTATTAGTCCCAGTTACACAAAGGAAGTCAGTGAAGCATAGACAGATTACAGAATTTGCCCATGATCACGCAGCTAGAAAGTGACAGAGCCAGGATTCAGACCTCGCTCTGTCTTGCCAAAACCTGGGTAAGCCTGTAACTACTACCCATTTGGTATTACTAATATGAAGGTTATCTCAGCCTATATCTACATCTTGTTAATGTATCTAGCCATGTATCAGCCATATATCTACAATTTGTTAATGTTTTTAAAATTTAAATTCAATTAACATAGAGTATATTATTAGTTTCAGGGGAAGACTTTAGTGATTCATCAGTTGCATATAACACCCAGTGCTCATTACTTCATGTGCCCTCCTTAATGCCCGTCACCTAATTACCCCATCCCCCCACCTACCTCCCCTCCAGCAACCCTCAGTTTGTTTCCTAGAGTTAAGAGTCTCTTATGGTTTGTCTCCCTTTCTGATTTTGTCTTATTTTACAAGGTGTTAATGTTATATTAGCATATATTTAGCAAATAAGCATGGATACCTATTTTGGTTACCTTAACAATCAAATATTCAAAATATTTTCTTTTTATTGAGAGATTCTGTGATATGACTTTTATGGGAAAGAAGGTGGGACTTTGAGGGGCCCATCAAAGAAAAGTCATATATAAAGAAATTGGATAGATTTTTGTAGATTGAGATACCCAAACAAGCGTTTGCCCTTTAATCCTGTTTGCCTCAGAAATGTGACAGCTCAAAACCGAGAGCCACACAGACTCTGAATGATGGTAGCTGACAGAAGACAGAGCCAGTGGAGTAGAACCAATAAAAGCGGGAGCACAGATGACCCGATATGGCTCCCTTGCCGTTGGCCTGTCTCCATCTATAGTCAGAAACAGACAGACGAGGTCCAAAAAAAGAAAAGACCTAAGTTCCCTAGGCTGTACTGGGGGCCGCATAAACAATTCTTGTAGTTAGAAGGTAACTGTGACCGATCTCCGTTATTATGCTATTGTCTTCAGATGAAGCCCGCATTTTGGAATCAGTTAAGATTTCTGCTTTGCCGGCTCTGCCCCCCCCATAAGGCTCGGCCTACAGGGGGCGCTGGAGGGAGCCTGTGGGGCTGGACGCGGGATTTCCTGCTTGCTTGCTGTCCGTCACTTCCTGCTTCTGTGAGCATCACCATGTCAACGCCTGTTTATCTCCCAGGGGCAGTTTCTTTATGTAACTGCACTGAATCCAGGTACAGTAATGCAGAGACGTCAGCTGCCTCGAGAGAGGTTGGGATCTCAGCCTGGGGTTCCTCCTCCAATGTCAGAGACCCCAACACCAGTTGAGTAGCTGGTGGTGTACCCATCTGAGAGGTCTTGAGTTTCAGCTTGTTGGCACCCTTCTTCCCAAATTTTAAATTAAAAAATTCCCCAATCTTGTCTTCCTTCCTCCAGCCTGAATCCTGGCTCTGTCACTTTCTAGCTGCGTGATCATGGGCAGCCTAGGAGTGGTAGCTACTTCCAGCAATTTCTACTTCCCTAATTTAGGGTGTTCTAACACCCCCCCTCTGCCCTACAGTTATCTATTAGACTTTATATCTAGTTAAGTTCTTTATATTAAATTTGCTCCCTCAAATATTTGGCCAGGAATGCTTTGTTAGAGCGGGGGTTGGGTTCAGGAGAGAAACAGTGGCAAACAGAGTGAGCAGCTTCGAAGAAGGCATTTTCCACCCTGTGTTTTCCAAACCACCCCATGGGGTTCTTACTGAAGTCCGGAGGTCCATAGCATTAGTCCATTCCTTCCACTGCCAAGACCTTAGACTCACAGACATCAGTGAGAACTGGAACCCTGTGGGTATTTCTACAACTCACAGATTATTAACAATAATGAATGACAGGTAAATGGATTTTTTTTTAAGCAATTGTCATTTGGAGAACAAACTCTGGTTTTTAAGTAAAAACTTTTTCTAAGTAAAAAAAGGGTTTTTTTAAGCAATGTTTTTTCTAAGTAAAAAAGGGTTTTTTTTTTGTAAAAACTTTTTTTTAAGTATAAAAAAGTTTTTGTTTTTATTGCTTCACTCTTGTAATGTTTAGGGAACAAAAGAGGGGTGATACTTGGATTCCAGGGGCATGCCTGTGTTTCTATGGTTCTTTGCTAAGGGGTGTGGGGTGGGAAAGCTTTCAAGTTCTTGTGTGAGCTTTGACAGGTTTTTGGGTTTTTTTTTAGATTTTATTTATTTATTTGACAGAGAGAGACATAGTGAGAGAGGGAACACAAGCAGGGGGAGAGGGAGAGGGTGAAGCAGACTTCCCGCGGAGCAGGGAGCCCGATGCGGGGCTCGATCCCAGGACCCTGGGATCATGACCTGAGCCGAAGGCAGCTGCTTAACGACTGAGCCACCCAGGTGCCCCGAGGATTGACAGGTTTTTATGAATGGTTTTGTGGCAGGAGAGCATGGTTACAAACTGGGCTGTTCTGGTTGAAATACCTGTTTGCTGGGCACCTGGGTGGCTCAGTTGGTTAAGCGTCCGAATCTTGGTTTTGGCTCAGGTCACGATCTCAGGGTCCTGGGATCGAGCCCCATGTGGGGCTCCCTGCTCAGCGGGGTGCCTGCTTCTCCCTCTCCTTCTGCCATGCCCCCTGCTTGTTCTTGCTCTCTCTGTGTCAAATAAATAAATGAAATCTTAAATAAAAAAAAAAACACGAAAGAAATACCTGCTTGAAGATACTGCCAGCATTTTCTTACTGCCTTATTCACCCCCCTGAATGATTAGTTCTTGAGAATATGCTCCTGAATACTTGTGAGCTTGTGCTCTTATCTGAGAGCAGGAAGTTGGAAGGTGAGTGATAGAGCCACCTGCGGCTCTCTCCTTTGCAGAGACTGAGGAGGAGCCTGAGACTGTCTGTGGACCTCCTGTGAATATCAGAAACCATATTTTGGAGGGGTTAGGAGAAGGGGATATGGTGTTCACATTTGCTTCCATTGGATTCCAATCAATCTTCCCTTGGAGACACATACACCCTGGCAAGTGATCTTTCCTAAGCAAGAACAAAACTATTAAAAAGGTGAGAATTTTCTTAATCTTTCATTTTTTTTTCTTCTTCTTAGAGTCCCATAAAAGGTTACGAACAAGAAGGACACCATATTATGCTTAGAAAGAGGACACAACAAAGGAAAACAGTCTTTGTCGGGAGGATTTGTCACATTTTGTTTCTCTCCTGTAAGGGATTTTTTTCTTTTTTTTTTTCTTTTTAAAAGATTTATTTATTTATTTTGAGAGAGTGAGAATGAGAGAGAGAGAGAGTACATGAGAGGAGGGAGGGTCAGAGGGAGAAGCAGGCTCCCCGCTGAGCAGGGAGCCCGATGTGGGACTCGATCCCGGGACTCCAGGATCATGACCTGAGCCGAAGGCAGTTGCTTAACCAACTGAGCCACCCAGGTGCCCGGGATTTTTTTCTTTATATCATCTGGTTTTCTTTAATGGTATCCAGAACCCTGTATTGTATTATTTAAAAGGTGGCTATGGTTTGAAGGAAGAAGTATTGGCCTTGCAGACAAAAAAACTGGGGATGAGTCCCATATTTGCTTCTTAAAACATACATGATACTTGGCAAGTTATTTAGCATTTGTTTTCCTATCTGTGAAAGAGACCTAGTAATATTCCACTTCAGGTACGTTGTGAAGATTAAATTGGACAATGTAAAGAAATATTTCTGGTCCATAGAAAGCACTCATTAATTATTGTATATGCATAGCTCTGTGTGTCTCTGAGTGTAGATATATTTTAAAATTTGGATTGACTGAGTTATCTCTATGAATGATTCCAATGCATTTGTTGGATCATATCCAATTTTTTGTACTTCTTTAAGAACATTTTTTTAAAAGGGTGGCTAAATACCACATCTAACCAATGAATTTTTAAAAAATTTTTTATTGTTATGTTAATCACCATACATTACATCATTAGTTTTTGATGTAGTGTGCCATGATTCATTGTTTGTGCATAACACCCAGTGCTCCATGCAGAACGTGCCCCCTTTAATACCCATCACCAGGCTAACCCATCCCCCCACCCCCCTCCCCTCTAGAACCCTCAGTTTGTTTTTCAGAGTCCATCGTCTCTCATGGTTCGTCTCCCCCTCCAATTTACTCCCCTTCATTCTTCCCCTCCTGCTATCTTCTTCTTTTTTTTTCCTTAACATATATTGCATTATTTATTTCAGAGGTACAGATCTGTGATTCAACAGTCTTGCACAATTCACAGCACTCACCATAGCACATACCCTCCCCAATGTCTATCACCAGCCACCCCCTCCCTCCCACCCCCCACCACTGCAGCAACCCTCAGTTTGTTTCCTGAGATTAAGAATTCCTCATATCAGTGAGGTCATATGATACATGTCTTTCTCTGATTGACTTATTTCACTCAGCATAACACCCTCCAGTTCCATCCACGTCGTTGCAAATTAACCAATGAATTCTATGTGGTGAAAGCAGCCTAATACACAAATTGCCAAACACAAGCAAGAAATGTACTTTTTATTTTATTTATTTTTAAAAGCTTAATTATTTTTAAATAATCTCCACACTCAACGTGGAGCTCAAACTCATGACCCTGAGATCAAGAGTTGCATGCTGTCCCAACTGAGCCAGCCAGATGCCCCTATACTTTTTCTTTTAAAAGGATTTAAATCTTTGGATTTCTAGAACAGATGGCTGAGAGTCTGAATTTCATGGAGTGTCTCTCTAAACTGATTAGGAGTTCTAGGCCCCAGATAAGAGCTATGTTAGAAACAGGGTGGTAAAGGTTTGAGCGGGGGAGGTGATGGAATGAAAGGCGGGCAGGGACTTCCTCTTACTCCTTACACCTCAACGTCAGCAGGTGCTCAGTTCTGCTTCCCTTTCCTTTTCTCTTGGGGCAGAGGTGGGGCCAGATCCTGATCCCAGCATGAATGGCTTGTTTGTAGGGTCAGATTATAGACCTCTGTCAACAAGCCAGGGATAAGAGGTTCCTAGGCAGGTCTTGACTGAGGATGTTTGTCTAGAGAAGAAATACCCCTTTGGAGTTGAGCTTGATGTTCCTGTGAATACATTCAGGGTTAGTTTGTAATTGAAGGCATTTTGTTCTGTCCAAGGATTCCATCCATCTCCTCCTTCCCTGTGCCCCAACTCTGCTGGTTTCTCATTCCGTGAAGATGGTTTGGTGGAAGAAGAAGCCCTTTCATCAGCATCACCTGTGGGCCCTGGTCTGCTATATGCTGCTGGCCGTGGTTGCTCTGAGGTTTTCTCTCAGGTTGAAATGTGACTTTGAGTCCCTGGATCTGGAGTCCAGGGACTTTCGGAGCCAGCACTGTAGGGACATCTTGTACAAGTCCCTGAAGCTGCCAGCAAAGAGATCCATCAACTGTTCTGGAATCATCCGAGGGGACCAGCAGGCAGTGACAGAGGCTCTCCTGGACAACCTGGAGGTCAAGAAGAAGCGGGAGCCCTTCACAGACACCGACTACCTTAACATGACCAGAGACTGTGAGCACTTTAAGGCCGAAAGGAAGTTCATACGGTTCCCTCTGAGCAAAGAAGAGTTAGACTTCCCTATTGCATACTCTATGGTGGTCCACGAGAAGATTGAGAACTTCGAAAGACTGCTGCGAGCTTTGTATGCCCCTCAGAACATATACTGTGTCCACGTGGATGAGAAATCCCCAGAAACTTTCAAAGAGGCAGTCAAGGCGATTGTGTCGTGCTTCCCAAATGTCTTCATAGCCAGTAAGTTGGTTCGGGTGGTTTATGCCTCCTGGTCCAGGGTGCAGGCTGACCTCAACTGTATGGAGGACTTGCTCCAGAGCTCAGTGCCATGGAGATACTTACTGAATACATGTGGGACGGACTTTCCTATAAAGACCAATGCCGAGATGGTCCTGGCCCTCAAGATGTTGAATGGGAAGAACAGTATGGAGTCAGAAATACCTACTGAGTACAAAAGGTCTCGCTGGACATATCACTATGAGGTGACAGACACATTGTACATAACCAGCAAGATGAAGGATCCTCCCCCGGATAATATACCTATGTTCACAGGGAATGCCTATATTGTGGCTTCTCGAGAATTTGTCCAGCACGTCTTGGAGAACCCCAAGTCCCAAAGACTGATCGAGTGGGTGAAAGACACCTATAGCCCTGATGAACATCTGTGGGCCACCCTTCAGCGTGCACCATGGATGCCGGGTTCTCTTCCCTACCACCCCAAGTTTCACATCTCCGACATGACAGCCATTGCCAGGCTGGTCAAGTGGCAAGGCCATGAGGGAGACATCAGTATGGGGGCACCTTATGCACCTTGCTCTGGAACCCACCGGCGGTCTATCTGTGTTTATGGGACGGGGGACCTGCATTGGATTCTTCAAAACCATCACCTGTTGGCTAACAAGTTTGACCCAAAGGTGGATGACAATGTTCTTCAGTGCTTAGAAGAGTACTTACGTTATAAGGCCATCTATGGGACTAAACTCTGAGATACCCTATCAGAGAAGTGCTACCTGTGGGGCAGGAACATGTGCAAACATGCCCAGGGGGTGCTGGGACAGTGAGGTGGGGGACCGGGGCTCTGGAATTCTTGGCATCCCCAAGTCAGGGGGTGCTATGGGAGTGTGGGTAAGTAGATCTCCTGCCTTACAACTTGCTGTCCCGGGTGAACACTGGGTGTGCACTCACCCCACTCCTAATAGCTTCCCCACTGACATTCTCACAGAGTCAGAGTAAGAGCCAGCTATTTGGGAGAGGAAGGGAGGGCAGTGTGGCAGGGGACCCGGATTTCAGTTGAATGCTTGGTGTCTGCTTTTCTACTCTGTGGAGACGCTGGTTCTAATAATTCTAGGCTTGGTAGTGGGGGTGGGGTGGGACTTTAATGGAAAGAGAGGGCCTTTTGTATTATTAACTTAAAAATAAATAGCTCTTGATTCAAAGCCCTTACCTCTGCTTTTTGTCTAGTAAGCCAGAAATAAAAGTGGAAAACTTTTTCTCGTAACTAATCTCCATTATTCCAAAGTGCTCATGGCAGGGTATCTAAATAGCAGATTCAAAAGAATATAGAGGAACAGAACTGATTCTGTCATTATTAAAAGCCCTCCTCATTTTGTTTACATTGACAGATTTATGACTTCTCTGTAAGGGAAAAGGCAGGGCAGTTTAACCAATGTGACCACCCATATCCTTATGAGACAGTTAACAGCACTAATTTGCCAGCTTCACAGCCAAAGCTTAATGTTCTATAACAAAGATAATAGCAATTTAGGTAAGGCCACCATATAATTTATTGTCCAAACGGGAACACATTTCAGTGGGGGCAGGGTGCTGCACTAGTAATAGTTATGTTGGGAAACAAGAATGAACTAGGACCATCTTGCTAAAGCAGGAAGTCTGGGCATCCCAAGTTAGGCCTTGTCAGTCAAACGTCTGTCTTAAGTATAGGAGTGGGAGTGTCACTATTTGTAGTTCTGGGATTTATACATTTCCTTGTGGGGGGACCGTTGTGTGTGTTCACCACCGTCCAACCTCTCCCCCACCCCCAATAAATGTTACCCAGTGAAAGATGTCTTTCTGAAGCTCCAGAGACAAGTATCAGACAATCGGAAGGCAACTGGCTCTTTGTCTGTGAGGGGCGAGGGATGTTCTATAAAAAGACAGGCATATCTTATACAGAGCGCAGCTGATCTTCTGCTTGCACTGTGCTCTGGAAAAGGGATGGATGCACAAGTTGAATGATCCTATGATGTCATGATGTCACTAACGTGTTCATCTCTGATTGTGATTCACTTAATCAAGTTTTCTCTCAGTCGACTTTCCCTGCCATCCACGTATTCTGACCTAGTTATCACTGTGTCTGACACAGTGAATCTTATATTTGGAAGTTGTTACTTGTAAGGTCGTACCCCCCCAGTGATGGGCACCGCCACCCCACCTTACCTACGCTGCAGTAGTTTTCCTCCTCGCCTGCTCCCAGCCCCGCCAGAGACGACCAGTGAATGGTCACGTGCTCAGCAGATGAGCCCTGTGAGGTCCGTCCCCAGCTGTGGGGATCATGGGCCTCTCCACCTACTAGCCTTTGTGACTGTCCTTGTTCCTCCTGGGGGGTGGGGGGGGTTGGAAGGTGGTGCCCTGCTGCTGTGGGAAGTGGGCACATGTTCCCCTGAGTGCGGGTGTTCTGAGAAAAGAACTCAGGTCTTTGGTCTCATGGTCAACTTCCTCTATAAGTTTTAGTGTGAAATAAATTGTAATTTTGAAATATAAATTAAAAAGATAAAAATGTGAACTTGTCATTTTGGGGGGGGGGAATAAGTTGTTGGAATTTTCCAAGCACTGAAATTTTCTCTAGAAATATATTCGGGTGAATAGGAGGTGCTCTTTATTTAATAACATGAGGTCTTCATATCAGAAGGGTCAAATTTCTCCCTCATTTGTTTAGTGAAATCATACAATTAAAATCATACGATTTTACTATCGAAATCATACGATTTTTCAAAATCATACGATTAAACTATCATATCTATTGATTTTTCCTTTCTGAGTCATATGATTAAACTATCGTAATCATACGATTTTCGAAATCATACGATTAAACTATCATATCTATTGATTTTTCGAAATCATACGATTAAACTATCATATCTATTGATTTTTCCTTTCTGAGTCATACCTGTTCCTTTAAACTTTGATCAAGAACAATCATAAGTGAGTTGAGCAATGATGTTTGTATTACCTCTCAAAGTTTGAATATTTCCTCTCTTTGATTTGGTAAGCATTGCTTTAATAACTATATTTTGTTGCACACTCTGCCTATTGTAATCTTTGCTCTTGATTGAGTGAAAATTTAAGGAAGGAAGAAAAGGTAGTTGATAACAATCCCAACAGTTGTTTGGAAACAAATGGCCTGATTTATATGGGGAGATCAAGTATTTGCATTAAAAATGGAAAGAACAGGGGCACCTGGGTGGCTCAGTTGATTAAGCCTCTGCCTTTGACTCAGGTCATGATCTCAGGGTCCTGGCATTGAGCCCCACATCGGGCTCCCTGTTCAGCGGGGAGTCTGCTTCTCCCTCTCCCTCTGCCTGCCACTCCCGCTGCTTGTGCTCTCTCTCTCTCGCTCTCTTAAATAAATAAAATCTTTAAAGAAAATTTAAAAATAAAAATGGAAAGAACAATTAAATACACTGCCTACCTTAGGTACCTTAACTGGACTGAAGGCCTGTTCTTCTTTCTTCCATTCAGTCAGTCATTTATTACAAAGATGCTTAAGATATAGTTCCCATCTCTGTGAAGCCTCTGACAAGGATTGACATAACTCCTGTGTTCATTCCACAAATATTAACTAAGCTCTTACTATTTACTGGGCATTGTTCATGACACTGGGGGATAGAGCAGTCAACAAAACAGAAATCCTCAAGCTCCTGTTGTTCACATACTGTCAGGAAACTGGCTGCCAACAGATAAGTCATACATACTTACGTTAGAAGGAGGCGGTGCTAGAGAGAAATTGAAGGAAGTGATGGAGACCTTAGGAGAGTGGGGTGGAAAAGGGAGAGTGCTTAACATTGTAAAAGCTGTGGGCAGGGAGGCCCTCGATGAAAAAGTGGCTTTTGAGTCAAGATCTGAAAAGGATGAAGGTATGATCCATGACGATAAATGGGGGAAGAGCCTCTAGGCCAAGAGGAGACTTGCAAGGCCCTGAAGTAGGAGCTGGTCTGCCTCATTTGAGGAATGGCAAGGAGGCCATGGAGTAGGGTAACAGTACGGGGAGAAGGGGCTACTTCCCTATTACATGGAATTTGTCTTTGAGCAAAATGGGCCACCCGAAGGTTTTGAGCAGAGGACTGACATGATCTGGTTAACATTTTAACGCACCGAGAACAGACTGGCGGGGGGTTTGGTTGTGTGTGTGTGGGGGGGGGGGGGAAGGGAGGCCAGCTAGGAAGTTATGGCAATAATCCTGGCACCTAGTGATGTTGGCTTAGACCAGGGTTACAGAAGTGGAGATGGTGAGAGTGCTCAGATTCTGGAAATGCTCTGAAGGTTGTTTGAGGATTTGCTGACAGGTTGGTTGTTTATGAGAGAAATGGCAAAGTTAAGAATGTCTCCAAGGGTTTTGTCCTGATGATCAGTTGGAAGGATAGTTTCCATTAACCAAGATGGGAAATCGGTCAGTGGGTTCTTAGGGGAAGACAGGAGTTTGATGTTGCACATACAAAATTGGAGATGCCTGTTAGACATCTGGGTAGAGATGCTGAGGAGACGAATGTGTGAGGAACCGGAGTGGGAGAAAGATCCAGACTGGAGCCACTTTACTGGCATTCCTCCACTTACACAGGGTGCATATGACACTGGATAAGAAAACAGAGAAGAAGCCCCCAGATGAGTTCTGAGGGTCTCCAAAACGAGAGGTCAGGGGATAAGGTGGAACCCATAAAAGAAAGTTGGAACGAAGCAGCTAGTGTGGTAGAAGGCATATTGGGTATGCAGTGTTCTGGAAGCCTAGAGGAGAAAGTGATTTGAGAAAGAGGGAGTTTGATGGTTATGCCTCAAGCGGCTGAAAATCATGGAATATGATGATGATGAAGTGACTGTTGGGCTTAACAGTGGATGAGAAGATCAGCCTTTGTGGAGCATGGAGGGGAGAACATGATTGGAGTGGTTCAAAGAAGAGTATTAGAACTAATCTGGAATCAGCAAGTATAGATGATTGTTTTGAGTTGTGCTTTAGCCTAAGAGAAGGGGAAAAACTACAGTAACTGAGGGATGAGAAGGTGGTCTTAAAAATTAGAAAAGTGAGAGCGTGTTTGTAGGTTGATGGGAAAGATCTAGTCGAGAGAAAAGGTGTAGGAACGAGAAGGGAGACCAGAGTGGCATCCTTGTGAAGAGAGGGGGTAATTCTGTGGGGGCACAGGAGGAAAGGCTTGTCTTTGACAGAAGCATGAACAGCAGTTCGCCCCAGTAACAGGCGTGAAGGCAGGGAGGATGGGCTCGGATGCCCATAGATGGGTCCATGTGGTGGTGTCAGTTTGTGGAGTGTCATTCTCTCCTTTCATTAACGTTTTATCTGAGGTATAATACACATACAGGAAAGTACAAAAATCCCAAATCAGTAGCTCGATAATTTTTACGAAATGAACACACCTGTGTAACTAGAACCCAGGTCGGGAGATGGAACGTTATCGGCAATCCAGAGTGCTCCTGTTTCCCTTTCCAGCTACTCTGCATGCTGCTGCAAAAGTACCTGCAGTCCTGACACCATAGATGATCTGGCCTGCCTTTGAACTTCTTGTAAGTACTATATATTCTCTTTTGCTTATGGCTCCTTCACCTCGATATGAGTCCTAACCTGTGTTGCTGTGGGTAGCGGTAGTTCATTTATCCTCCCTGCTGTGCGATACTCCATTATACGAATATACCATAGTTTATTCATTCTAGTGTTCATGAACATTTGGGTTGTTTCTAGCTTTTGTCTGAGTTAGGCTCCTGCGAACCTTCTGGAACCTGTTTTATAGACAATATGTATACATTTCAGTTGGGTATACATCTAGGGGAGAAACTCATGGGCCCTATGTATACACATGCTCGACGTTAGTGAATAGTGTCATGCAGTTTTACAACATGACCGACCCAATTCAGCTCCCACCAGCAAGGTGTTGAAAGTCCCATTTGCTTCCTCATTACTACAGGCATCCCTTGCTTTTTTGTGTTTCCCTGAATTGTGCTTCTTTTTCACACAAATTGAAGGTTTGTGGCAATTCTACGTCAAGGGAGTCTTGTGCTGTTTTTCCAACAGCGTTTGCTCACTTTATGTCTGCGTCACATGTTGGTAATTCTTGGCACTACTTCAAACTTTTTCATTATTATTATATTTGTTATGGTGATCAGCGGTTTCTTGAGGTGGAGTCTACTGATGAGGATGCTGTTAAGATTGTTGGAATGACAACAAAGGGTTTAGAATATTATTACACTCATTTAGTTGATAAATCAGCGGCCAGAGGACTGACTCCAATTTTGAAGGAAGTACTGTGAGTAAAATGCCGTCAAACTGCTTTGCATGCTGCAGAGAAATTCTTTGTGAAAGGAGGAGTCAAAATAGATGGGGCAAACTTCGTCATTGTCTTATTTTAAGAAGCTGCCAGAGCCACCCCAACTTCAGCAACCCCCATCCTGATCAGTCAGCAGCCATCTTCGAGGCAAAGACCTTCCACCAGCAAAAATTTGCTGAAAGCTCAGAGGATGGTTAGCATTTTATTTTTTAGCAATAAAGTATTTTCATATTAAGGTGCGTACTTTTTTTTGACATAATTCTGTTGCACACCCAACAGACCACAATATAGCATAATTGTTACCTTTATATGCACTGGGGAGCCAAAAAATTAACTTGACTTACTTTATTGCACTATCTGCTATATTGCAGTGGTCTGGCACCCAACTCGCAATATCTCTGAGGAATGCCTGTATTACTATCTGGCTTTGTCATTTTAGCCATTCTGGTGAGTGGTGGTGGTATCAGATTGTGGTTTTAATTTGCATTTGATGACTAATGATGTTAAGTAGCTTTTCCTATGTTTATTAGCCATTTGGATGTCTTGGAAGTTCTCTTTTGATTATTACCTTTATTTTGTTCAGTGAAATAGCAAGATGATTTTTCTTTAAAATTTTTTATTGTTATGTTAATCACCATACATTACATCATTAGTTTTTGATGTAGTGTGCCATGATTCATTGTTTGTGCATAACACCCAGTGCTCCACGCAGAATGTGCCCTCTTTAATACCCATCACCAGGCTAACCCATCCCCCACCCCCCTCCCCTCTAGAACCCTCAGTTTGTTTTTCAGAGTCCATCGTCTCTCATGGTTCGTCTCCCCCTCTGATTTACCCCCCTTCATTCTTCCCCTCCTGCTATCTTCTTCTTTTTTTTCTCCTTAACATATATTGCATTATTTATTTCAGAGGTACAGATCTGTGATTCAACAGTCTTGCACAATTCAGAGCGCTCACCATAGCACATACCCTCCCCAATGTCTATCACCCAGCCACCCCATCCCTTCCACACCCCCACCACTCCAGCAACCCTCAGTTTGTTTCCTGAGATTAAGAATTCCTCATATCAGGGGCGCCTGGGTGGCTCAGTCGTTAAGCGTCTGCCTATGGCTCAGGTCATGATCCCAGGGTCCTGGGATCGAGCCCCGCATCGGGCTCCCTGCTCCGCGGGAAGCCTGCTTCTCCCTTTCCCACTCCCCCGGCTTGTGTTCCCTCTCTCGCTGTGTCTCTCTCTGTCAAATAAATAAATAAAATCTTTTTTTCTTTAAGATTTTATTAATTTGTGAGAGAGAGAATGAGAGACAGAGAGCATGAAAGGGAGGAGGGTCAGAGGGAGAAGCAGACTCCCCGCTGAGCAGGGAGCCCGATGTGGGACTCGATCCGAGAACTCCAGGATCATGACCTGAGCCGAAGGCAGTCGCTTAACCAACTGAGCCACCCAGGCGCCCAATAAATAAGATCTTTAAAAAAAAAAAAAAAGAATTCCTCATATCAGTGAGGTCATATGATACATGTCTTTCTCTGATTGACTTATTTCACTCAGCATAACACCCTCCAGTTCCGTCCACATCGTTGCAAATGGCAAGATCTCATTCCTTTTGATGGCTGCATAATATTCCATTGTGTATATATACCACATCTTCTTTATCCATTCATCTGTCGATGGACATCTTGGAAGGGCAAGATGATTTTATCAGATGAGGATGGAGGAGATATTGGAAGTGTTTGGGAAGAGGAGAAGGTATGATTGAATCAAATTGGAAACTGGACAAGAAGCCAGACCAAGTGGGGGAAAATGATGCCAGGCAGCATTAAGGATCCAATGACATTAAGGAGAGTGAGTCTAAAAAGAAATCAGCCATTCATCCACATTCAGCAGCAAGAGTACAGGCACATTGAGCAGGATTTACCCAGGCTCATGATTTATCCAAGCAAGTATGAGAGAGAGGCAAAGGAGTTGATGTTATGTGCAAGGGAGTGACCATAATGATGGGCCGTGAAATTTAATTGGAGTAAGGTGGGAGGACAGAGGATGATGCTGGAATGATATAAGGGGTATAGTGGAGAGTCGTGTTCTTCATGTGTTGGGACTTGCTATTTCAAGAAGTCTCTTAAAGGTTTACAGAAACAGTGACATTTGAACCCTCAAGTCTTTATAGATTTCTCCTTGTGCTTTTTTTTTTTTTTTTTGTATTTTTGGCAACTTGTTGAACAAACTCTAGGTCTTTTCCCTCTATAGTTTCCTATATTTAGGATTCTGCTGATAGGATCCCATCAGTTTTTATCACTGAACATATTCCTGTCCCAAATATTTCTTGTAAACTGGTACTTAGATCTAGGCTTCAGCAGACTCAGTTTTGAAATTTTGTCAAGAGAATGTCATAGATGGTATTTTGTATTTCTTGTTGCATCCCATCAGGAGGCACATGTCTTTTTTTTTTTTTTTTTTTAAAGTGATGGGATTGATTGAACTGTGGGGTTTGGATGTTGTCAGCCTGATTATGAATTCCCCATAACCTTCTCTCACCTAATTGTTTCAGCAGCCATTGATGATCATTGCTGTTATTTCATAATGGATTGCAAAATGGAGACATCTTAATTCTACAAATCTTTCTTTAAATTTTTCTATAAAGCAAAACTTTTCTAACTGTATTATTCCACTGAAGTAATTTCCCATTGTCAGCTTTTAGAACACTAAATAGTTTACCTACTGACAAATTGGTGTATGTAGGGCATTGGTATCATTTTAAAAAAATATTTACTTATTTTAGAGAAAGTGCAGTGGGGGAAGGGGCAGAGGGAGAGGGAGAGGGAGAATCCCAAGCAGACTCCAAGCTGAACATGGAGCCTGATGTGGAGCTCACATGATCTCAGGCCCTGAGATCATGACCTGAGCTGAAATCAAGAGTTGGACGCTTAACCGACTGAGCCACCCAGGCGCCCCAGTGAGTATTGGTATCATTTTGAACTCGTGGTTTAAAAATGTAATTTATATGCTGTGATTCACTGCAGTTATTTTGATGCTCAAAATGCTCCATCTTAGGCTAGTGTATTATTTTACTGTGGCTACTGTACCAAATTATCACAAATTTGGTGGCTTAAAACAACAAAATTTTATTGTTTCACAGTCCTGGAGGCCAGAAACCCAAAATCCGTTTCACTGGGCTAAAATCAAGGCGTCAGCAAGGCTATGCTCCCTCTGAAGGCTGTCGGGGAGAACCTGTTCCTTGCCTCTTCTAGCTCCTGGTAGCTGCTGGTAGTCCTTGGCTTGTAGCCACATCACACCAATCAACTTCCATGGTCACATGGCTTTCTCTTCTGTGTGGCAAATCTTCTTCTGCATCCCTCTCATCAAGATCTATAGGATTGCATTTAGGACAATACCCTGAGGTCCTATATTCTCCCCCTCTCAAAGTCCTTAATCACATTTGTGAAATCTTTGCTGTATAAGGAAACACATTTTCCAAGGATTAGGACCTGATATAATTGGGGGCCATTATACAGCCTACTAAAGCTAGTGAGAGCCCTTTAAAGTTGGGCTTTAAAATCCCCAAAACTGTGTCTTTTTGACAGGACTCCAGTGATTTTTGATAACTGCCTTACTTCCTGATGCAAGAAGCCTTTCCAGGTTCTTTAAATATTTCTCATCCCTTACCTTTAATCAGCCATTCTTCAAGGAGGTGGTGGTGTTTTGTTTTTGTTTTTGTTTTTTTTTAAGTATGAATGGCATTTATAAGCCACAATTTGGGCATTAGGAATGCTCTTTGCTAGTGAGATGTCCACTGAATCAAAGGGTCCAGGAATCAGGGGATGGGGGACAGTGAGAATGACTCTTCTCAGTATTACATCTAATAACCTGCTCACAGAATTTTGACTTCTGTACGTACAACTTTGGAATCTGCTGGTTGGGTTCCCAAGGGAGGAAATATGTCCACTAGGAAATGAACAGTGATCTCAATGGACTGGAAGTTGAGATTCCCATTTGGGCATTTAGGGTTCTTGTGCCACTGAACCAAAGGGAAAAGGGGCTCATTGTATTGACTGGGCTGCTTGATCTCAATTATCAAGGGAAATATGGCTGTTGCTGAACAATGGAGGGCACTCTCTGGAGTGCCTCCATAGTGCTTCTGTGTTCAGTTGTTAAAAGTTAGTGGAAGGCTATAGCAACTCACCAAAGGCAGAATCAATAAGGACTTAGATACTTCAGGAATGAGGTGTAGGGCCTCCCCACCAGGTAAAGAACTCCAGCCAGCTAAGATTCTGACTGAGGGCAATAGGAAAATGATATGGGCTGTGAATAAAAAGATCAGAGGTAACCATTTGATTTATAAAAATGAGGACTATACCAGCTGTTTGTTTCTTACCTATTTTTACGTGTTAATTACCTTCCCCCATCTCCTCTATTAAATGTAAAAGTTTTGGTGGTGACTGATCTACAATTGAGTCTTAAGAGTTCAACATATTGGGGGCGGGGGGCGGTGGTTTGACTTAACTAGAATTGTCATCACCCAGATATTCATAGTGACTGGTGGGACTTTTTATCTTTCTTTTGGGGGACAGATTAAGTGTATTTTGTACAAGAAAGTTTTTGTGTGTGTAAATCTCAAAAAAGGCAAAAGGATGGGTGTGTATGCTGAGTAGTTAAAGGAGGGGGCTGGATACTGTCTGTTCCTTCAGCTCTGTATCAGCTCTTCTGTATCTTCCTCTTCACTGTTGTGGCAGGAGATCCACAAGCCACAAGGCCCCAGACTCCCTGCCGCTGGATTTCTGTTTTGTCTGACCGTTGAGAGGAAGTACTGGGATGTTGGTGAGAAGAAACCATTTTTCTTCTGCCTTCCCGCAGTGTCACAAGCAGTGGTGTTGACAGCTATGGG
The DNA here is from genome assembly GCF_003265705.2 of Callorhinus ursinus. NCBI lineage: Eukaryota > Metazoa > Chordata > Mammalia > Carnivora > Otariidae > Callorhinus > Callorhinus ursinus. The sequence continues at coordinate 25,041,190 of NW_027397087.1, forward strand.
AGCCTGAGTGCAGCCCCAGCACGGTGGCCGCGGTGGCTGACGAGGGTAGGCCTACTGGCGGCTGGTCAGGCAGCTTCGTTCCCTACCAGGAGCCTCAGTGGTAGTGATTGTGGTCTGTTGGCCTTTTTGCTCCTTCCAGCAGTAGGAATGGTATGCTGCTTCCTTCGTATTCTTTAGATACGCTTACCTTTCCTCTTTTGCTCCTCCGGCTCTTTGAAGAACTTTGTTAACAAATTCCCTGTATTATGTTCCCTCTGTTTGAACTACTTAATGTGGTTTCTATTTCACCAGTTGGACACTGACTGATACACTTCTTCTAAGACTCTCAGGGCCCCCAAACAAGCTGAAGACAGTCCTTTTCTTCAGGGGTCCTACAGATTGCCAAGACAAGTAGATAATTCAATACTAAATAGGGTGGTACAGGAATCCAGGGAAAGTTGAGAAACATGGTAAATAGAAAGGTGAGGGAAAGCTGCTTAGAAGTGGTGGGGCTCAGAGCTGGGCGAGGCAGAGAGAAGACACATAGGTTTTCCCCTAAGCATTACTTTTTTAAAGGTTAAAAAAATTGTGCCAAAATATACATAACAAAAATTTTTAAAGACTTATTTGAGAGAGAGAGCATGAGAGAGCACAAATACAAGCAGGGAGTAGGGGCAGAAGGAGAGGGAGAAGCAGGCTCCCCGCTGAGCCTGACGCGGGGCTCGGTCCCAGGACCCCGGGATCATGACCTGAGCCGAAGGCAGACGCTTAACGACTGAGCCACCCAGGCGCCCCCTGTTTTTAACATTCTTGTCTGCTGGCTCCATCATCCCTGCCGTTTCTGGGTCTTTTCCTACAGACTACTTTTTCTTCTAGTTATCAGTCACATTTTTCTGCTTCTTGACATGTCTAATAATTCTTTAATTAGATGCAGGACATTATGACTGTTACATTATTGAGGATCTGGATTTTGTTTACTTAAGTGTCAGGCTTTGTTTTAGCACTTATTTGTGGATCAGTTTGGTGCCTTTGAATCTTATATTTAAAGCATCTTTGCTAGAATGGGTCTAAGCTAAAGTAGCCTTCACTCCAGGGATATTTTATGGCCACTACGAAGGCATGACCCCTCTGGGGTCTCTATTTAATACCCTGGTGATTACTGAGGGCATTAAATAGGTAATAAAATAAATCTGCACTCTGGCTCCTGGTTCTATGTGAGCTCTGGGAATTGCTATTTACAACTACGGCCCCCCGAACCCCCCCCGCACCAGTCACTTATTGTTTGATCTTGTAGAGTGTCATTCCACTTATGTAGAGTACTCAGTGAAGACTCTAGGGGACCACTGTATTGATTCCTTTCTGGAACTCTGTTAATGTCCAATTACCTGACTGTCCCTAAACCCCAATCTCTACTATCCATCACCACACAGTTACACATTTATATTCCTGTGATGAGAACTTTTATGATTTTTCTTTTAGCAACTTTCAAATATGCAATAAGTATTTTAACTATGGTCACCATCTTGTACATTACATCCCTAGGACTTACGTATGACTGGATATTTGTACCTTTTGCCCATCTTTGAACATTTTGCCCACCCACCTCTACTTCCTGCCTCCGGCAACCACTGATCTAGTCTCTGTATCTATGAATTTGTGTGTTTTTTGGATTCCACATACAAGAGAAATCATACATAATTTGTCTTTTTTTTTTCACTTAGCATAACTCTCAAGATCCATCTATCTATCTTGCCACAAATGGCAGGATTTCCTTTTTTATGCCTGAATATCCCATTGCGTATATATTTATATACATATATCACATTTTCTTTATTCATCTGTTGACAGACACTTAGGTTATTTCCATGACTCGAATACTTAAATAATGCTGCAATGAACATGGGGTAAATACCCAGATGTGGGATAACTGGGTCATATTGGAGTTCTATTTTTAATGTTTTGAGGAATTTCCATGTGGTTTTCCATAATGGCTGTACCAATTTACATTATCACCAATGGTACACAAAGAGTTCTTCACAACCTCACTAACACTTTTTTTTATAAAAGCCATTCTAACAGGTATGGGGTATGATACCTCATGGGATTTTGATTTGCATTTCCCTGGTATTAGTGATACTGAGCACCTTTTTTATGTACCCGTTAACCATTTGTATGTCTTCTTTCATGTCATCCTAAATCCCCATTTTTTAAATTGGACTGCTTTCTATTAAGTTGTATGAGTTCTTACATATTTTGAGTATTAACACCTTATCAGATATATGATTTGCAAATATTTTCCCCTATTCAGTAGGTTGCCTTGTCATTTAGTTGATGGTTTCCTTTACAGTTTTTTGGTTTGTACAAGGCTACCTGTTTGTTTTTGCTTTTTGTTGCCTTTGCTTTTGTTTTTTAATTTTTTAAAAAGATTTTATTTATGTATTTATTAGAGAGAGTAAAGGAGCAGGGAGGAATAGAGGGAGAGACAGAATCTTAAGCAGACTCTGTGCTAAGCACAGAGTCTGACCTAGGGCTTGATCGCATGACCTTGAGATCATGACCTGAGCCAAAACCAAGAGATGGATGCTTAACCGAATGAGCCACCCAGGTGCTCCTGTTGCCTTTGCTTTTGGAGTTAGATCCAAGATAATCACTGCCAAGACTGATGTCAAGGAGTTTACCACCTGTTTTCTTCTATGAGTTTCATGGTTTCAGTCTTACATTCAAGTCTTTAATTCATTTTGAGTTTTTTTTTTTAAGTTTTTTAAGTAATCCCTACACCCAATATGCTCACAGTTCTGAGACTGAGTTGCACACTCTACTGACTGAGCCAGCCAGGCACCCCTGAGCTCATTTTTGTGTATGGTAGAAGATAGTGGTGTGGTTGAGTTTCATTCTTTTGCTGTTCAGTTTTATCAACACCATGTATTAAAGAGACTCTCCTTTCTCCATGCATATATTCTTGGCTCTTTGGTCATAAATTAAACTATTTGTGTGGGTTTATTTCTGGGCTCTCTATTCTGATCCATGTGTGTGTGTTTTTATTTCAATACCATACTGTTTTGATTACTATAGCTTTGGCAATATAGCTTGAAATTAGGGAACATAGTGCCTCTAGCTTTGTTCTGAAGATTGCTTTGTCTATTTGGGGTGTTTTGTGGTACTTCATCTTGGAAAACAGAATGAATAAAATCACAGGGAAGAAAGCATAGAGCGTGTGTGTCCAATCCCTTAACTTAGGCAAAGGTTTGGTACTTGCCCATGTATTTCCAGAAGTGGAAAAATAATCTCCAATCTCTGCCCAGTGGCAAAAGAATCAATTTTGAAGCCAATTTCTCCTGGAATAGAACTTTAAGAGGTTCACAGAATCAGAAAATAACAGTTGGGACACTCAATACTGTTGAGCCTTTCTGCATAGTGCTCTTGAGCTAACTGCATTAAATTCTTTGCTGCATGTTGCCACATTCCTGTACCTATTATGAAGTGAAATGCCTTGTCCCAAACCCCATGCAAATCCTATCTATCTATGTACTAGGAAATTAAGATCCTATTACTATCACAGCATGTAAAAATAATAATAAAAAAATAGCTGGGTGAATTTTCACCACATTAGAGGGCATTTTTAGAATGGATTGACAAAACAAAGGCTTTAAAACTTACTGGAGGGTCCTGGAAGGCTCCATATGCCATGATAGTAACAAAAAGTGGACACACAAAATAAGGGTAAAAAACAAGCCCTAAATATAATATCTTAGGCCAAATGCTACACATTACAAGCATTGACTTTAGGGGAAAAAATCCTTTAAGAAATTTTCTAACATATATTCAAATAGATGAGTATAATGAATCCCATTTGTTTATTACTAAATTTTAACAACTATCATTTAACCACTATGCATGGTTAATTTTATTAACATCCCCCCCACCCATCACTTCCCTCATTTGTTTTTGAAGTGCCAGGCATCATATAATTTGATTCTAAAAATATTTAGTAGCAAGCACAGATTTTGAGTTCTCACTTGGATAATTCCATGTAATATGCTCCTACGTGAGTAGCAGCAAGGACTTTTTAAAAACTTAAAATTTTTTAAATTTAAATTCAATTAACATAGTGTATTATTAGTTTCAGAGGCAGAGTTCAGTGACTCATCAGTCTTATACCCACCCAGTGCTCATTACATCCCATGCCCTCCTTAATGTCCATCACCCAGTTATGTCATCCCCCCTCCAGCAACCCTGTTTGTTTCCTATGATTAAGAATCTCTTATGGTTTACCTCCCTCTCTGATTTCACTTTTTTTTTTAGTATTTTATTTTTAAAAATTTATTTGAGAGAGAATGAGCACAAGAGGGGATAGGGTCAGAAGGAGAAGCAGACTCCCTGCTGAGCAGGGAGCCCAATGTGGGACTTGATTCCAGGACTCCAGGATCATGACCTGAGCCGAAGGCAGATGTTTAACTGACTGAGCCACCCAGGACCCCTGATTTCATCTTTTTATTTTTCCTTCCCTTCTCCTATGATCCTGTTTTGTTTCTGAAATTCCACAAGAGTGAGATTGTACGATAATTGTCTTTCTCTGACTTATTTCGCTTCACATAATACCCTCTAGTTCCATCCGTGTTGTTGGCAAATGGCAAGACTTGGGTTTTTTTTATGGCTGCATAGTATTCCATTGTATATACATCCCACATCTTCTTTATCCATCAGCAAGGACTTAAGTAAAGATGTTTAAATAATAAGCGATGCTGTGAAGGACAGCTTGTATTTTCATGCACTATAGTTTTACAGCTTTTGGGGTTTTACACTCAGCTCTCCTGGCTTTTTGGGCTTGGAGAAATGGACCCCCTCTAGACCTTAACTTTCTAGTGCACTGAATGAGGCTGGATTCATTGGTTCATCTTTGAGGTTCCATCAGCTTTGAAGTCTCTGATCTATGAACCTCATCATATCGTGGCCAGCAGGTCCGGACAGATGTCTATATATTTGTTAACACCCTGAACTCCCAGCTCCATTGACTTTTTTTTTTTTTTTTTTTTAGTGAAAGTTCCTGTTCTGGAGGTCTTGAATTCCCACAATTATTTCTCTAGGCCAAATTTTAACTCCTGCATGGATACTCTCCTATCTTTCCTGCATTATTTCAGCTTTGTTTCATGTGTCTCCCCTCCCCAAAGACCAATAAAGGCTCTAAGAATTTCCCTGCCCAGCTTTCAAGACCTCTGGTAATCTCTCATTCTCATGTTAACTCTATCTTCCACTTTCCCTTACTCTGTGCTCTATTTTATTGAGTACGAATTTCATAACAAGGCTCCAAATAATGGCTTCTCCAATTGAGAAATATACATATAACACATGTATATAAACTTTCAAAATTTTACTATTAGTAGGAATCTAATTATGACCCACTCAAAACTGAAGACAACCTACCTTCACATTGTAATTGATGTCTACCAAGAGAGAAACTATTCACTTTTCTTTTTCAAAATTAGCTGAAGATAGATCAAAATAAGCCAAACAACGACCAATCCAATAAACTCAGAAGGTACTCTTTGCCTACTACTTGGGTGTTAAAGTAGCATTAGTAATGCCTCTACAGTGGACTGATTCTACATTATCACAAAAGCCTAGCTTTTACTTAGTCCTAACAGTAGAAAAACTAGTGGATTTTTTCTTCTTCCGCATTAACAGGCAAGTAAACTTACTATCATTGGAGCCTGTGGCCGGTTGGGAAAGCACAAAGTAGAGTGAGTTCTTGCTGAGATGCTTTTGTAATTCCAGTAAAGTGTGAGTACCACTATGGGACCATTAGAACACCTACTGCAATTAAGGGTCAGCTATGCAAGTAATGAGACTGACAGGAGGAAAGGTGAGCTAGGATTACTGCACTCCCTGCCCAGGCGAAAGAAGGTGTCTATGGTGACTGACCTAAGTACAAGAACAGACTTCAGCTGATGGAATGAAGTTCTAATGAAGTTACCTGGATTGAGCACCTGAGTGAGTAGTGAAACGGACCACGTTCTTCCAATCTCTTGTTGTGTCTTTCATGTATTTAAAGGACTCCTTTGTAAGAGGAGATCAGTATTAGTTACACGCAGAGACAAAACTGGGTTTAAGTTTTGAAGGCTGGGTAGAATGTTGATTTTTAAAAGGAAAGCCATGAGATATGGAGGAAACAACATAACCAAATTTGGAGCAGATTATGTGCTGGGTGGTAGGGAAGGCTAGGAAGAGAACCCTGGAGTCAATTACTAGAATGGGCTGCAAAGATAATTAACGTGAGAGGCAAGGATTATACTAACACGCTGAGGAAATACTACAGAAGCACCCAGAGCATGACATAAGTCAGTATTACTCCAGTTAGGTCAGGCCAGCCAAACATGTCTTACAACAAACCCCTCACCCAGGCAGGAGAAATGTTTCTGCATTTCTTGGAAACACAATCTATTGATAGGCTTTACAGGATTTTAAATTCCCAGACAAGTATACAACTCCAGCCCTATTCTTCCTTCTGTAAGAGCTCAGTGACTACTACAAGCAAAAAAAAAAAAAAAAAAAAAAAAGTTTAAATCATGACTTACTCTTTAAGAACCAGAAATTTCTACAACTACTGTTCACTATCAACATACTTGTCCCCTAACCATTCTGTTGAACCTCCAAAGTAAAAAGGTTTCGGTTTTGATTAATTACAATTAAGAAAAGTCCTAGTTATGTACACTTTGGTAATACAGAGAGGTTGAGTTTGTTAATTTGTAAAAAGGGAACAAAGGTCTCCTGAGGGTGTTAAGATCATCCAGGAGAATCTATGTAACAAATATAGCACCTGGTCTCATAATAGTTATGCTTGCTATTATTTTACAAAGTCTGTGCTGCTAAATCGATCAGACTTGAGCACTGGTTGCTTAAAAATGACACTTGTTATATAATGTGCTTCTACACATGCAAAAACGGGGACTATGTGTAATACAAAGACCTATTTAACATTTTAATAGGTTTATAAAAAGCTATTTTGCTAAAGATTACTGACAACTCAATTATCTCTCAGCAGCATTATCTTTCAGATCGAGAAAAAGGTAATTTTTCATCCCACTGTAGCTTTGGCACACTAATTGCAGGTGACCACAGGATGGGACTGTCAAGAACCTACCCTCACTAAATGATAAACAGTGTCAGATCCTTATTAAAAATAGTTGGTCTTGACTCCTCTATAGTCAGCTGCTGACTTTCGGTGACTTAACTACCCGGTGCCCGATATTTTAGAAAAGCCATGTTCTTCATTAGATATTACCCAGACTGACAAACAAGGAAGACTTTTTTCCTTCAAGTACACAAAGATATGGCATATATTCAGTAGGACTTTTTATTGGCAGTCTAGTAACTGTTAAGATGTAGATAGTTTTAAAATGTATGAAATATGACCAATAGGGCCAGCTTAAGAAATTATTTACATGTCATGTGGAGACTATTTTATGTTGCTAGGTTTTTTAGTTTTGTGTTGGTTATGGAAGCTGTGTAAAGACTGTCTAACTTTTCCTAATGGAGTTGTACTTAGGTCTTTCACACCAATGATTGGTTTTATATTTTTAAAAAAGACATATCCCAATCCAGAATTTGGTTTTGCCCTGATGAAACTAATTTCCCTTTACTGAAAAGAATGCATTTCCTAATTTCCTTTGTAAGGAAGATGGTGCGCTTTCAACATGCTTATCTAATCTCTTCATATTGCTAGCTTAATAGCTCTACCACTTATTACTCACACTGAGTTTTAAAATGAGTTTATTCAAGAATGTTCTTAGGAAGGCAACAATGTTTGTTATTAAAAAAAACTTCTGTTTCTTCATGCTGAAAAGGTAATGTAAGAGGCTAGAGTTATAGGCTTTCTATTGGAATTCTGATAGTATATATAACACAGTGTAGTCATTTCTGCGATGCCAGAATAAATAAAAAAAAAGTCTCTTCTATGCTTCTCTTCAAAAAAGCGATGAATAATAACAGAAGATGGCGTTAAAAAAGCCATTTTTTTTTTCAATTCATTCTGTAGTATTGGAGCCAGTATCTAGGAAACAGAGGAGAGAAAGAGTAAATTCAAGGAGCAACTTAAAATTTAAATATTTTGAGAATATTTTTAAAAACTAAAACAGGAACTAATGGTGGTGTTGGTGTGAAGGATGGGGAAGAAGAGAAGGCTGATCAAGGAACTGCCCTGAGAACTTAAATACCTTTCCTTTTAAGGCACAGGTGAGAAGATAATTCTCAGCTCTCCATATTTATGCTATTGAAAAACCAAATTGTATTACTTGGTTCATTACGTAAGTTATACTGGTTTGGTTCCTAGAGGTACTACATGACCATTTTTTCCCTTAGGTCCTCTACTGTCCCCAAATTTTAAACCACAAAGGACCATTACATATATAATCTGAAGAAAATTGTTATTTTAATTCCTGGTGAGATACAGACCAAAATTCTAGCCACTATCACTCTTCCTATTTCAGAAAGCTGACTTTTAGAGAAAATGGGCTTATTTCATAGTAGCACTCCATTTATCTGGTCACTAAGGAATGGAAGTTTCTCACAGTTACTTAAACTTCTACTTTTAAATGCCAAACTTTTTATATTTTAATTTTGAAAAGAAAACATTCTAAGATTGTATTCTTTTTTGCTGACAGAATACATGGAACACAATTGAAGCTTCTCTTGAATACTCAACAGTTTTTTCTTCGAGATCAGTTAATACTATGTGCGGGAAGCAGGGCAAACTTCTCAGAAGCTATGGCAATAGGTAAGGCTGATTTGCTACTTTTCATCTCCTGAATTTTGAAAAAAAACAATCTTGCATCTTCAGGCAAGAGTATCTGCTGTCCAACATGGTAGCCACTGGCTAGCTACGTGTGGTTATTTAGCTAACTGATAAAATTAAATAAAAAATAAAACATTAAATTTCTTAGTTGCCCTAACACATTTCAAATGCTTAAGAGCCATATGTGGCTACTGGAAAGTACAGACAGAGAACATTTCCATAGGTTCAAGTTTTACTGAATAGTACTGGTCTACATCATTAACTTGCTTTGATAGATACAGAAGTTATGAATTAATGCCCAAATTCCACAGTCTAGTAAAAAATCTCAGGGTTATGAGGATGCTATTAGCCTAAATTATAAGAAAAATATGAAACAAGTATACATTATCTGACATGCAGAAATGTTATCATCTTGTAATCCAGAACTATAAAATTACATAGATCTTTTCTGTCATTATAGCAAGGAAACAAAGTTAAAAAGTCATCTTTGCTTTAAGTTCTTAGAATGATTACTCCTAGCTAACCTTCTGAAAAGCACCAGTCATTGAAGTGTTGCTAATTTTGGAGACTTTCTGATCTCCGGAAGAGACTAGTTCTTAAAAAAAAAAAAAAAAAAAAGCCAAAAGTATAATTTTATACAGCCATGAAAAATGATGTATTTGCAAATGTGTACACATGTATATCACTGTAAAAACAGATAAGACTAGAAAGTTATATAATAAAATATTAAGTGATGTTATCTCCAGATGGTGTTACAAATTATGCTTTTCTTCTGTGTGCTTTTCTGTCCTCTTTAAATTTTTTCATTGATTAGCTATTTCTTTTGCAACCCAAAATACATAAAACCAAATAATCTGAGAAATTTAGGGTATTTCTACATTTTCTTTTGCTTTTCAAAACTCCCCTTCTTAGTAATAGTCTTCTCTATTTAATTTTAGGACAGCTGGTTAGGCACAAATGGTTCAGATCATAAAGTAAAAATATATTTAAAATATAATTAGCAAAAAGGAAATAACTAATCATGGAAGAGAAAGATGTATAGTTTTTGAAACATTTGACTTAAACAAATATCTGCACAGATGTAATAGATCAGGAATGGATATTTACCATTATACCTGATAAGGTTCTTATGGTTATTTTAAAATCTTTTAAATGATTACTTTAAAAATATAAAATGTATAGGCATCCAGCAACACAGAAACTAGGATAAATTTCAAAATTAAACACTTCAAATTTGCAACTGACATAGGGGAAAAGATCCCTTAACTTGCTTATTTGTAACTCACACAAATTCAATCTGTGGAAGCAGTCTATGTGTCCTGTGAAATGTTCACACCTAAAGTCATTAAGAGGACTGTTTGAGAATTGAGATTTGGAATTCCGAATCCAGCTGAGATGGAAGCCATTTCCCCCCCATAATTTCAGACAAAGATTTTCTAAAGACTCACAAAAACAAGATTTCAAGTAGCTTTGCTTTCACAGTAATTAGGTAAACACTTACTTTTACCATCACAGGCTACAATTTTCACTTTATCCACTTTAATAAGTTCTGTCACCTCTCTGAATTCAACATCATTCAAAACAAAAGTCCACACGTTATCGCAGAATCTGTATGTATTTAGAGAGCCCTTTAAAACAAAACATTTAGACATACCATGAAGTCATTTTTTTCCCCAAAGCAATTTGAGAACTCAGCTACCAACTACCTAATTCTTTTTCATTCTATCACTTAAAAAAAACACCCTAGATAAATTTACTAAGAGTTAAATACTGCAGTTAGCAGACTACTTTCAGCACTGTTAAGAGTCTGCAAATTACTTACCTGAAAGGCGAAGAAAAGTTGAAAGGAAATTTGAATTTGTACTTCTACTGCCCTCTTGTGGGAACACGATAAAAGTTCACCTCTAAGAAAATCCACACACAACTTTTGATTCCACCCAAATTTAACGATTAATAGGCTACTGTGTGTAATGTTACACCGATAACAGTCAATTAACACATTTTGTAACATTCTATGCATTATATTCTGTATTTTTACAATAAAGCTACAGAAAAAAGTTAAGAAAATCATGAGAAAATACCTTTTACAGGACTGTATTTATTGAGAAAATCTGTAAGTGGATCCCTGAAGTTCAAACCCATGTTGTTCAAGGGTCAACTGCATTTTATTGTATGTGTTAACTCTCCGAACTTGTACAGAAGCAGGGACTACCCAGAAACATTCAATTTTAACGCTGTGCTTCCCTCAGATGAATTACTGTATTAGCCACAGAAACTACAATATTACTGTCCTGCGCAACTGATAAAAAGTTATTGTTTTCTTTTTTTAGGAGCAGGGATAATTGCTTAAACATTAAAAGGAAATTTTTGAAGAATGGGGTGAAAGTGCAAGGATAGACACCAACTGAATACAATCAAAACTTGAGACATATTCACACGGAATCTTCACGAATGAAATTTAGTGTTTGCTAAGAGATCTGTATGCCCTAAACCTTCAATTCAGAAAAACATTCTCTGCAGTGTTACCCATAATAGTAAAAACTACAGTCTATCTAAATGTTCTATCAAGTGAGAATGATCAGGGAAACTATGATGCTATGAATGACTTAACACAGTTTTAAAAATATGAGTAATTACTATTTGTTGGACTATGCTAGGCTCTGAGGATACTAAATATGATTCCTGTCATCAACAAGCTTAAAGGAGAGCATTAAAACAATAGCAGTATTATGAAAGAGTAATAAGCTAGGGGCACCCAAGGGTATGGGGCACAGAAGGCTTCTCTCACAAACTGAAGTTTGAGTTTTGAAAAATGAGTAAAAGTCAACTGTGTCAGGAGGTCCCAAGGGGAAGGAGATCCTGGAGAACCTTAGAAAGCTTTTGCTGTATCCTAAATGTCTTAGGTCAATGAAGGATTTTGAGCAGAGTAGTAACAGATTTGCACTTCTCATGATAACATGAAGAACTGATGGGTGGGGGGGGGGTGCTGAATGTGAGGTGAGAGTGGCTTTACTATAGCAGCGAAGAGGTCTATAGAAGTGCAGAGAGGGGCACGGCTGGTTGAGCGTCTGACTCTTGATTTCTGCTCAGGTCATGATCTCAGGGTCGTGGGATTCAGCCCTGTGTCTGGCTCCAGGCTGGGTGTGGAGTCTGCTTGTCCCTCTCCCTCTGCTCCTCTCCCACTCTCTCTAAAATAAGTAAAATCTTAAAAAAAAAAAAAAAATTCCTGATAGGACTTGACAACCAACTGGCTATGGTGGGGAGACAAAATTTGTTCTCTCTCAAGATTCTGGCTCCAATAACAGTGCAATCATAGGAAAAGCCAGTCTGATAAATTTGAAACTTGTTGAGTTTGAGATCTAAATCACCATGTGAAAAAAGCAGATGGGTGTGTGGAAGAAAGCCCAGGAGCATAGGCCTATTGACTTTAGAGCCACAGGGTTGGAGTCATTCATTCAAGGAGAATATGTGGATCCCTAGCTAAACCTAAGGAATACCAACAATTAAACTACAAAGGGTCTGAGAAAGAGAGGGGTCAGAGAAAGGAAGCTAGGATAGTATGGTTTCAAGGGAAGTATGGGTTTCAACAGAGACTAATCAGTAATATCACAAATTATGCATTAGGTTTAGCAATAATATGGCAAGAAAGTTTCAGTGGAGTGGTAAGATTAATGCATGGAAAACCACATAAGACATGTTGGGTTAACAAAGAATTATTACAAAAAAAAAAAAATCTCATTAGCTACAGTCTGAGCCTTTGGAAGGCTACACAGCCAAATGCCAATTTTTTTTTTAAAGATTTTATTTATTTATTTATTTGAGAGAGAGAGAATGAGAGATAGCACGAGAGGGTCAGAGGGAGAAGCAGACTCCCTGCTGAGCAGGGAGCCCGATACGGGACTCGATCCCGGGACTCCAGGATCATGACCTGAGCTGAAGGCAGAGGCTTAACTGACTGAGTCACCTCTCTCTTTAGAACTGTTTCGTGAGCTAGAATCCCTAATAAATATAAAATATTACAACATGTTTAGTTATTTAAATATCTTCTTCGCTGTCTTCATGAGAAAGTCATAATCTAGTATCTCAAGAATCAAAAATTTTATTTAAAAAAGTATTGGAGGGAACGTTTTAAATATTAAAACATGACATTTGGCTTTGGTCAAGTAACTGATTATCTTAAATGCACCTTTAATAAATACTTTTTTTTTAAACAATCTATAACTGGGCAACATTCTTGCAGTTAGAATATTTTAATGCATGTTAATTATAGAAATGGAATAGGGAATTCAGAAGGGTGATTTTTCTTGACCACTAAATCTTTTAATGCTTCCTTAATTACTATCTGAAGTTTAGTACTTTAATATTAAGTAACTGTTACTCTTACCTGCCAGCATACATTCTATTAAAAGCATACGCTGACTCTTTAAGTGACTAGTTCAATATGAATGTTTTCCCTAAAAATTAGTTCAAGGTTCTCGGTAAACATGTATTTTGACTTTTTTTGCTAATAAATTTTAACATAGAAATTATTAAAATCTTAATTCTCATACTCAAGATTTTTTTCCCCTTTAAGATTCTACTAAATGATCTCAGTTATATGAAATTCATATGAGGATTTAAAGCAAAATTTACCATGTTACCTAAGATTGTTTCAATGGGCCGTCAGGCCAGTAAAAATTACTACAAACAATACAGATTTAAATATGATCTAGCAAAATGCCTTTGAAAATTAGAAATTATTAATGTGTGATCTCTTCTGCCTTTGTAATATGTCCCACCAAACAAAACAGGTTATTTGCAAACATTCTGGACTTAAAATTGATCAAGTCTGCTGTAATGGGAGAGGCAGGTAATGAAAGCCTGGGCTTAAAACAGTAGGAAAAGAAAAAAAACAAGAATGGTAAAGTCAGATCTGCTCAAAAACTAATTATTTCTAGCTTTTGGAAAACAGACAAACTTACAAAACACTACACAAGAGAAATGCAAATGTCCAATTATGTTTAACTTTAGCTAAATAGATCCAAACTGGAAACCGACAATAATATAATTAGAAAACTATTAGGTATCAATATGGATCAATTTCAAATTAAAGCGTCTTGGCAGATTTGCACACATAGTTATACAAAACAGCAAACTACTTTTGCCAGAATAGTTACTGTTAAAAATTCAAGAATCTATTGGTAAAATTTTATAAAGATACATTTTACTCCAGATAACTTTTAAGCATATGAAATTAGTAAGAGACTTATTATATAACATACATGCAGACTTTATCTCTTCACTAAATTCGTTCTCTGCCAACCCAATATTCACAGCAATGCCTGGTTTGTAACAGGCCTCGAAATGTTTGTTGAATAAATTTTAAATAAATTTAAAATTTTTTTAAGAAACCCCCAAACACTATGCTCTTAAAAACAAATTAACCTCTATGTTCTTTTCATATACTGTAACCTTTTGATTTCTACTTTATGGTATCCCTTAAAACAACATAAGCATAAATATTATATAACAGTGTACAGGGATATTTGATTATATATATCTGACTCCATCAATATCAATGTGGTAAAATTACTTCTATTCACCATACTTTCTTTTTTTTTTAAATTTTTTATTGTTATGTTAATCACCATATATTACATAATTTGTTTTGGTGTAGTGTTCCATGATTCATTGTTTGTTCATAACACCCAGTGCTCCATGCAGAATGTGCCCACTATGATACTTTCAATGGGCCTTTAATTTGAATTTACCATCTTTTGTTCAGTTTGGGATTACTGTTCAAATGAGATCAAGCTATCAGAACAGATCATTACCTACCACCAGTTCAGGTCTTCATAAGAGTAGGTGGGAGGCAATATCTGTGTTTGAAAAACATAAGTGAGCTTTAGGGACTACTCTGTCACTTACCTTCAATCCTGCAGGTAATGGTTTGGGCGTTTGCAATCTCAGTTAACTCTTCAGGGAAGGCAGCGAAACATACATAGGCTGATTTGTGAAACAATGGAATAAAAATCTAAAAACAATTCTCTCTCACATTAAGTGGATAAACTTAGTATAGAAGTCATTTAAAAGTAAAGTATAATTATAAAACAAACTCCAATATTTGATTAAACCATCGCTTCCTATTAGAATTCATAAATATATAGGGGTCCTAAAAAGCACTGTTGTTAACAACCACTGGTGCAAGCTTCTAGATTTAGGAAAATATCCTTACCCTGAAATTGACTCTGTTCCTGACCCTCTGCGCCAATGCTGAATTTATAGCTTTATCAAACTGAAGTAGAACTTGAAGGGCAAGTTGGGGGGTGATCTGTTGAGACTGAGAAAAAGTAAAGGTCATAAATCTTCTTAGGAAAGGACATTAAAGACAAAATATGTATGAATTATCATCTAACATTTAACTGAGGTTAACAGAGAGCCTCTTAAACTAGACTCCCTTCTTCTTTGCCATACTGACAATTAAGGAGTAAAGCCTGACAATATTTTCTTGCATTGTCTTGACACAAACAGAATTTTGAAAAGAAAACATGCAGTGATGTTACACTGCCAGGACAAAACTCTATTACTCCTTTACAGTGTCTGGAAAGAGGCATTTGATAGACTGAAAGAATGCAGGGTCTTTAAAAAAAAAAAAAAATGCAGGCCTAGTAATCTATTTTTTTAAAAACCTAAACTCATCAAAGCTCATCAACTGTATGAAAATAAATGGAAATACTTAATATGTTCTTAGATGAGCTTTATTTTAAAAGGTTATTTCTCCTAAAGCTGAACCATAAATTCAAATTTAAATCTCAAAAGACTTTATCAAATTGTCCAAAGTTACCTTAAAGCTACACAGACTATGCCTTATAAATAAGAGAAAACCAATCATCTCAATTTTTATGTTTAGGCATGTTAAACTATGTCATTTGATCTTCATTATATTTTATGCCCTGTAGTCAGGATGGATAAATACTGACTTGCTGGGTCAAAGATTCTAAGATACTTTACCTCTTAGCTCTCTGCCTGAGAGAAGGGATCTAACAAAACTTATTATATGACTCCTCTAAATAAAAGTTGGTTTTAGTCTCCCACCTGTATGAGCTCATCAAGGCTCTCCTGGAGACTGTTTCCCAAAGTGGTGTTTCTGTATAACTGATATGCCATGGCTTAGAAGGAAGAAATTGTTTTTCTTATTCAGGCTTGCATTGATGTCCTAAAAATTTAATATGAAAATATTAAGCATGATAAACCACTAATGTAATATAGTCTACTTCATACATTCTAATATATGCTGTCGCAAACTCTTAATTGCAAACTGCTATATAATTTCTATTTTTTGTTATTCTGACATAGGCATTTATACTCCTTTATACAAAGCACAGATCTATTAAAAGGTACATCTTTACCATCTCTTTTAAAAGTCTGCCTTTTGACCTAATCTAGAATCAATTTACTGTGTACTACCATTCCTTTCTCCTGTCAGTCCAGTGATCCAGACAATCTTTTGGCTCACACTTGCATGCCCTCTGCTTCATTTTTTCCCCCTTAACATTTGGTATTTATGGAGTGCTTACCAAGAAGACAGCACTGCGATAGGCAGGAGAGAGGGGAAGATGAATAAGGATATGCTCCTGGACTCTAAAAAACTTATATTCTACAGAGGGTAACAGATATACAAAACAGTATTTAACTCAATAAAGAATAAGCACCGTGACAGATGTACACAGTGTATGATGGAGGCTACCTGTGGACTGAGTGAACTCGTTAACAAAAGCTTCCTGATTCTTTAAGCCAGACTTCAGCCAAACAAAGGCAGAAGATCATCTTAGGCTGAAAGAACAGAACGAGTAAAGCCATAAGAGTATGAAATGATACAGTCTGTAGAGAGAACTATAAATTGTTCCACAGGATTAAGGTGTAATTATGAATAGGAAGTGGTAGGAGATGGAGCTGAAAAAGATGGCATGGTGCATTTGTAGCAACAGGAGGGATGCCAGGGAGAATGTACTGGAAGATGAGAAGGAGATGAGGGCTTGAGTAGGGTGGCAGTAGTATGGATTCAACAAATACTGAGCTACAAGTCATACACAAGATCCCTGACCTCATGGCACTTTCAGCTTAGAGATGGACAGGAGACAGATTCAGGGAGTTATCAGGAAAAACTCAGCAAAAATAATGGCTAGTTATTAGTCTTCACATTATATACCTGCAAACACTTGAAATCTTTTCTTTGGCTTTTTGGGGCCCCACACTCCGTTCTCTCCTCCCCACTCACTGGATACTACTATATTTGTTTCCTTTGACTGGTCCCTCCGCAGGTACCTGACTTCTACCTGAGTGCCTTTAAGGCTTCTTAGGTCTTCTCTAGATGCTTTACTCCCTTAGTATTAGAGGCTATCTGCT
Organism: Callorhinus ursinus; assembly: GCF_003265705.2. Taxonomy (NCBI): domain Eukaryota; kingdom Metazoa; phylum Chordata; class Mammalia; order Carnivora; family Otariidae; genus Callorhinus; species Callorhinus ursinus. The sequence continues at coordinate 25,058,342 of NW_027397087.1, forward strand.
GATGACTCCCAAATGTATATCCCCAGTCCTTCTCCCCTTGTTGCCCTATATAAAATTGCCTCCTTGCCACTGAATGGAAATATCAAGTAGGTAGCTCAAATGAAATGTGTCAAAAACCAAATTCCTGATACCATGTCCTCCAAACCTTTTCTGCCCTCACCTTGCCCACTTTAGTAAACAGTAAATCTGGTCTAGGGTAAGACACCCCCCAAATTTCACATTCGGCATTAGTTTCTCTCTCACTCTGCATCTAATCTGTCAGTAAATCTTTTCAGTTCTTCTAAGTATAGCCGAAGCTGACTTTTACCATCTCTAGTACTACCACCAAATCCCCATCATCTACCAGCAAGATCACTGTGATAGCCCCGTAAGAGGTCTCCCCGTTTCTACAAATGCCTGTTAACACCCCTGCCCCTAGAGCAGCCACACTGAGCCTTTTAAAACATAAATCAAACCACGTCATTCATTTATTCAAAACCTCCAATAGCAGCATCCTGTTTCAGAATTTAAAAAGTCCTTCTAATGATTTGCAAGGTCAGTATGATCGGGGTTCTCCACTACCTCGATGAACTTACCTTCTGCCCCTTACTCCTTCATTCCCTCTGCTGCAGTCATACTGGTCCCTTGCTGGTTTTCAATATGGCAAGATAGTCTTGCTTTAGGGTCTTCGCACTGTCTGTCCTTTTTGCTTCAAATGTTCTTCCCAGATCCCTTCATGGTTCACTCCCTGATTTAATTCAGATCTCTGCTCAAATATCACTTCATCAGAAAGAACTTCTGTGACCAACCTATAAAAAGGAACTACCTCTCTTCCCCCTTATACTACTTTATTTTAATTCTTACCATTAATTGAAGCTGACATATACATGCTTATTGTTTCCATCCATTAAAATAGATGTTCCGCAGGGAGGGGGGCTTTTGTTCACAGTTAAATATTTACAATCTAGAACAATGCCTAGTATATAGTATGTACTCAGTAAGTATTTATTAGTGAATAAGTAACTTGAATAAGTAATAAATGCTATTATCAGTTATTGTTAATTTGTCTAAGTGTGATACAAAGTTTTCGACTTTACTGAGGAAAATGAAGCAATGAAAACGTCTAGACTCTCAAAACGGTATCAAACCACCTACCAATACCTATAACCACATACACTCTGCCTGTCACAATAGCCAAACTATCCATGCTGTTATCCAAATACAATCTTTCTACCTCTACATCAAGCCTATTCTCTCTAGTACACTCAAGAATATTGTTCCAACAGCTGAATTAGTCCTTCTCTCCCTCACCATCACATTTCCCATCTCTGTGGATTATTGCCATCAGCAAACAGGTGGCTACTTCTCCCATCTTCAAAAAAAGTCTCGACTCCCTTTCCTTACTAGCTACACTGCGTTCCTTTGTTCCTCTGTGCAGCAATGCTCCTAAGAGTTGTCTGTACTCATTGTCTTCTCATTCCTTTTCTCCCATTTTCTCTTATATTCACTCTTCACTCTTATATACTCCTCACTCACTCTTCATAGGCTTTTGCCTCCAACACTCAAAAGAAACAGATGGTGAAGGTCACCAATGGCATTGGTAAAGCTAATCCAAAATTTTCAGTCCTCACCAGACTTACTCATTTGACACAGCTAATTACTCCCTCCTCTCTGATAAAGGATCTTGGCTTAGCTTCTGGGACACCACACTTTTTGGGTTGTTCTCTTAAACTCACTGGTTCATCCTTTTCCTATACCTTGCCCTTGGAACTCACTCCTGGATCCAACTGCTTACTCAACATCTTTATTTTTTGTCTTTCCCATTTCAGTTGATATAACTCCATACTTCTGTGGGCTTACGCATAAACCTTTGAAATTATCCGCCACTCCCCTCATCTCACCTTCGCATCCAATCCCTAGCAAATCCTGTAAACTCTATCTTCAAAATGCATTCAGAATCCATCCATTTCTCACCATTTCCATTGTTATCACCCTGGTCTGTGCTATGATCATCTGCCACTGGATTACTGAAATAGCTTTCTAATTGGTTTCCCTGCTTCCACACTGTCCCTACACTTTAATCCCAACCCAGCAGCCCATATCTCTTTTTTGCTCCAAACCTCCCATGGCTTCCATTTCACTCAATCCTTACAAGAATCTGGCTACCTATAATCTCTCCAACCATATCTACCATCTCTCCCTTGCTCTCACCCTACTACAGACACACTGCCTTCCATGTTATTCTTAGAACATGACAGACATGTACCTCCCTATGTAAGCCTTTGTAAAGGCTGATCTTTCTACCTAGACTACTCTTCCTCCAGATATGCACTTGGTTCTTTTAATTCCTTCAAGTAGAATATGTACTTAATGAGGCTTAAACTGATGGCCATACTTAAAATACCAATTTCCACCTCCACTCTGGAACTTCCCAATCCCCCTTTTCCTGCTCTGTATTTTTGATGGTACCATCACCTTCTAACATATTATTTAATTATGTTTATTTCCTGCATCCTCCAAAAGGGACTTTTGTCTGTTTTGTTCACTGAAGTAAAGCAAGTGTCTAGAACAAACAGTAACTGACTCATAATGGAAGCCAAATAAAATATCTGTTGAGTAAATTAATGAGGGCAAAAAATTAAGTATGTGGGTGGGTGGGGGAGGGTTAAAAAGGGCAAGAGGAGGTCCCAATGGAGATACACACTTGTGTCATACTCATTTGACAACAGTCTAAGAGTTATCTAGACAAGAGCTATAATTTAACAGTGAACTATCAGAGAAATTAAGAAAACCATCCCATCTACAATTGCATCAAAAAGAATAAAATACCTAAAAATAAATTTAACCAAGGTGAAAGCCCTATACACTGACCACTGTAAGATACTAAAGAAAGAAACTGAAGACAACAAAAATGAATGGAAAGATATTCCATGCTCATGGATTGGAAGAATATTGTTAAAATCCCCATACTACCCAAAGCAATCTACATGTTCAATGCAATCCATATCAAAATTCCAATCCCCTTCATAGAACTACAATAAACAATCCTAAAATTTGTACGGAACAACAAAAACCCACATAGCCAAAGCAATCCTGACAAAGACAAAGCTGGAGGCAACATGCTTCCTGATTTCAAACTACATTACAAAGTTAAAGTAATTAAGACATTATGGTATTGGCAAAAAACAGACAAATCAATGGAATAGAATAGAGAGCCCAGAAATAAACCCACATTTATATGGTCAATTAACTTATCACAAAGGAGGCAAGAATATACAATGGGGAAAAGAGTATCTTCAATAAATGGTGCTGGACCACTTTCTTACACCATACACAAAAATAAACAGAAAATGGATTAAAGACCTAAATGTGAGACCTGAAATCATAAAACTCCTGGAAGAAAACATAGGCAGTCCGACCTCTTGGACAATACCCCTACCAACTTATTTATGCATAGGTCTCCTCAGGCATAGGGAACAAAAGCAAAAATTAAACTACTGGGACTACACCAAAACAAAGAGCTTTTACACAGCAAAGGAAACTATTAATAAAACCAAAGGCAACCTTGTGAGTGGGAGAGGATATCTGCAAAGGATATATCTGATAAGGGGTTTATATCCAAAATATATGAAGAACTTCTATTAACACCAACAAATCAAATAATCTGGTTAAAAAATAGGCAGAAGACCTGCATAGACCTCTTTCTAAAGAAGACATACAAGAGGCCAACAGACAAATGAAAAGATACTCAACATCACTAATCGTCCAGGAAATGCAAATCAAAACCACAAGATCTCATTTCACATCTATCAGAATGACTAGTATCAAAAACACAAGAAATGTCAAGTGCTGATGAGGAAGTGGAGAAAAGGGAATCCTCTTGCACTGTTGGCAGGAACATAAATTGGGACAGCCACTGTGGAAAACAGTATGGAGGTGCCTCAAAAAACATAAAAATAGAAATGCCATATAATCCAGTAATTCCACTAGTATATATTCACCCCCCAAAATAGAAAACACTAATTTGAAAAAAATATATGCACCCCTATGTTTACTGCAGCATTATTTACAACAGCCAAGATATGGAAGCAACCCATGTGTCTGTCCATAGACAAATGGATAAAGAAAATGTGGTATATATACACAATGGACTATTACTCAGCCATAAAAAAGGATGGCATCATGCCATTGGAGACAACATGGATGGAGCTAGATTGTATTATGCTAAATGAATTAAGTCAGACTGAGAAAGATAAATACCATATGATTCTACTCATAAGTGGAACCAAAAAATTAAAAAAAAAAACACACACATGCAACCAAACAAATGGATAAACAAAAAGCAAAATCAGATCAATAAGTACAGAGACTGATGGTTGCCAGGGGGAAGAGGGGTGAGGAGTTGGATAAAATGGGTGAAGGGGAGAGGGAGATACAGGCTTCCAGTTATGGAATGAGTAAGTTGCGGGAATAAAAGGCACAACATAAGGAACATAGTCAATGATACTGTAAAAGCAATGTAACAGGATAGATGGCCGCTACACTTGTGAACATAGCATAATGTGTATCAACTTGTCAAATCACTAAGTTGTACACCTGAAACTAATGTAACATTGTTGTCAACTATACTCAAAACCCCCCACAAAACTGTGGTGTATATATACAAAGAAATATTAATCAGCCATAAAAAAGAGTATCTTGCCATTTGTGACAACACTGATGAACCCAGAGGGTATTACAGGAAGTAAAATAAGTCAGACAAAGAAAAATACCATATGATTTCACCTACAGGTGGATTCTAAACAAAACAAAACAGACTCTTAAATATAGAGAACTAGTGGTTGCCAGAAGGGAGGCAGGTGGCAGGAATGGGCAAAATAAAGGGGATTAAGTGGTTCAAACTTCCGGTTATAAAATAAGTCACAGAGATGAAAAGTACAGCAAAGAGAATATAGTCAACAATATTGTAATAACATCGTATGGTGACAGTAACTATACTTATCATGGTGACTGAGTAATGTATAAAATTGTCAAATTGATATGCTAACACTGTATGTTACTTATACTTAAAAATAGTAAGACTATTATAGACATAAATTGTTATATGTAAGCCTACGGTAATCACAGAGCAAAAATCTAGAGTAAAAACACAAAAGATAAAGGATACCACTAAAGAAAGTCATCAAACCACAAAGAGAGCAAGAAAAGAAAAGACGAGAAGTACAAAAACAGCCAATAAACAATTAACAAAATGGCAGTAAGTACATACCTATTAATAATTACTTTAACTGTAAATGCACTACATTCTCCAGTCAAAAGACACAGAGTGGCTGAATGCATAAAAAAACAACGAAAAAAACCAAGGCCCATCTATATGCTGCCCATAAGAAATTCACTTTAGATTTAAGAACACATGCAGATCAAAAGTGAAGAGATGGAAAAAGATATTCCATGCAAATGGAAACCAAAAGAGAGCGAATGTAGCTATACTTGTATCAGAAAAAAATAGACTTAAACATAAAAACTGTAATAAGAGACAAGATGGGTGACACATAATGATAAAGGGGTCCATCCAACACAAAACAGTACATTTGGAAATACTTGTGCACTCAGCATAGGAACACCTAAACATACAGAGAAAATATTAACAGACCTAAAGGGATAAATAGACAGCAATACAATAATAGTAGGAGATTTCAATATTTCATTTACATCAATGCATAGATCATCCAGACAGAAAATTAGTGAGGGAACATCGGTATTAGAACAACATGTTAGACCAGATGAACTTAACATATATATACAGAACCTTCCATCCAAAAGCAATAGAATATACATTCTTCTCAAGTGCACATGCAACATTCTCCAGGATAGATCATAGGTTGGGCCACAAAACAAGCCAATGAATTTAGGTGGACTGAAATCATAAACATCTTAGACAACCATAATGGTATGAAACTAAAAATTAATTACACAAAGAAACCTAGAAATTTCACAATGTGTGAAGATTATACAACATGTTACTGAATAACCAATAGGTCAAAGGAGAAATCAAAGAGGAAAAAAATGCCTTGAGACAAATGAAAATGGACATATATCAAAGTTTGTTGGATACATTAAAAGCAGTTTTAAGAGGGAAGTTCATATTGATAAATGTCTACCTTGAGAAATAAGAAAAGTCTCACAACCTAACTTTACACCTCAAGGAACTAAACACATGCACACACACACATACACACACAAAATAAATGAAGCCCCAAATTAGCAGAAGGAAGAAAATAAAGATAGAGATGAAACAGAGATTTAAAAGAATTAGCAATTATCAATGAAACAAAGAGCTGGCTCTTTGGAAAGATAAAACTGACAAGTCTTTAGTAAAACTCACCTGGAAAAAAATTCAAATAAATAAACCAGAAATGAAAAAGATGTTACAACTGACATCACAGAAATAGAAAGGATCTTAAGAGACTGCTGTGAACAATTACATGCCAACAAACTAGACAAGCTAGAAGAAATTAATTCCTTAAAACACAGAACTGAATAATGATGAAATAGAAAATCTGAATACACCGATTACTCATAAAGAGATTTAATCAGTAAACAAAAACTTCTCAACAAACAGAAGTCCAGGATCAGATGGCTTCACTGATAAATTCTACCTAACATTCAAAGAAGAATTAGTACCAGTTCCCAAACTCTTTCAAAAAATAGAAGAGGAGGGTCACGGGATTGAGCCCTGCACTGGGCTCCTCACTCAGCGGGGAGTCTGCTTGAAGATTCTCTCCCTCTGCCCCTCCCCCAACTTGGGCACTTAGTCTCGTGCTCTCTCTCAAATAAATAAATAAATCTTTAAAATAAAAATAGAAGAGTAATAAACTTTTCCAAACTCATTTTAAGAGTCCAGTATTACCCTGAAACCAAAACCAGACAAGAATGCCACAAGAAAAAAAAATTGCAGGCCAACTTCCCTGATGAATATACATGCAAAAATCCTCAATAAATATTAGGAAACTGATTTTAACAATACATTAAAAGGATCATACACCATGATCAAGGGGGATTTATTCGAAGGATAGAAGAATGGTTCAACAGTCTCAATCTGCCAATATGATACACCATATTAACAAAATGAAGGATAAAAATCATATGATCATCTCAATACATGCAGAAAAAGCATCTGACAAAATTCAACATTCATTTATGATAACTCTAAACAAAGTGGATTTAGAGGGAACATACCTCAACATAATAAAGTCCACAGAGGACAAGCCCATAGCTAACATCACAGTCAATAGCGATAAGCTGAAAGCCTTTCCTCTGAGATCACAAACAAGACAGGACTCTTGCCCTATTATATTCGACAAAGTACTGGAAGTACTTCCAGAACAATTAGGCAAGAAATAGAAATAAAAGCCATCCAAACTGGAAAGAAAAAAGTAAAATAACAAATTATCACAGAAATAAAATAATCACATTTGCAACTGCATCAAAAGGAACAAAATACCTAGAAAGAAATTTAAGCAAGGAGGTGAGAGACCGGTATGTTGAAAACTACAAAACATTAATGAGAAACTGAAGAAGACAAAATAAATGGAAAGACATTCCATGTTCATGGATTAGAAGAATTAATATTATTAACATGTCCTTACTACCCAAAGCAATTTACAGATTCAATGCAATCCCTATCAAAATTCCAACGGCATTTTTCAAAGACACAGAACAATCCTAAAATTTGTATGGAACCACCAAACCTCCAATAGCCAAAGCGATCTTGAGAAAGAACAAAGCTGGAGGAATCATGCTCCCTGATCCCACAAAAGTACAAAGCTAGAGTAATCAAAACAGTATAATACTGGCATAAAACAGACACACACATCAACAGAACATAATAGCCCATAATGAACCCATGCAGATGCTCAATGAATTTACAACAAAGAAGTCAAGACCATCTGATGGGGAAAAGGACAGTATCTCCAATAAATGATGTTGAGAAAACTGCACAAACACATGCAGAAGAATTAAACTGGACAAACTTACACACTATGCACAATAATCAACTCAAAACAGGTCAAAGACTTGAATGTAAAACCTGAAACTATAAAACTCCAAAAGAAAACACAGCTACAGTAAGTTCCCTGACATGGGTGCTATGATTTTTTTAATTTGACACCAGAAGCAAAATCAAAAAAAGCAAAAATACAAAAGTGGGACTATCTCATACTAAAAAGCTTCTGCACAGCAAAGAAAACCAACAAAACAAAAAGGCAACCTACTGAATGGAAGAAAATATTTGCAAATCATATAAGAAATTAATATCCAAAATATATAATTCACACAATTCAACAGCAAAAGAATAACTCAATTTAAAAATTGGCAGATCTGAAAAGACATTTTTCCAAAGAAGACATACAGATGGCCAACAGACACATGAAAAGATGCTCAACATCACTAATCATCAGGGAAATGCAAATCAAAACCACAATGAGGTATCACCTCACATCTGTTAGGATGGCTATTATCAAAAAGACAAGAAATAACAAGCGTTGGTGAGGATGTGGAGAAAAGGGAACCCTTATGCACTACTGGTGGGAATGTAAATTGGTAAAGCCACTATGGAAAACAGTGTGGAGGTTCTTCAAAAAATTAAAAACATAACTACCATATGATACAGCAATTCCACTACTGGGTAGCCCCCCCAAAATGAAAACACTAACTCAAAAGATATGCAACCTAAGTGTCCATCAATGGATAAAGAAAATGGATAAACTGTGGTACAATTACAACTGTAATCGTAATCCAATTACAATATGGAATTGTAATATGTAATTCCATATTACAATGGAATATTATTCAGCCATAAAAAGAATGAAATCTTGCCATTTATAACAGGAACAGACACCATGGGCATTATCATTAAATGAAGTTAAGTGAGAAAGAGAAAGGCATATACCGTATGATATTGGATACATGTGGAATTGAAAACCAAAAAGGAAAAAAACAAAAACAAAACAAGCGTGTAGATTCAAAGAACAGATAGGTAGTTGCAGGGGTTGGGGGAAACGAAGTTTGAATCATTCAAAATATTGACTTTTAGATATATGCTAAATACACAATATGAGTTAAATATTAAAGTGAGAGATCAGGTGAAACTGGAATGTTGAACACAAGGCATAGAGCCAAATAAAGAGGTTCAAAGTGATAATAAACATAGTTGTTCATAAAAAACAAAAACAAAGGAACCCTGAATGGGAGAAACTATTTGCAAATGATGTATCTAATAAGAAGCTAATACCCAAAATACATAAAGAATTCATACAACTCAACAGTAAACAAGCCGATTAAAAAATGGGCAGAAGATCCAAATGGACATTTTTCCAAAGAACACATACAGATCAACAACAGACAGATGAAAAGATGTTTAACACCACGAATCATCAGGGAAATGCAAATTAAAACCACAATGCGATATCACTTCACACCTGTTGTAATGGCTATTATTATCAAGAGGACAGGAGATAAGTGCTGGCGAGAAGGTAGAGAAAATGGGACCCTTGTGCACTGTTGGCGGGAATGCAAACTGCTGAAGACACTGTGGAAAACAGTATGGAGGTTCCTCAAAAAATTAAAAATAGAACTACCAAATGATCCAGCAATTCCGCTTCTATTTATCTGAAGAAAACGAAAACACCAACCTGAAACTAATGTGTCAATTATACCTCAGTAAATAAATACTAATTTAAAAAATAGCTCTAAGTTATTTAAAAATTTGTTCAAGTTACTTGCTTTAATGACTTTAGACCTTGGATTCTTAAAAATTCCTTATGAAATGTTCAAATCTGTTAGATCTGGTATCCGCCGCGTCAATTTCGTGCTCGTTCATTCTACGGTTTAGAAAATTACAAGGGTTCCACATTCGGAATTAACTCAGTAGTCCTAGTCCTGTTTAAATTCATTACCCTGTGGGAGCTGGCTTGAAGTTTAAGGCAGACTTCAAATAAGCGAAGAGGCATAGGAATGAGACACTTACGGAATGCGCTCCCCTGATATTCGGCCAAAACAACACAACACAACACAACACAACCCTGGATGCGTAAAGACATTCACCTGGCTAAAAATACCGCGCTGGGCTGAGGACCTCCCCCAGGACCGTTCGGCTGGCGCGCCGTGGACCACAAACCTCCCGCCAGAGGACGCAACCGCCTCCCGCCGCCTCCCGCACTTTTCATTCGCGGGTACCGGCCACGGGGCCATCCCCGCAGCGAAGTCGGTAACGGGCCCACCTTGAGCCCCTGCCCTCTGCGCAGCCCTCGAAGACCCAACTGACCGCAGCCCCACCTCTGGGACACAGGGAGCGCGGGCCCGGCTCACCAAGTACCTGTGGGGAAGGCGCTTCCCGCCGCGGAGCGGACAGAAGCGGAGGAGCGAGCAGCCCAGCAGGAAGCACCTACTTCCCGACCACCTCTTCGGCCGCCGCAGGAGCCGCAGAGCTGCGCCCACGACCCGGAAGTGCTCGCCGAACCTGGAAATGACAGTACGCGGGTGGGCCGGGAGGCCCCGCCCAGCCCCTGCTCCCACACGCCACTCAAGACTTGCCAGGGCAGGGCGGGGTGCGGAGGGAGGAGGGGCGTGGGGCCAGCAGCTTTCAAGCCCTAGACTCGCCGACTGGCTTCCTTTCCGAGTAATTCACCAGGTTTACTAAATCATTCATAAGGGAATTGTAATTTTGAGAGATTAATCTTATCCACTGTTACACAATTAGGAATGTTAGGGCAGTCACATTTTATGCCTAAAGTGTGTTCTGGGTAATGCTGTTGAAGACCCTGCAATACTAAATTGAAGACAAATTCTGAAGATTAGAGCAGGATTTCTTTACCATTCAAAGTAGGGCTGCAATTCACTTAGCCCAGCAAGCTCTTGTGATTCCTGAAGAATTTTAATGTGGGAAAATTTGTATTTAAAATTTGTAGCTAATGGAAGACAAACACTTCAATATATATTGAGTTTATATAAATCCAAATGGTATCCTAAATGTGGATTAAAGGCAGCAATATGTGTACAGCTGTTTGCCATTAAGTAGCTGAACAGTGATTAAGGAGTAAATACGTGTTACTAAGTGGAATCTCTGCCACTTATTGATTTTGTTGGATTCCCCACTACTAAAATGATTCTAAACTATGAAATACAAAGTGTAATAATTAAGGTAATGTTTAAAATTAAAGCAGGATGGACACTTCACTCCCCTGAAGAATAGGAAGTAGCACCCGACTACAGAAAGAGAAACAAAAGGTCTAAAACTATTTGAAAGGCTTATGAGATAATTCAGTGTAAAAACTTAGTGGCATAACGGAAGACAAAAAATGTGATAAAAATGAGTCAAAAACAAACTTTCCAATTAATTTATTTAAATTCATTAACGTTGCAAAAATATGATGTGCAACAAATCAGGACGCAAGTTGCCGTATTCCTAACAAGTCAAAGGAAAATAAAATATTACATCTCCTCAGTAAATCAAGACCAACCCTATTATTTCTTACAGGGATCACATCAACATCTTGCGCACACAGTCATCAGAACTGAATTTCTCACACTGTAAAATGACAGCACCAGGCTAGGCAACATCAACTGAATAGTGGTGAAATGATCACAGCACACTGTGTCTAAATGGCAGCATGTGAACTTACATTAAGAAAAATATTTGAATTTTTGAAATCTGTATCAAAGTGTGTAGGTGTCTAACTCACTCTGAGTTGTGTTCTATGTAAATAGTGTCCTATGGACTGTGCAAGTCAGTGGCCCTGAACACACCTCCAATATTTGCTAGGTTCATGTAAATAAATGGTTTAAGGGGCACAACTTTAGAAAGTTCGTATACAAAAAGTGCAGTGGAATAGCTAATTAGTATTATTTTCCAAGTTCCTCCTTAGCCACACTGATTGTGAAAACACAAAGATTCCAAAATGTAAATGTTTCAACCCCTTGTAGAATGTCTTACAAGATAGAATCAGATAGCTATATGAAGCAAACAGCTCAATGTAATTCATTATCGATCTGAAAGCTTAATTAAACCCTTGATTTTCATCAGGTGTTTAAGTTGCTTTATGTGAACCTTTCATAGTATTCTTAAAATTCTCAAAACATAATTAAGTAGATCTACCATATGTAGTTGCAACAAAGCAATAGCTATGTTAAAATTTTAGTGTCACTCCTCATGTTCAACACAATACTTATTTTCAAGTGCCATTAGAACTTTAAAAGAAACTTTACTGGGACTCACCACTGCTCTGATTCTAATTCATTCAGAATCTTGGGACCACGGAAGAGGTGAGTGAAAGGATCCCTAGGTAATTCTTCTGTACTATTAGAACACTGAGTAGAAAATCTCCCACTTCCCTTACCAGCTGACCTTCCCAGGCGAGTCTAAATTCTTCATGCTTTCTCCCAGTGACTCAAATCACACAATTCCTGTTTCCTGTGACAAGGATAAACTCTAACAGAATAGCTGGTCTAACTAATAAACACATTAACTCCTCTATCCCTTCCTTTTGAGGTTTGTGATCCATTTCTCAAATGTCTAAATATTTGAAAAAATAAGCAAGAAAACATGATGGAATGGATTAGCAAATTTCTATTTTCAGCCTATCTTCTCCCTTCTGATTGAGCAATGTTAGCAATTTTCCACATATAACACAGGAAAAAGGACGAAGCTATTGTCACCTTATATACACACTTTTACCGATCTCAACAAGAAACTGGCCTGTTCTAACCAATAATATCCTAACGCTAATTTACCTCTCAATTGAAGAAATCTAAAAAAGCCACTTCTGCAGTAAATCAAACACTTCCAAATTCCCTGAGCACTCACATAAAAACAGCCAAATAGTAACACTATAGTCATCTACAAGAAGTCTCTATCAAAAAGCAGACCTTTTACCTGTTTAAATTCTGAAACTGTAGTTGAAGAAATTCTAGCTACTGATATATACTTTATCAATCAGCAAATTTCAGTATTCAGTGCAGTTACTAGATAGTGCTGTCCATTTTGGAAGACTACATTAACGTTTACCACGTTTCATAAAATATGAAAAATAACCTGGTCCTAAACTTTAATTTGAGCACTGTAATTGTTGACCCTCTCTGTTCAAACTTGCTTCTGTATGAAGAGACAAGGCAGAGGAAAATATAAATTCTCATTATAGGTATTATTAACCTTTGCCCTCTTCACTCCAGTCTTAATTCACATATTCTGTGTGAAGCCTGCAGGTTTTCCTGTTGGATACAAGAAAGCCTGTCATATGGTGCAAAGAGCTGCCATACACAGTATATCCCTTAACAGGGAAACATTCAGTGACATCTGAGATAACAGCTACTCTTTACCCCTTTAGAGTTCTTTCACTTACTTCCTTGTTTTGTTATCTTCCTTTCAAACTACCCCACTAGGCCCTCTTTAGGACCCTATCCTCCCCACACCCCCACCCGAGTTAAAGGCTATTAAGCTTCAAGTGGGAGGCCAATATAGCATTTTCCTTGATGATACTTAGGAATATGACCAAGCAGAACACAACCAAATTACTTTATATGAGAAACTTTTGATTAAAGAGACTCAGAGCCCAAGTATAACAAAATATAGTGACAAAAATCAACTCACACCAGTTAAGTTAGATCCCTGATCCCAGCAGAAAGATAAAATAATACAATTTTATGTACTTTCAATCAGCAATGAAAAATTAAAATTGAATGATATGGGGGAAATGTCACATAGTGACAAATTACAAATAACAAACTTCCTAAGTGCTTTTCCTCTAACCTACTAATTATAATCTAAGCCTGATAGTTATGAAACATTTATTACAGGGCATGTCCCTATACCAGATTCCATTAAGGTGTATGTTAGAGCAGGTGTCGTTTAATCCAACGATTCACAGCACATCACTCTTGTTATATCCCAAGTGTTAACACTGTTCCTTCTGAATTTTAATGTTCTAATAGATTAAAGTTTACCTGTACTTTAAAAAAATATTTAGGAAAATGCATCACTTTTGCAACAAGTTGTATCTATAGTTAGGAACAATGCAAGCTGTATCTATAGTTAGGAACAATGCTTGCAAAAGCAAAAGTGAATAAACACAATAAACTGTTGAACCTGAAGAACCGTGTACTTTATGTGGAGGAAAACCACCTATTTAAAAAGTTCAGCAAATTTTGAACAGGATAAAGACTTACAGATGAAAGACTACTTAAAGAGCTCTATATAGACTCTAATCACAATTAAATTCAATGATCCTTTATTCATAATTCTCATATGGTAAATTCAGAAGGAATGCCTAAGTTGTTATTATTAGTTTGCTTTTTCAACACAAACTGTTTCTAAGGTTTGAGCAAGCAAAAATGGTTTTGGTTTTATTTGCTATAATGACAGTTTAGGATCTGCCCACGGCTGCTGGATCCAAGTTAAGTCAGAAGGCTGCTGAGGAACATCTCATCCTGGGAATCCTCCAGCATCTCCCATAATTGGACTTAGGTTAGCATGCCAAGTTTATAACTGAGGAGGACAAAAAGTAAAGGAAAATTCTCTAACAAAAACTTTATACGAAAAATGGCAATGTTTGTAAAAGTCACATGTGTGTTCAGTCTGGGACAGAATAAATCCTAAAAGCTTAGCTCTCATTAGCTTCAATTTTGCTATTCTAGGACATTCTTTTGTAAATTACCTTATAGGAAGGGCTGGGGTGTGGTAGTATCCTCAAATTTGGAGGATACTAATTTTTCCACATGTGTATGAGTCACACAAGCATATGACAAAGTATCAGACCAGTCTGTTGTTTTAGCATGATTTTGTGGGTAATTGAGTTCTGTTTGGGCACCTCAGTACAATGTATTTCAGTGTAGAGTCAAGGTACTTACCAAATTAAACAAAAAGTTTATATGCTTATATCAAATGTCATCCCAAACAGCATAATGTAATGATGCTCTAAGACTTACAAAATAACTTAATTTACAGTACTGTCAACATGATTCAACAGAAAATGTGAATATACACAAATCTGATTAGGTCAAACACCTACCTCCCATCAAGTTTAAGTAACTGATATAGAAGTATTTTGGTAAAGTGCCCACATTGAGAGCAGTTAAAAAAGCAGCCCCTATTTTCTACAGAAAAATAGGGACAGTGAATAACTCATCACATTCTCTGAATACTACACTGCACTCACAAATTCTGGAGAGTGATACCCTGGACACACAGCTTATTTCACATTAGTGAACAGACCTAAAATTTTTATAAAGTTCTGACTTCTGGCCAGAAGATAAAATGTCCCATATATACATATATACAAACCCCATTTCTTAGCCTCTTAAATTCTCTAGTTCTAAAAATGGCTTTTTGACTTGTCTTTAAAGTTTAAAGAGGAGAAAGTGTGCAATACATTTGTATTTGCGCTTCTGAATTAAGAAACAGTATTAAATGAGAAAAAAAAGCTTAGGATAGTATTAATCTACTTAGATTATGTACATGACCTTTGGGTATTCATGAGAACCAGTTTAACTGTCCCTCACCTTATGAGCAACTCTGTTTTCTAAGTTACCCAGGAAATGTATCTAACCATTTACAAAAACAAAAATTCGAACATGCACTTTACAAATCATGGTCTTAATTTACCTGCATATTCTTCCACAAGACAGGTATACATTAAAAAATATTGCTCAGAAACATAAAAATATATATTATCTCTTTCCTTTACCATTTAGGCATATAAATAGTTTACTGAAGATGATGCATCATTCAACAAACAAATGCAAAAACTGCTTTATATAAAGTGTGGTTCTCTGCTATTTAGCAATATAAAATATAAAATGATTACAATATAATTAGCTAATAAAGAGCTAAATTCAAGAGATTTGCAAACCAATACAGCAGTGAACAGTCCCTTATACAAAAGTCCATTAAGGAAGAGTCAAGTCAATTTTGTAACAGGTTACATAAAAATCAGGGCCAATAAATGCATTATAAATGCAAAAAAGAGCACTGCTTCATCAGCACATTCTTCAGTCTTGTTTGGACTAGACGCCAAACTTACTGTTCACTTTTCGGTTCATCTTGTTTTCCATTAAGCTCTTGATCAACTCTGTTTAATGAAAAACAATATAGATAATAAGACACTAGCAACTAAACAATTTTCTTTCTAAAAATTGTGACTACTTTTAGCATAGAATATTATTCTGTTAAAAACAAAGCTTTGCAAAGAAGCAGACATAGTAAAAAGGTTACCAAACATTTCCCCAACCAGGAAAGATAATTTTTAAAGAGGACACTGACAAGAAATGTGACTGTTGTTTCTTTAAAGATTACAAAATACTTTACATACAAATGCCCATAAGCTTTATTAGAAGTTCAAATTAGGGCACCTGGGTGCCTCAGTCAGTTGGGTGACTGCCTTCGGCTCAGGTCATGATCCTCGAGTCCCGGGATCAAGTCCCACATCGGGCTCCCTGCTCAGTGGGGAGTCTGCTTCTTCCTCTGACTGTACCCCCTCTTGTGCTCTCTCTCTCTCAAATAAATAAAATAAAATCTTAAAAAAAAAGTTCAAATTATAACAGGTATATTAAAATCTTAAACTGTAGCCTGGCTGGAATCTAAGTGATGAGAGAGTGGCAGGAAAAATAACTCCCTAAAAAATGATTTTGTTAACTGAAATACTAAAATGCCACTAATGCCACCAATTGATCAATGTTTTTAAATTCAGTGATAAAAATGCATATTTATAGAAACTATTCTCCAAAATTTATTGGTATACATAGAATATAAGTGCCTTTCACTTATTTTGATAGTAAGAAGCCATTAAATTTAATAATTGGAAATATCTAGATGTGGTTAAAAATCGAATTGGATTAGTAGTGGGCTGCACAGAGATCATACCAAAATTTAGGCAACTGGGGATTAGAAGAATTATGTAGTTACAACACAATTATAAACGACACCTTAAAGATAATGTACAACAGTCTATTACTATTATATCTGTACTAGTATGAATTACTGATGGAGGGGAGTTTAAAACAATTTGGTATAGGGCGCCTGGGTGGCTCAGTTGGTTAAGCGACTGCCTTCAGCTCGGGTCATGATCCTGGAGTCCCCGGATCGAGTCCCGCATCGGGCTCCCTGCTCGGCAGGGAGTCTGCTTCTCCCTCTGACCTTCCCCCCTCATGCTCTCTCTATCTCATTCTCTCTCTCAAATAAATAAATAAAATCTTTAAAAAAAAAAAACAATTTGGTATAATATATGAAGATACTTTTCACACTTGTTTCCATTACTATGATCATCACCACCCATTACTAGGATCACCTGAACAGTAGTGAATGAGACCTAAAAGTCTTGGTGTGTGGTAAAGCCAGATTAATAACATATAAAACATTTTTTTATGCTGGTATCAAAAATATGAGAGGTATATAGTCTCGAGAAGGCATGCAATATCCATCCAGTCTTTTCAACATCTGAGATATGTTGAATTAGTTCTTATGAACTAATTTCACAATTACTTTAGTTTTAAACTACAAACATTTTAACAACTGCGATCCTCTCCAGCCACACTTGCACTGAGTTGCTTGAACATCTACAATATTTAAAACTACTATGCTTGCACACTCAGTTTTGAATCCTCCTTCTTCTCGGTATTCATCATAAGAGATTTCACCTTAAGTAACCTCCTCCACATAGAACCTCTGTTACATTTAAAAAAAAATGCTCCTTTATTTTTAAAACTTGAATGTTACCATTTTCAAGCTGACAAGGATTTATTATTTTTTAAGACTAACAAACTTTGCGCAAAAACTAAGAAGTACCTGAAAGATATATGTAATGATTCTATTATGGTTAAACAAAAGTAAAAAAAAAAGAAAAAAAAATCAAGATAAAATAGTATTGGCAGGTATCAAACAATATATTTAAATAAAAAGTATAGTTCCACTATTTTTCTGATCCCTAAATTCCAGGTAATTAAATACTGAGAACTTTGTAAAAAGGCAAAATTCAGCAGATTTTATCAACAAAGGCAATTCATTTTGAAATCCATGAAGCAGCTGGCTTCATTATACAATTACAGATTATATTTTTAATTTCAGTTATCTGTCTGCCAAGTGTACACCAGTGCCTAGAAAGGAAAAAAAAATTAGCAATACCTAAAATTACAGTCCACATCTCTATGTTAAAATGTCTGTCAAACTGTTAAGTGTCACATGAAAATGTAAAGCTATGATTCCATCACATCATCAACTGAATTCTTGCTCATCAACAGACCCAAAATGTGTCAAGAATGTTTCAGTTCCTTGTGATTGCTTCCTTAGAATGGTCAAAGTGATAATAACTACATACAAATCTCTCACCTTAAGAGAGACTGTATGAAAGCTGTTTTGCTAATTTGTCATTATTAAAAAAACAAAAACCATTAACAAGTCAGCTCCAAATCCTACACTGTTCTAAACTGCTATATAAAATGGTAACTATTTTATACTTTGCCTTTCATCTTCCATGCCGAGATATTAATAGCTAATAGTTTGTTATGCTCAAAGCAGAAGTATTCAAAATTAAAGATGGAAAGCAGAGTGTTTAACTATTTAATGGTATATTGAATTTTAGGTATTTTATCATATGTAGAATTTGACTGGTTAGCAGGCCATTTAAGCGTACAGGGAAATCAATGTTGGTTAGCCAAAGAATATGTGCATTGCAAATATACTCATAAACCCCAGGGAAATAAACTGTTACCTTAAAAAAGTACATATATATATATTTATCAAGAGCACTAGTTGGACATTTAAACAATATGGTCAAACAGATAAAGGCTTAGAGGTAATTGGTTTTCCAAATAGTATTCTTAGCAATTTCTTTGGTTTTGCTATCAGTATGTATAACATGAAGGGGTAGGAGGGCCTATGGCCTTTAATTCCTAATTGGCATTATGCATGGTGTTAGAACAGGGTGAATCCAAGCCATATTCAGCATCAGGAACTTCGGATTCACTCTATATTTGGATTCTGGGGTATGTTTATATTTACAAATGCTATTATCTTTGTCTACAAGCTAACCAACTAATAAGGAAGAGTTAGTCTGTGCAATGCAAATGGACTAGTCTAGATGCAACCCAGTCAAGGTGTGCATATACCTTTTTTGTTTCTTTTTTAACTTTTCTTCTTCATACCTTGGTAGGGAAGAGTTATTTCAGTAAATATACATGTTATGAAAATGAACAAAACTTGAAAAAAGGCACTGATAATAAACTCATATAAATCTATAGGCAAAACCAAAAATATTTAACACACTGATCTAAGAAATCTGGCTTTGACACATTAACAGACTAAACCTCAGATTAGTAGACCAAAAAACTTTTTCTACATTATAGCAGTGTGATACTCAAGGATTTATGTTAACAGCCTCTACCAAATCCTTTTAAAAATTAGATGGAGGTGAATTTGGTAAAGAGAACATATTCCAGGCACTGGAATGAACCAAGGTTAGGCTGATGTAAATAATACTGTATTTCTCCAGTAATAGGATTATTCAATGCCAGGATGAATTTACTCAAATTTGGTGAGCAGTATGTTCAAGTTTGGAGAATGTTCTTTAGTACTGACTGATCAGGAAATCACCTGTTAAGATTGTAAACAGTCTTTAAAAATAAACAGTCTTTAGGGCGCCTGGGTGGCTCAGTTGGTTGGGCGACTGCCTTCAGCTCAGATCATGATCCTGGAGTCCCGGGATCGAGTCCCGCATCGGGCTCCCTGCTCAGCAGGGAGTCTCCTTCTCCCTCTGACCCTGCCCCCTCTCATGTGCTCTCTCTCTCTCTCTCAAATAAATAAACAAATCTTTAAAAAAAAATAAACAATCTTTAAAAATAAAAATTAATCACAACCAGAAATAATCCTTCCTGCTTCTTCAGCTGATAACCTGAAGAAAATGGTGACTTACGGGGAAGGTGCTGGAAAATGGCTTCTTTCCCTTTTCCTTAGTTATAAAAACAAGAGCAGTTACAAAATATTTATCATATGGGAAGTGTAACAGAATGAGTATTGAAAAATATTTACCTCTTGCACATTAATATATAAAGATCCAATATAATTAAAGAAATAAAACAAAACATACTGTTTTATGCATTCTGGTATGCCAACATATTCCATGGGGACAAGTTCCGCTAGTTCTGCCAAATTAAAGACGTATCTAATTTTTTGGCTGAATTTTGAGCTATGGAAGAAAATAAAGATAATTACCTCAATATTCCGACCAATAGAACTGACAAGAAATTCACATAAGGAGTTTGTGTTTTTGTTTCTTTTTTTTTTTTTTAAGTCAATGACTCTCAGAAAATTACCTAATAAAGGGTCTTGTGACAGCTAGAAGTGTTCTGATAAACCATGAGGGATGTACAATGATTAATGATTTTAGGTTTTTCCGTAACCTGGAATAAAAAAAAAAAAAAGAAAAACAAATAAAAATTTTTGAGCTCCATAAATTCTAATGCTAGAAGGTAAGGCATCAATAAGTATGTGAAACTTTACACATACACAAAAATCTGTCATCCAAAAGTTCATTTAGATGTGATACTCCTAAAGACAAGAAAATACATTCTTGAATTCTGTTTCTCCTCCTGCTATGAGATGAACTTTACTTCATTTGGCTAAATCTATGTCCACAGTATAGCTTGTTGTTAAACGTCTCCTAAATACATTCACTTGTCTTTAGAATTCTGTCAACCGGGGTAGAGGTCAATACTGAATACGAAATTTCATTTTTCAGGATGAGAGGGGAACTGGTACTCATTTCTTCAACACCATGAAAGGCACTGTGCCGGCAGAAAGATGGGAGTCAAGTTCACCACAGGAACAGGAAATGTAAATCAGATCTAACACATTCTTATGGAGTCCAAAATTCTGAGTAAAAATTAACGGTATTACCCTGGCCAACTTAAAATGACCAAATAAAAACTGCTGTTTTATCATGCATATTCCACACTTAAGTGATCATTAAGGATTTTTTTTTTTAAATCATAAAACTAGCCAATGCCATGTTTAGGTATTTAGAGAAACCTATTAATGCGTCTGAGTTCATTAAACTAGTTCAATGTAGCTATAGTCTAATCAAACCAATTGGAGATTCAAAGTTCCTTCCATTAGCATGGATGACTAACTCCCAGGAGAATACACTCCCTAGTGCTCATTCCAAAATAAGATTATAGCTAAGCATCTTAAAAACCATAAAATATGTAACCACTAGGAGACAGCAAAATTCAGAATGTATTAAAATAGGAAATGTACTAAATTCTCCATCCTTTCCCAAAACGTAAATTATAGGAAACTGTTCAATGTGGTATAAATAAGGAGAGATAAAGAACTATTTTATAGGTTTTAAGGAATTATTCTTTATAAAACAGATCAAAACTAATTTCCTTCATGATATTCTAAAATACTGAACTGAGAAAATAGAAACATGTTATGAAATTAATAATTTATGGTGTCCTTAAGTGACAACAGGAAATAAAATTGAACAAAGCTATTATAAAAATTATTCAGACTAGCTTTCAATGTGTATTTACAATACCTTCTATCAATTTGCTGGTAGCATTTCCTGAGCCATCCCAGACTGGGCATTTTTCTTCGAGTTGTAGCACCATTTAAATAAACTATCATGTAGTTTTCTGCTACTAACAGCTCCAAAGTGCCAATAACATACCTGTAAAAACAAATTAAGTTTAAGCCTTAAATATTGCTTTGCAGAACCAAACAAAATTATCCAAATGATATAATGCCCTTCCCTTCCCTTCAATGACAGCAAAACCAATTAAAATTTCAAAACGGCATTAGCTGGTATTATGATTGTGTATCAGAAAGAGTTATCTTCTAGAAATATACATTTAAAACTCTGCAGATGAACTGACATGATTTCTGGGACTTGCTTCAAAGTTATACAATGGGAAGAGCATACATTTTGGGAATGAAGTATAAACTAATTGTGGAAGCGGGGGATTCATACACAAAGATGCAATACACTTCCCTCTACCTTTATATAAGTTTGAAATTTTCCATGATAAGTTTAAAACACCACTAACTTAAGAAATAGAATGACTCTGTGGAAATAGAACTGAGTCAGTTCAGTTATATTTGGCTTTTTGGGAGTAAACGCAGTTTAGCCATATGATTTTGAGATAAAAGTAATTTCTTTACATTTAATGTAAAATAAAGAAGTTGGAACAGATAATCTGAAATAGTCCTTCCAGTTTTAAACTGACAATTTTCCTGTCGAGTTGGAAAATGAAGAGTTTCAAAATGCCAAAGAATAAGGACTTAAAGGACTGGAATGGAGATAATTATAATCTTCTCCCAGGTAAAGTTCACGTCCTTAAATTGGAGATCTAATTAACTCAGAATTCTGTTCAAATTTTTTTATGAACGTATACTTACTTAAAGAGATTGTCCATCAGGTATCTATAGTTAGGTTGACCACTTTCAGGCATAAAACAGACAGCAAACACAACAATGGCATTTAATCCATCCCCATAATATCCTGAAAAAGAAATCAAAGATAAAATCACCAGCATTTTACTTTTTCAGAGGAAATCTGTATGTACAGTTGATAGATTATATAGTGGTTCATGTTCCACAATTTTTTTGATAAAAAAACATGGTTTCTTTTTTAACCTTATATAGCCTTATAAAGATCTTAAAATCCCCTCTTCTCAAAATGAGAATAAAATCTGAAGAGGAAACAGTGGGCATAAAAACCAGAAACCCATTTAAAGTGGCATAATCAGAAAGCCAGTCTTACTTTAGTAAACAAATGAAGTGATATAATCCAAGCAGGCATAATAACTATGAAAACATCTGCAATAAAACAATCTTATGCAAGTTATGGTTAAAGTGGGTCCTTTTTAAAAAATACTTTTACACTCAGCAATGCCTAGCATTTTGTAGATTTAGAGTATTAAAAACTGTATCTCTGACAATTTTAACTGAAGAAAAAGTGTTAAAATGTGTATGTTTATTATAATCTCTAGATATTAAGCTGTATCCAGTAACACTGGTTTAACATTCATTTCTGTTGTTTACAAACATGCACTGAAAAGGTTTAAACAGTTCAAGTACATTAGCATCTTCAATACCTTTCTCAATATCTTAGTCACAAAACACACTGTGATAATTCAATAGGATGAAATGGTCCTAATTATTTCCCCCTAACCCAAATAAAGCACTCTTTCTGAAAGATACTTTAAGATAGTTTAAACCATGAGGCAGGTCTCACAACTTGTTTCCTATGAACTGGCTGAATTAATGCAAGTCTGTGGACTTCCTGATCCAGATTATCCTGTTTTCTTCATCTGAATAGGATTAAATTAGGCAGATTAATGTAACTGCAAATATTCAAGTGATTTGGTTTCAGATGAATGAAGACTATAGAAATACAGAGGGAAATGCATTTGGCAGAAAGTAAATTAAGTAGAAAGGACTCTACATAAAAAAACCCAATCTGTTTAACCTATGTGGTCCCCTTTCCTGAATTAGGATTTCAGGTAACAAGAAATGTTCTAGAGAGTGGCTTGCATTTTGACTACCATTAACATTCTGATACTATTTATGGTGTCTAGGTAAAGTCCTATACATGGCACAGTCAGATGGACAGAAGTTATAATCATACTCCCATAGCTTTTCCTATTTGACTTGCGATTTCTTAAGAAATGAAGCCTTATATTTTTGGATATTCCACAAATATGTAAAGTTGGTGCTCCATAAAAATGTGGAATGAACCAGTTCTGTACTTTATGGTAAAACTAAATTATTTTTTCAGGGTTTTAAGGTAAATTAAGAGTCAGAGTTTAAAACGCCAAGTTTTACTTATATCCACAAAGACTAGTATAAGAATGTTCATAGCAGTTTTAATCATAATGGTCCAAACTGGAAACAACTCACATGTTCATCAAAAGAAAAATGAATAAGCCAATTGTAGTTTATCCATGCAATGAAATACTACTTAGCAATGAAAAGGAATAAACAACAGACACGTGCAACAACATGGATGAATGTCAAAAACATGCTGAGCAAAAGAAGTCAACAAAAGAAGGTATACTATATGATTCTAGTTACATGAAATTCTAGAACAGGCAAAAGTAATCATGGGAGTAGACATTGGAATAGTGGTTACTGGAGAGGGGGGTATTCATTGGGAAGGAGTTTGAGAGAATTTTTTGGGGCAATGAAAATGTTCTGTATGTCTAGGTGTAGGTGATATGGGTATATATGGTAATATGGGCATTTGTCAAAACTCACTGACTACTACATTTCAGATTAGAGCACTTCCAAGTGAAAAAGTGAGAAGAAAAACAAATACTGTATGATATCACTTATATGTGGAATCTAAAAATGCCAAACTTCGAAACATAGACTAAAATGGTGTTTGCCAGGGGCTAGGGGGAAAGAGGAGATGTTGGTCAAAGGGTACAAACTTCCAGTTATACGATGAGTAAGTTCTAGGGATCTAATGAACAGCATGGTGACTACAGTTAGTAGCACTGTATTATGTACTCAAAAGTTGCTAAGAGAGTAGATCTTAAATGTTCACACCACAAAAAAGAAATGGTAATCATTATGTAATATGTACTGTATTAGATCAACACGTTTTACACCTTAAACTTACGCAATATGTCAATTATACCTCAAGCTGGGGAAAAAATTGCAAGTACTACAAAAAAGGATAGCATTTCACTATATATAAATTATAAATGGACAAAAAGGGGAGAAAGTCTCAGTTTTGGGGGGAGGTGTCTGGAGTCAGGGTGGAAAACAGTTTCCACTGTATACTCTTGTACCTTTTGAATATACTGTGTGCATGTACTAACGATTTTTAAATTTGGTTTTATCCTTTTACTTCAAAACTTGTTTCTAAAATGACATAAATGTTTATTATATATATATTTTTACTCAAGATAGAGTAAAAAAAGATACGAACAATCTTTGATTGCTCTTACCTCCATGGCTAATAACTTTTTTATAGGGTTCAATTGCCTTCATATCGACCCTGTGGTCCTGTTCTCCAATTCTGAACATACGCCAGCGTCGTCCATCTTCTTTTTCCTCTGCTGCTGTGTATTCAGTAATTGAGCCTTTCCTAATAATTTCAGTAGTTTTGGGTTTTGGAAGATCATCTGTCAAAAGAAAAGGTTTTTGAATCACAAATTGTTATTTATACAATAAAAATCAAGTTACATGTTAACCACTTTACTATCTAATTAGATTGTTCAGAGAATTTTTCATTATATCTTCTGTGGAATTTTAAGTATTTCTTCTGTAACAGAGGAAAAGGCTTGTTATTGATATGCGGCCATTTTATGTTTTTGGAAAGCATGGTTAACTTTTTTTGTATGGGCTAATTCATAAAGCACCTATCACAGTGCAATGTATGTTCACGAGTTCAAAAAAGATAATTCATACAGCCATCAAAATCTTAGTCCAGTGGCCTTACAATGCTGTTCAGATTTTATTTACAGCACTGTTCTTGGTAGTTAGCCCTATAGGTTATTTAAAGTAACTGAGAACAAATTGTTTTTTGTTATTGAGCACACAGATTATTCCCCAAACACTGTAATACCAGATAGAAAGTGGTTAACCAGCCAATGATTATTTCTCATTTGATCAGTTTTATTGAGCAGAAATTTACTAACATTCTGACGTGTACATGCAAAAGTCTATTTTAAATTGACATTAGCCAAAGCAGAAGCACCAATGATTAGGTGTAATTTATATTTCAAGATTGCATTTTAGAGGATTTTAAATGAAGTAATGATTTTCAAAATTTTAGTATCAGAGTCCTTACCAAAAGATGGGGGGGAAGGGGGACCTACGGCATGTTAGTTGTTTGTTTCCAAGATAAAGCTGTTAACGGAAAATATCCTTCCAGGAAATGACTACAGCAGCATTAAAGAAAGAAGAGACAAAACACATAGGCAGAAAACTATTTCAGTATCTTTTTAAAATATTGCTTATTACTGGACTGCTTATTGAACCAGTAAAACAGGGAAGAAAAAAGGAACAAAGATATAGCATATCAAAGATCTTACTCTTTACTGCTGATAAGACACACAGTGCTAAACACTGCTTTGAAGTAAAAATCATTTTAAAGATGGAATACATAAACAACTATATAAAGACACTGTACATAGAAATTATCTAATTAAAGAAAACATGCAGAGCAAAACACATGCCAATTCCTTTGAATTCTAAATAACTTAATAATAAGGAATATGAAGGTTGGGGACTAAGAGTATACATTAATTCAAGTTGGTTGTTTACATAGTGCAGCACTACCAGGCAAACCAAATTAAAAAATCACCCTCAAAAAACTCCCTTCAAAGCTCCCTCTCTGTAAACCCTTAAATACTTTTAGCATATTCCCTATGTGTCCCTATATGTCTCGTCAAAGCTTTTTTCCTTAGCTGACTGACTAAAGAACATGCCATACTTATCACGCAATATTTTGGAAGCAACATGAAAAAACATTCCTGAGCAATTAAGAAAGAAAAAAAAGCCACCTGAGTAATCTACTAAAAACCGTTTTTGAAAGCCATGCGAATATTGTGTTGGCAGAATTTCCTCTTTATAACAAAATATAGTAGGAACTTTAGAAAGAATAACTTCATATTCAACAAAATCCCTTAATCATTGATTTTAAGTTCAAGATCAAGTTTTAAGTTTTTCAATTATCCTAATATGAGACTCCTATCCAAAAAACACATATGTATATAGAGACAAACATTAATAAAAGTCAGATAAAAACAATGAAGCATTTACCTTCCCACTCAAATTCATTACTGTTTTCTGATGGCGTGTCTAACCCATCTAAGTCAATCTCCCCACTTTCATCCAAATCATCTGACAGCACAGAGCCATCGCTAGGATCCAAGGTCAGGCTAATGTCTGGAGCCATGAGTTTCTTTCTTACTTTATTTCCATTAACTTCTAGAGAGCATGGAATGGGTTAAAAAAAAAAAGTGAAAAATAGATTAGAAGGAATGTTTGTTTACATGCTCAAGTTGAAAAAGAAAAAAATTTTTTTTAATATTTGTTTTTTTAGGGCGCCTGGATGGCTTGGTCGGTTAAGCATTTGTCTTTGACTCAGGTCATGATCTCAGGGTCCTGGGATTGAGCCCTGCATCAGGCTCCCTGCTCAGTGGGGAGTCTGCTTTCCCCTCTCCCTCTGCCCCTCCCCCCTGTTCATTTGCTCTCTCTCCCTCTTTCACGATCTTGGCCTCTCTCTCAAGTAAATAAATAAAATCTTTAAAAAATATATTTATTTTTTTAGAGAGTGAGAGCATGAGCATGTGAATGGGGAGAGGGGTAGAGTGAAAGGGAGAATCTTAGGCAGACTCCACGCCCCCCCAACGCGGGGCTCGAGCTCATGACCTTGAGATCACGACCTGGGTTGAAATCAAGAGTAGGATGCTTAACTGACTGAGCCACCAAGGCACCCCAAAAAGAGAAAAATTCTAACCACTCCATTCTTGAGAAAAATAACATTAATCAAACACAATCCCAGAGCATTAATTTACAAACCTTAGATTTTGATCATTATTGCTTCTACATCATGGCAAGACGACACATGCCAGCAAGGATAAGTCTTTTTAAGTAACAGAGGCAAACATTATAGTCAGTTCTTACTATTAAACATGAGCTCCTCTCAACCTTTTATTGTAGAAATTTCCAAAACCCAAGGGTATGTTTTTACAAAGTTAAATTTCCAAAGCACTCAAAAAATGCTTTCTTAAACATTCACCTTATCCTTTGGCTCTGTATAATAGAACAAAAAATGAGAATACTTTTTTCCCTTGACAAAGAAATGTGTTAAAAAATAGCACAAAGTCTACTGTTTCATTGAAACCAAAGTGCCAAGTTCTTACCAGGCTGGCTCTCTGGTCCAGTTACAGCCAGTATATCTGCTTCCATACTATCATCCTCTGGTAAAGGTCTAGAAGATACAGACACAATTTTTAATCCACAAATTAAAAAAAAATTTTTTGAAGTTCAAACAGCTATTTAAAATATCTTATAGAATCAATTACGTGGAAAACTGAATAAAGCAGTTTCTTAAGCTTCAATAATTTACAAACAACTTTTAAAGACAAAATTTTCAGACTGTCAGAGATGATTTATGTACCTATATAAATAACACATAAAAGTAGATATAAATTCCTTATGTAACTACTCTTAAATACAACTACAAAACAAACCTAAAAATTATAAACAACCTAAAAAACATATAACTCAAATGCACGAGCTCAACATGAAATACAATACAATGTGTGGTGAAGGTAAACTGTCCCTCGCATGCGAGTATGGTCATGATGGCTACAATTCTTTTGAGCTCAGCATTTCTATATGATTACTATTATCACCATGTGCTATGCAGTGACTTAGTACTCCCACAAGCTGTCCATATTCCCACTGTTAAGGGACCTTCCTATGCACTGGGATGGTCTTCTGACCAAGATGGTATGGAAGCACCATTTAAATATAAGGTCTGCCTTTGCCCTTTTCCTCTTAACCCAGCTGGTGCCAATACAACTGTAAATACAAATGCAAACGTGTCAAAGTAGCTGGCCAGATGATCTAAAAACCCCTTATTTAATAAGTTTTTTTCTTAAAACAGAAGCACAAAATTTAACAATTCTTACAGACATCTAAAGACTCCCTTCTCCCAGGAACCCCTCAGATTCCAGTTTAAGAAATACCATATTTAAGCATTTTTTGCTTAAATTTCAACATTTTGAAATTTAAATGTTGAAAACAAAAATAAAAGGTTATAG
Source organism: Callorhinus ursinus (assembly GCF_003265705.2). Lineage (NCBI taxonomy): Eukaryota > Metazoa > Chordata > Mammalia > Carnivora > Otariidae > Callorhinus > Callorhinus ursinus. The sequence goes on from NW_027397087.1 coordinate 25,087,151, forward strand.
AAGATCACATATATATTTACTGGAAGATAAGATATAAGAGAATTCCTCTAACTGTTGGAAAGGAACTTTCATTTTCTAGTATCAAATGAACACCTTTGACATTGGGTTTCTATAAGAAGCTCAATATTCATTTAATAAGTGACATCTCAATAAAGACATTTTGAAGTTTTGTTTTAAATTTGTTTTCATTTGAAAGTATTGCTCACATTGGAAAATCTTCATCTTGCCATTCTTCTTTAAGTTCCACACCTTCCATCCTCAGCTTAGATTCAATATCAGCCACAAACTCCTGATAATCCAGAGAGCCAATGTCCTGTGAAAAGAGAAAAATTTATAACAACATATTTTCCATGTTACTTTTTATCTGCTAAAAAGGTGCAATAATCTTATACCTTAGTTCACACTTCCACCCTGGTCATGAAATCAATTTATTGAGCTGCAACTACCATTAAAAAAAAAAAAAAAAGAATTAGAATGAAAATCAGAGTCTATAATATTCTAGTAATGTGAGTACTATTTGTAGTAAGGGTATTGGGCAGTGAAAATATTTGTTTTCAGTTACGTGTGTCCCAGGTTGTGATTTAAGTTTTATTAAGTTTTGTGAATTATGTAAAAACAATCTGGGGGGGGGAGGCACAAGGAATACAAGTAAATATATTCTCTACTCTAGATCCATAATTAATTTTCTGTCCTCCGGAGAGAGGCTGATCCTAGAAATTGAACACTAGTAAATTGCATTTACATTCATGATTCAGTAAAGTGTGCTGTATCTTTTTAGAACTGATGTATAATTAACATTTAAAAAAAATATTTTATTTATTTGACCCAGAGAGAGAGAGCGTGCGCACAAGCACAAACAGGGGAAAGGCTGAGGGAGAGGGAGAAGCAGGCTCCCCAGTGAGCAGACAGTCCGATGCGGGGCTCGATCCCAGGACCCTGGGATCAGGACCTGAGCTGAAAGCAGACGCTTAACCGACTGAGCCACCCAGGCACCCCTATAATTAACATTTTTAAATTGAAGTATAATTAATATGTGTGCTGTTTTCTATACTTCCATCTCTGTAGTTTCAATGCCATCACTCCAGAGCCATTTAAAGAAGGCTACTTAGTAACTATCCAGTAAATGAATGCTACATTTTGATTTGCTTCATATCTACACTAAACTTTTCTCATGCAGTTCAGCATAAGTTTTCAGACACTGAACTTAGTGACTATTTCTTTTTTATTTATTTTTTTAAAGATTTTATTTATTTATTTGAGAGAGAGTACAAGCAGGGGGAGCGGCAGACAGAGAGAGAAGCAGGCTCCCACTCCCTGCTGAGCAGGGAGCCGGATGTGGGGCTCGATCCCAGGACCCTGGGACCATGACCCGAGCTGAAGACAGCCACTTAACTGACTGAGGCACCCAGGCACCCCATGAATATTTCTATTCATGCAACAACATATGCTAACCTAGGCCATTGAATATTAGTTTTAGTCTGTCCAAGGAAGGGTGTGGGTGCCTACATCCTCACTTTACAAGGTGAAGAACACAGAGATTGGTTTGGTTGATGGAATAAGAACTGGAGGTTTAAGTATATTAAGAAGTCATAAAGATCAACTGGTTAATGAGTACAACAAAAACTGACAACTTTAGGGTGCAAGAGGTATAGATGAGCTAATATTTAGTTCAATTGCATTAGAGCAAGTCAGTAGATGACTAAAGTTATTTTTTTTTAAAAAGCAGCAAAACATGTATTTCTTAAGAGATAGAAAGTATCATTACAAGTATTAAAGACAAAGCAAAAAGTGGTTGGCCCCAGTGGAAAAAGAAAGAGGGTGAGATGGGGAGAATGACTGATGCTTTTCACAGTAAATCCTAAACTATGTGACTTTTAAAACCATGTATATATAACTTTAAAAGTTACTTATCAAAACAAATGGTGCCAGCCATTCACTTCAATTAGTCTTATAAAACAAAGACATGACGCCTCCACACACTGGAGTATTACTCAGCCATAAAAAAGAATGAAATCTTGCCTTTTGCAACGACATGGACAGATCTCGAGGATATAATGCTAAGTGAAAAAAGTTAGTCAGAGAAAGACAAATACCATATGATTTCATGCATATGTGGGATTTAAGAAACAAAACAAATGAACAAAATAAAAAGAGATAAACAAAAAACAGACTCAAATATATAGAACAAATGGGGGGGCGTGGGTGGGAAATGAGTGGAAGAGGTGAAGAGGATTAAGAGAACACTTATGAGCACTGAGTAACATACAGAATTGCTGAATCATTATACTGTACACCTGAAACTAATACAACATGGTTAATTACACTGGAATAAAAAATAAAAATTAAAAAATTAAAAAATAAATAAAACAAAGGTGTGGTCATGGTTTATGGTTGCTTTATCTGCTGTCATTACACTATAAAGATGTACAAAGCTGTACAGAAAAAGCATTATGTTCCAGAACAACAATATTACACTGGCAATTTTCTGAACTGTTAGATTTCACATGGTAAACTAAATTTATATCTCTGCCAAGACTGGGAGGCTCTCTTCTCAGTTTGAATTCTTACTTATGCTCAAGGAAAGGGTTCACACATTCTCAAAAGGTTTAAATATTTGAGGACCCACTTTCAAGCACAGGAAAAATGGCAAATGCTCTTTTCCTCACCAACATATTTGCTTGGAAAACTCAGTATTTATATATGTGTCATTTTTAATTCTCTGGGAAAACACTGAGCCAGGCAATGTTGAAAATTAATGGAAAACACACCTCAACTACAGTAATCTTGACTTATTTACCACATTTTCTGTTTCTAATACATAGTCTACACCTAAACACAGGTCTTCAGTGATCACGTCATAGATTGTTCTCTGATGGCAACTCTTCCTCTCTGTAGAGAAGAAAATAAACAAAAAAGGGATACCTATCTTGCCAATCTCTCCCATTTAGAACACAGAACTAGTATAAAAGACCCCCCAATTATGGCCAACAAGCCCAAATACTTAATGCTTATTACCTTAGAAATTAATGCCCAAGTGAGACTGAAACACTCTATTACTAAAGGTTTAAAACTGTCTCTTCCAAATTTTTAATTCACTGTACTTCTCAATTTTTTTCTGAAGTCTTTTATAATCACTCTAAAGTGAACTAATATACTTCCTAAATTCAATAATCAGAAAAAGTTTGTTATTTTGTCTTACCTTTTTGTAGGTGTTGGAAAAATACCAGGATCTTCTTGTCTTTTTCAAATATTCCACATACTCAGAAAAATATTTAATGTCTCAAAAATAAAAGCAGAGACTGAAAGTTGCTATCACTATATTCTCAACACCTCACACAGTGCCTGGCACATAAGCCTGTGAATGTCAGTTATATGAATATTGTCAGGTAGGACACTGGATAGCAAGCCTTTATTTTGCTCTACCCCTTAGCCTTATTTTTCTTATTCGACTACATTATTTAACAGGCTTCCTGTTGTTTTACCCTCAAAAAGTGTAATGAAAATATTTCGGGCAACCCACATACATGCAATTAACAATTTCTGTTGGTAAAATCATTCCTTATTGGTAAGTGAAAATATGTAACTTGAGAAATTCTGTAAGACAAACCATGTCCTTTAGTTCCCCTACCACTTGAACAAGGCTATCACTAGAAAATAACGCCTCTAAACAGAGAGAGCCCAAGTCCTTCAGGTCTCTCAGCGGATTCACTCAATTTTTACTTCAAAATCATATTGAAGCATGTGATTTATAAAACACACAGCATATGGACATGGATATTTAGTTTGGGGATAATTATTTAAGCTAGTTAAACAGAACCTAGAGATACAGATAGATTCACTCTTGACCATTTCATCACAGACTGTAGGGAGAAAAGTACACTAGGTAGACAAAAAGTTCAAACAACTGAGAGAGTATTGTTCTTGGAAGCACTTAATCATCAGCAGCTGTAAGAACAGGAAACAAACAAGAAAGGAGCAATATAAGCACAACCACTTTGAAGGAAATCAGGACACTGCTGACTCAAGTTAATTGTGGCTGTTTCCCATTTTTTGTTCATAAATTTGGTAAATTAGAATGGGGAATAACACTTTAAGATGCCATTTGTTAAAATAACCTAATGCAACAGCAATAACTTGATTTCCCAACATACTTGTGGTACTGGGGGCACATGATTACTTATGCCAATTAACCACTAGAAGTATTTAGATAAATTCAGAACACCTGCTGACCTAAGTGAGGTTAAAAATCAAGAAGAATGGATTACCTCCTGACATAACTTCTGAAGGGAGATGTGGTGGTAAATTCAACCAAGATGAAGAAGCGGATTTCCCTATGCAACTCAGCAATAGAAGCAAAAATTAAATATTAAAATCTTATTTACAACTGTCTGATTTATAAATTATAATCTCACATGCAACTTTACTATTACGTAGTTTAATAGTGCTGCTGGAATAGGTGCTAGTAACTACCATCTATGCTGAAATCACTTATTATTGGCAGAAGGAAATGTCCAGGCAAGTCTTTCACTTCTTCATTTAAACAAAAGGGCTTCATTCTAAATATTTATGTTCACTTTTCCCTATGAGGCTTGCAACACTGGTAGCGTTATAGGAAAATACTTTAGGCCAGCCTATGTATATGTTTACAATGGTCACCAAAATGCCTCCAGAAAAATCATCTACACTTGTCACTGCTTCCTTGAGAGCAGGGTCATGCAGGTTTGTAAGAATGAAATGACACCATGAGAGGTCACCTTACACCTGTTAGAATGGCCATTCTTTTTTTAAGATTTTATTTATTTGACACAGCAAGAGAGGGAACAGAAGCAGGGGGAGTGGGAGAGGGAGAAGCAGGCTCCCCACTGAGCAGGGAGCCTGATGTGGGGCTCGATCCCAGGACTCTGGGACCATGACCTGAGCCGAAGGCAGATGCTTAATGACTGAGCCACCCAGGCGCCCTGAGAATGGCCATTCTTGAATAGACAAGAAAGAGCACATGTTGTCAAGGGTGTGGAGAAAAAGGAGCCCCTGTACACTGTTGACAGGAATGTAAATTGGTGCAGCCACTGTGGAAAACAGTATGGACGTTCCTCAAAAAATTAAAAATACAAATACCATTTGATCCAGCAATCCCACTTCTGGGTATTTATCTGAAGGAAACAAAATCACTATCTCAAAAAGATATATGCAGCCCCATATTCACTGCAGCATTATTTACAATAGCCAAGATATGGAAGCAACCTGTTTCCATTGATAAATGAATGGATAAAGAAATTGTGGTATATATGCACAATGGAATATTATTCAGCCATAAAAAGAATGAAATCTTGCCAGTTGGGACAACATGGATAGACCTTGAGGGCATTATGCTATGTAAAGTAAGTGAGACAGAGAAAGATAAATACTGTATGGTCTCACTTATATATGGAATCTTAACACACACACACGCACACCAAGGTCAAAGATGCAGAGAACAGACTGGTGGTTGCCAGAGGGGAGGGAGGTTGGAGGAATGGGCAAAGGGGGTCTCAAAAGGTACAAACCTCCAGTTATAAAATAAATCCTAAGGATGTAATGTACAGCAGGGTGATTGTAGTTAATACTGTATTACATATCTGAAAGGTGCTAAGAAAATTATTCTTAAAAGTTTTCATCACAAAAATATTTTAACAATGTGTAGCAATGAATGTTAAATACACTCATTGTAGTGATCATTTCCGAGTATATAAAAATATCGAATCATTATTGTATGTACACCTGAAACCAATATGTTATATGCCAATTGTACCTCAATTTAAAAAAAGAACAAAATGAGATCCTCTATCTGAAACATTAACACAAAATTCAAGAAAAATTACAATGGTGTTGACTTCTCAAAATTCTGAAAATAAAGCAAAGGATAATTATGCCACCTACAAACAGTACTTTTATGATCAGTATGCAGAACATACTAGAGACGCTCTAAGACCTTTATAAAGATTAAGGTCTAATATTGATCTGACACTTTATTGTAGTTATACATATTTGTTGTAATATAAAATTATAATTGTGAAATATTATCATATTATACTGGTATTCTGCTTTATACCGTCAAAGCTTAACAAGACAACTTTCGATCCACTGTCAGCCAAGGTTAATTTTTCGGAACTGGTTATATATACTTCCTTTTTCAGATGCTGTCCTCCATCACTGCTCCTACCCGCACTGCTCCAGAGGCAATGAAGAGAACCACTTTCCTTTTCACATTTACTAACCACTTGTACATTCATCATCCCCATATGTTACAATCAACAACTTTTGTGAGGTATAAAACATTGGTGTTATTATCCCCATTTTATCTTATATATGAGGCAAATGACACTACATCTTGGTTCCCAGGTTAAATGTAGACTGTTTCTAATACAGCACACTGTCTCCAATTCGTGGCAATTTTATACAGAGTAAGCCTGTAATGCCAGATTTGGTTACATTTCTCTTCAAAGGTCCTCTAATACTTAAAGATTACAACAGCACTAACTTATGATGATCTAGTTCAAGATCCATGTTTGCAGAAGAGGATCTGTCATACTTCCTGTATAAGCCCAACAATGTTAGGCTGCAATAGAGATTATGAAGAACAAGAATAGTTTAGAAGAAATGTAAAATGACAAGAACTAAGTAAAAGATGTGCGAATTCATCAAGAAGATAGTATACAAGGTAACTAAATTGGGTAACTTCAGTTACCAACGTTAGACATTTACAAGCTGCAGAAATTCTTATAAAATTTTAGAAAAAGAATATGTTTCGGGGCGCCTGGGTGGCTCAGTCGTAAAAGCGTCTGCCTTCGGCTCAGGTCATGATCCCAGAGTCCTGGGATCCGTTGGGCTCCCTGCTCAGAGGGAAGCCTGCTTCTCCCTCTCCCCCTGCTTGTGTTCCCTCTCTCGCTGTGTCTCTCTTTGTCAAAATAAATAATTAAAAATCTTAAAAAAATAGGTTTCATTGAAAAAGTTAAGAAACTAGGCATTAAGAAAAATAGAGATCTCTAATCAAAAAAGGTGAGGATAAAAAAACAACTCTAAAATGCAATCACACACTTCATTCAACTAACTATAAGGAAGGCACTATGACTACCAGGATGAACAGGACAAAAGCTGTGCTCTCAAAGGGCTCCCGCGACAGGCAGACAGGGGAAGTTTCAAAGCAACGTAATAGACGCGAATAAATTTAACAATTGATCTAGCAGAACCACAGCTGCATCAGATATACCGAAGAAACCCAAACCATTAAGTAAAAGGTAACGTCTGAATCCACGCAGGAACTCGGTTTTTATAGTAGGAAGGTCTACTAAAGCCCTCATTTACAAATGTCGCTTCCGTGTCTATTCCCCGAGGGTACAGGGCACATCAGACGTCCAAGTTTCTTTGTTCAGCACCAGCACTGACGCTGATCTTAAATACGCGACCAAAGTGGCCCGGGACCAGGGTGTGTGCAGCGGGGCCGAGAGGGGGGCAAGTTCCATACCGAGTACAACAGCACAAACGGGAAAAGGGGTGGCCGGGGGCAAACAGGAGCCGAGCCAAGGGCGGGGGCCTAAGCTGGGCGGGGATCCGGGAAGCGCCTCCCGGGCAGGTTCCCTGGCGCCCCCTACATCGAATAACCCTCTGGGCTTCCTCTCTCGGGCTGTCTGGGGGGCACGCACCCCTCGGACGTCCGCCCCAGGCCTGCTCTCAGCCCAGACCCGCCGTGCCCAGCTTTCCCCGGCCGCACTCACCCCGGAGGAAGCCTTGGCTCCCTCGTCTTCTTCGCCCCTCCAGGCCGGCGACGTGGGGCTGACGGCCAGGGCGCAGAAGGTAGCGCCGAGAGGAGCCCGCTCCCCTCGGACCGCAGTGGAGACCGGGGCCCAGTCCCCAAGCTATTGCTGCAGCGGCAGCAGCTGACCCGGATGCAGAGAGCGACCCCGGCGGAAGTGACAGTATCCCGGCCTTCTTCAGGCGCGGCAGCCGCTAGAGACGGAGGCGTGGCGTCTTCTCGGAGTCGCCTACTCCCTGCCCCGCCCCCTCGGCTGTCGCGGACTCACGTGCGTGTATGCGCCTGGCGGCCGCCCTGCATTCCAACCGGGCAGGTGACACTCTCCTTACACAGGTACTCGGCCCTTGAGTCTCAAAGAGATATTTTTACATTCTTTTTTTTTTTTTTAAAGATTTTATTTATTTATTTGACAGAGAGAGACAGTGAGAGCAGGAACACAAGCAGGGGGAGTGGGAGAGGGAGAAGCAGGCCTCCCACAGAGCAGGGAGCCCGATGAGGGGCTCAGTCCCAGGACCCTGGCTTAACGACTGAGCCACCCAGGCGCCCCGAGATATTTTTACATTCTTTATGTTGGCTTTAGTGATCATTACAACAATTTTATAGCATAAGATGGGTGAAAATAGGGGAGGAAAAATACCCGAGGCCTCATTTTGGGAAACTAACCCTCAGAAGAAGCCTTAGAGTTGGGTAAAATTCTCGAGGGTGAATACAACGGTGCTGCCCAGACTCTATGTAGGGAGCGATCAGATTAGTTTTTTGAATTAACAGTTAGTTGTGGACCATGCTCTGGTAAGATAAGATAAAATATTAGACACGTTTTATCATTAGAGTCAACAGCCATAAAATACCTGTAAAATTACCGTAAAGTTTTCCAAACGCTTACTCTCAGTTTCTGTTCCTGCCTGGCCGTTGACTGGTAACAGAAGGGCCCGGCTCCGTGGATCATACTTGGAGTAGCAACGCTGCTCCACAGCTTCAAGGAACTAAGATTAGTTTGGAGCATATAATAATCCCTCTCGGAATTCTTATCCACTAATCCCGACAAAGGCAGCAGTGAATTTTTGGGGCAATGCATTTTGAGAATGGGGGGAGGGTGCTTGAGGGGAACTGAAAAGCTCAATTTAAATCATTGACCCGAAATGCAGCTCCCAGTTAACAGTTTTGGCAACACTGACTGCTGTTGGCAGGGGGTTCAACTCTTTGTTGTCTCATCTATAAAAACAGGGAAAAATAATATCTACTTCCTTGGGTTTTTGTGAGATAAAGTGCTATTAGAACCGTGCTTGACATATTGTAATCTGTTTGATACTATTTTCCTCCTATTCTGGCAGTTTTGTTAAACAGCTGGCAGAGAAAACAAAACGGATCAACTGATAAACAGAGCTTTAGCTAAACAACTTCTTGGATCATGCTTATGTAAGCGATTTCATCTTCAGTTACCGATTAATTTCATAGTTCCTTATTTTGCTGGTTTCAGTCCTGCAATCAGGAGCATTCCTCACAAGGTGGCAGCAAATCATTTGAAATCATATACAGTTATGTCTTTTTTTTGTCTTGCGATCTTTAGTTTCTGTTTCATTTTTCAGTAACTTTATTGTTTAATAAGTTTGGTCAGTGTTTGCTTTGGTTTTGAATAATCTGTTTTATGATTTATCTTTTTATCTCCTCATGAATTATCCATACTTAATGTTGAAACATTTGAAACTATAGATGAGGCAAAAAAGATAGTTACTACTAATATATTTATGTATATCCTTTCAGATTTTTATATACATATAATAATATAAATAGCGCATATTTTTTTTAGGATTTTATTTATTTATTTGACAAAGAGAGAGATAGCAAGAGAGGGAACACAAGCAGGGGGAGTGGGAGAGGGAGAAGCAGGTTTCCCGCCCAGCAGGGAGCCCCCAGGACCCTGGGATCATGACCTGAGCTGAAGGCAGACGCTTAACGACTGAGCCACCCAGGCGCCCCAATAGCACATATGTTTTTATAAAAATGAAATAATGTACCTAATAGTTTATAATCTATTTTTTTTTCATTTAAAAATATATCCTGGGGGTGCCTGGGTGGCTAAGTTAAACCTCCACTCTTAATCTCAACTCAGGTCTTGATCTCAGGGTAATGAATTCAAGTCCTGCCTTGGGCTCCACGCTGAGGGTGGAGCCTACTTAAAATAAAAAAAATATATATCCTGAACTCCTTTTCAGGATAGTAAAAATATATCCTGAACTCCTTTTCAGGTCAGTAAAAATATATTTTTTTAAATATTCCTCAACGCCATCATTTTTTTAAAATTTTATTTATTTATTTGACAGAGACAGAGAGAGGGAACACAAGCAGGGGGAGAGGGAGAGGGAGAAGCAGGCTTCCCGCTGAGCAGGGAGCTCCATGCAGGGCTCGATCCCAGGACTCTGGGATCATGACCTGAGCTGAAGGCAGACGCTTAACCGCTGAGCCACCCAGGCACCCCTACACCATCATTTTTATTATGGATAATTTATGTATTAACAATTTGTTATTGAACATTTAGGTTGCTCCATTTTTTAATAGTTAAAAACCACACTTCATAGCATGTCCCAAAAGTCAGAAACCTAAGACTGGTTTTTCTTTTTCTTTCTTTCTTTTTTTTAATAATTTTTTATTGTTATGTTAATCACCATACATTACATCATTAGTTTGTGATGTAGTGTTCCATGATTCATTGTTTGTGCATAACACCCAGTGCTCCACGCAGAATGTGCCCTCTTTAATACCCATCACCAGGCTAACACATCCCCCCACCCCCTCCCCTCTAGAACCCTCAGTTTGTTTTTCACAGTCCATCATCTCTAATGGTTCGTCTCCTCCTCCGACTTACTCCCCTTCATTCTTCCCCTCCTGCTATCTTCTTCTTCTTTTTTTTTTTCTTAACATATATTGCATTATTTGTTTCAGAAGTACAGATCTGCGATTCATCAGTCTTGTACAATTCGCAGTGCTCACCATAGCACATACCCTCCCCGATGTCTATCACCCAGCCACCCCATCCCTCCCACCCCCCACCACTCCAGCAACCCTCAGTTTGTTTCCTGAGATTAAGAATTCCTCATATCAGGGAGGTCATGTGATACATGTCTTTCTCTGATTGACTTATTTCACTCAGCATAACACCCTCCATTTCCAACCACGTCATTGCAAATGGCAAGATCTCATTCCTTTTGATGGCTGCATAATATTCCATTGTGTATATATACCACATCTTCTTTATCCATTCATCTGTCGATGGGCATCTTGGCTCTTTCCACAGTTTGGCTATTGTAGACATTGCTGCTATAAACATTGGGGTGCACGTACCCCTTCGGATCCCTACATTTGTATCTTTGTGGTAAATACAAGACTGGTTTTTCCAAACAACACACTAGTTATATTTTCAAATAATATGCTCAATATATTTTCTTTCAGCTTTTAGGTGAAATACCTCTAAACAATGGATCCATTTGTTAGCCTCAAAAAAGTATAATAAAAAAATAAAAATAAAAAAAGTATAATAAAAAAGAGTTTTCCCTGTGTTTACAGATTTTTTGGACAATCTTTAGTATATTTTTACAATCACCTGTTTTCTTCTATGTCTCCTTGAATAGGCATATATTTAGAATCTTAAAAACTGGAAAATAATTCAGAAGGAAAAAGTGTGCGTTTAGAACATATCATCTATAAAGTGATACATTTGCTCAGAACCACCATCAACCTTTTCCTTGTGGTTTTGGGCTTTGGTGTTATGTTTAAATAGGCCCTCCTCACCCTAAAATTAGACAAGTAGTTATAGTTGCTTATAGTTTCATCTTTTTTAAAAATAGGAGCATTAAATCCAATTGGAATTTTGTATATCTGCTTATGATATGAGGTAGGGAATCTGATTTTGCCAAACTGACAAACTAGTTTGCTTAACATCATTCATTGAATAATCCAGTGATTCCTTAACTTGACTAGGACTCAATCAAATGAACGTTTACCTTCAAAGATATCTTAGGTGGCCCATTCAAGTATCCATTCACGAACGTTTCAACAAACATTTGTATTCCTTCACAAACTCATTGAACAAACTTGCATGGAACATATCGTGAGTTAACACTATCGGGCCCTGAGGGTACAGATAATAAAGACGCAGTGTCTGCCTTCAAGGAACTCGCAGACTAGTCCAGGAGAAGGGCAAAGGAACATGGTAAAACAATTTGGTGGATTGAGGTGACACTGGTACTTCCAACGTGCAGCTAAATAGAAGGGAGCTAAACAGCTGGGAGGGAAATGGTGGGAGGTGGGGCTAGTCAAGGAAGACTTTCTGAAGGCGGTGATCGTGGGCTTAGTAATACAAGGAGGATCTTCCAACCAAGAGGGAATGGCATATGCAAATGCACAGAGGCTTCTAGGAACTGCCCCTTGTTCTTCATGACTGGAGCCCCAGCAATGGGAGGATATATGGGTGTGAATGGCCAGTATCAAAAATAAGTCGTTAAAGGCCACACGAAAGGGGGAGTTTTTTTTAATGCTAAGGATTTATTCAGAGCCAATATAAGGAGCAACATGGAAAAGCAATCAATTATTACTTTATAACTGTGCTTCAAAAGAAGAGATAGAAACATGTCCCTCATAATAACCACATTATTAGGATAAGTTCTGAGAGAACCACTTAGAAAGAGGCAACACTCATTTGAATATACACTTTGGTATGTGTGTTAAAATCATTCACGTTACTTTGCCATACTTTATACATTAAAACAAAAGCACTTAGCCAAAATAGACTTGAAGATCTGTATCTGCTTCTCACCTGCACTGCAACCTTGGATCAGAGAGATAGGGTGAGAGATGATGAAGAAGACATTTCAGACAACACTAAGACAATGCTTGTGTAAATTCAAATTTTAGAAGGCGAAATGTACATGAAAGAAAACTCTTGAATAATGCTGCACTCCCCCCTGTATAATTTTATAGACAGATTGTTATTCTTGCTTATGAGCATATGAATTCAGTGATGTTTGGCAGCTTGCTCGTAATTTTTGAAAAAAATGTGAAGTATCCTTTTTACATGGGCTGAAGATGTCTTTGCTGGTTGAGCTTGAGGGTAAAACTGGATACAATTATATATTCATTTAATTATTCATAACTTGAGTCTGAAATGCATGTATATATATTTTTCACTTATTCACTTTATAAAATTCGAAACTAAACCCAGCAGCAGTTTTATCTTTGGCATGGTGACAAGTTTCTTTTCAACAATGAACCAGTAAAAGAAATTATTCCAGAGAGAGTTTGTGCTTCCCTATTTCAGAAAATCAAATTGGACTGTACACATATATTACACATCACTGTTGCAAGATGCTCCCACATTTCACAGAGCACACACATTTTTAAGAAATATTTCCATATGCAGAATTAGATTATGGCCATTCAAGAGGAAAACTAGGCTAATTTGCCAGAGAATTTTAGTCCACGGGACTTTAAGTATTCATCTCATCCAGGAAATAGGGTTGAAGTCATGTGAGAGCAAGAGCTCAGATCTGGAGTGAGCCATGTTTGTTGAAGATGAGAGAGGATGTGCATTTCATTCAACATAAGTTAGAAAAGTCTAGAGCTACCTTAGATTACTCATTAAAACTAATAGTGTGAACAAATCTTAGAGTCCATATTCAAGTCCTCTGTGAAGCTGTTTCTGCAATGTCATGAAAGAACAAATATGAGTTTAACATAGCAACAATAAATTAGAGACCATGGTTGACATTTGGAAAGAAGATGGACAGAGATCCATCTACCCTGAATAGGGATCATTACAAAAAAACACTCCCCTTCTTAATTAATGCTCTTGCAAAAGTACAGAGACGTAGTATCCCCTGCTTGGTTTATTACTAAAACAGAGATTAATTTTGAAGAGGGAAGTAGACTTCACTCTTCTTTCTCTCAGTATGACATCTATATTTAGAAACATACAAATAAGTGATAACCTCCAGTTAGAAAAAAGCAGTTTGACTGATTGACTGATGATGATGATGGTGATGATTTTTACCAGTGATAATGCTTTTTAAATTCTTCCTGAGCTGGGTAAATAAAAGTGAGAATTACTAAGGTGAGCTGTTCTGTAGTCATTTATAGCCTGCATCCAGATTAATGCAAAATTAGATCTAACACTGTCATTCGCCAAAGCAGTTATCAATTATTCTGCATCTTTAGAGTCAAAGTACAATCTCATTTATTTCAAGAAAACAGGTGTTTTTCAGGGACACTTGGGTGGCTCAGTCAGTTAAGTGGTTAAGTATCTGCCTTTGGCTCAGGTCATGATCCCAGGGTCCTGGGATCAAGTTCTGCATCGGGCTCCTTGCTCAGTGGGGAGTCTGCTTCTCCCTTTGCCTGCAGCTCCCCCTGTTTGTGCTCTCTCTCTCTCTCTCTGGCAAATAAATAAATAAACCTTAAAAAAAAAAGAAAGAAAGAAAACCGGTGTATTTAAAAATACACAAACAATTGTTGGGTTACTTGGGAATTACATTCTGTTTAACAAAGCCAAGTGCTAACATGGCTCTATGTATGCACTTTTATTTAATTTAATAAAAAATAAAAATTAAAAGGTGATGTCATCGAATTCACTATTGCAATAGGCTAAATGTTCTACAGATGTATTTCCAAAAATACTTTACTTCCTAAAAGTAACCACCTCAAGTGAGAGAATCTAGATCATTATATTTTAAAATAGCACAGGTAAAAGTGCGGGTAAAATGTACTAACTTGGTTCTTTTTAATGAATGTCAGTACAACTGAGGAGAAAATATTAATATTGTAACATTATTTTTCATTTACATGGTTCCCTTACAGTACTTAAAGACAAACACTTTTTTTCCTTATATAATTGCTAAAGCACCAAATTATACCTTCTAAGTAAAAGAAGAATACTTTCTAGTTTCAGGTATTTATAGAATGGGGAGACATGAAATGACAGAAGTTTACCACAAATTATCATCTTTAGAAGATCCTTAATCTCTAAAATTCTAGATTTTTTTTTTGAATGGAGTACTAACTCTTCAGCAGGTCACCCATTAATATGAGGGACTTTCCATATATATAAATGTGAGATGCTATTCCATCTGACAAGCACTATTTACAAAATTTATATCTATATGCTTTGTGTGTAGCTTGGAATATGAGAGAGTGTGGGGCAAATTTGAATCAGTAAGATGACTAATGCCTGAAATTACATTATTAGTCTTTCCTTAATTAGCTTATGACACTGATTCATGTTAAAATGCAATTATTTTTCATAGAGGGTTTAACATATAAACTTTACGCTGCAATGGAAGGCCAGGGACTGGGCCGGGGTTGGGAGAGGCATTCTAGTCCTTAGCCGGCTACAATCTCTGTGACCTTGGGCAAGTTCCCTATCTTCTTCAGATCTTCAGTTTCCTTGTCAGTAATTCAGACAGTACCGAAGACTCATATGACCCTGGTTTGAGCATTTTGCCCAAAGCTGGGCTTATCATTTCCTCACATTTTAGAAATTCAGTTCACTCAAATGTCATGTGGATGTTTAAGTACAAACACCTGAAAATGACACACCTTTCATATTATTGTCTTGCCTTAAAAAAATGGCATAAAAAACCCCAATCCAAATGCATACATCAAATCCATGCCAGGTGATAGGAAAGATACTTTAAAGAATTGGAATATTTACCAGGGGTATGGGTATTTACAGTTTGTAGGTTTGCACAATATAGTAGATAGCGCCCTGAACTCAGAGTCAGCAACTTTCCTTTACAATTCCAACCTGACCGTTGAAGATCCCTCCCACACACCCTGTATGCACTGTTTTCTCTAAGACTGGGAAAAGGCAAGGGCAAATGAAGAAAGAGTTGGTAGTCTCGGGAAATCTCAGGCATTGCCTTGAAGTGATAATTTTTGTTTAGGGGCCATTCTGAAAATGGGGAGTTCTTTCAGTTTATGAGACTGTCTCTTCATAATACTTTTTGCTTCAGTTATTATCTGACGTGGAGGGAGAGAGGACACCTGCTGAAGTGAAACCATTTGAAACTTTTTCCTCTTTTTCATTGTAATAATTCTTTTTGTGTTTTGACTATTAAAAAAGTTGTTCTCTAGCAAGCCAGATTCTTGGCACAGCTATATATTTTAAAAAGTATTAGTAGAAACGGATATATTTTTAGGTTCTTATAGCTAGAGTATGTTTTCTAAAGGTGTCCCAGGGGCCTTAGAAGTAAGGGATTTTTTTGTTAAATTAATAAATCTATCAAAAAAAATCTTCTCATTTCAATTTATTTCAGCAGAAAGAGTCACAGGTTGTGGTCTTCACTGCTCATCGTCCCCCACATCCTCATAAATTGCTTTGGTGTTTAATTTTTGATCTAGGAAAGAATAATTCATTTTTATCTTCATTTAATTTTAATAGTCAAGGAGTAGTCTGTAGAGATTGAATAATTTTAATCCTTCTGCAATTAGTGTCAAATTAATTCATTCTGGATGTGGATAACTAAAGAAATACAGACCCTCCCACACACTGACAGAAACCTTTATCAGATTTAATGTTTCATGTAAATGATCGTACTTGAAAGGAAGCTTGTCTTGTTTCTCTCTCCTCCCTTTCTGTCCTTGTTAATTGTTTGTTTGTAAACCTAAACTTTCTCTTGACTTCTCTGAAGGCTGTAGCCTTCGCTGAATCAACTGCATGATCCTACAAAGATAACATTCTGCCACTGACTTGGCTCCTTTGGGTGGAGAAATTAAATTTTTCCCTCAATACATTTTACAACAACATAACTTCTGTGGGATGCTCCAGAGAGGATGATATGGTCAGATCTCATGAGAATGATCTGGGTATGTATGTTTGGTGTGCAGCAAGTGGATGGGATTAAGTAACTACTGGTTTCGCACAACATGATCCATCTGGATCATCCCAGACTTGTCACCCAGAGATGCCTTTTCTGAGCAGGAATATTGTCCCTTCTATGGGGGAAGCCCAGATTCAAGAAGCTATCAAGCAGGTCAGCATCCAAAACATCTAAAATGCCCTTCCTTCTTTCTTGCCTTTAAAATCAACATTTGAGGTTATTTGATTGACATCTGTATAGGTTTTATAATTAATCATCTTAACACATGAAGAATAGGACAATCTGACATACTTCTCTTAATTTCTAGTACACCTATAAAAGCATACAGGCTATTACTAAACATGACTCATCAAGATTTTTTTAAAAAGATAATTTAGTTATCTCTTATCAAGTCACTATTTAATGTTACTTTCTGTATTTGCTGTGATAAGCATTAAAATCTGTATATTGGTTGATAAATCATTGTTTAGGAGTGTCTAAAGGGTTCAGTAAATTGTATGAAATTGCCATAGTGTAATAAATGGTTATTTGATAATGAATGAAATTGTTTGAAAATACTGTTAAAATGTCAAGTTTAAACATATAGATCATCACTCAAAAGGAAGGCAAACATGGAACCACAGTGACATCGTAAATATACTGCAATAAACACATTTATTTATATCGGGCAAGTTGTAGGTACTTTGTATAAATGTGTACAAATTGATATATGAAGTTAATTTCAATCTGTAAAAGTAATTGCATTGGTTTAACTTATTTAACTCTCCTTACAATAATATTTATTGCAGAAAAAGAAGGTAAAGAAGTAAATGATGATAAATAGATAAAATACATAGGAAATGGGAATTGTTTTACAATTTAATTACACTGTCACATAAAATTATCACACAAATACACCAACCCGACAGCAGAAATACATTAAAACTCTATTATCCAATGTAGAGAACAGTTTTTTGTTGATCTTCATTTCATTTGCACATTTAAAATAATTTTTATTTCTTTCTACTAGCACAAAACGTGAAACAATGTCAAAGCAAAAAGAGTAAGTCAGGAACAAACATTTTCTAAAAGAAATGTTCTGTTTTGTACTATATTGTGAAGATTGACATAAAAATCTAAGAAAAGGGCAGTAAAAGCATTCCCAGTCCCCCATATTGAAGAAACAAACTCAGGAGCTCAATAGAAAATGAAATTAATTGATTTGTTTTTAAAGATTTTATTTTTTAATTTTTTGAAGTAATCTCTATCCCCACCGTGGGGCTCGAACTCACGACCCCAAGATCAAGAGTCACATGCCCTACCAACTGAGGCAATGAGATGCCCCTGAAGTCAGTTGATTGGTGAGACTTGTGCAGAAGTCTTAATATGTGCACGTAACTCAGTAACTGTACATCTTTAATGGCCCAATATTTCATTCTGGGCTAATATACGTGGCAAAGATTCATTGGTTTTAAAAAACCAACTTAAACATTTATTCCCTAATATTTAGTAGGCATATGCTAGATGCTGGGGGTGTTACTTTGGCTCTGTCCCAGAAAGGCTGGTCATCTCATAGAGGAGATGAGACATGTTCATAAGAAATAAGGCATTTATGTCAGGTTTCTTACTTATTTATTGATCTGTATGTCGGGTTATTTTGCTCTAAGTTTCTCAACCATGAATTGGGACTGGAATATAGTGTCACAAAATTTATGGTAAAATTCTTAAAACTTGGTATCAATTCCTGTCTTTGATATCTAATCCCAAAAATTCTGAAACACATTTAATATCTACTCTTGTAACATATTTAGGTTATTAGGACAAGAATAATTTTATTTATTCTATGGAAATGCAAAATTTATAATGAAGAGTACACAATTTAGTTTGGGAAAAGTGAACATGATAATTAAACTAGTCAAAGGGAAAAAAGTCATTGAAGGGATAGGTGGGAACTGAAAAGAATTATGAGAGTAAAAGCTTGAAGGTTTAACGCAATTAATAATAGAAAGTGATTCAAAAGCATATCATGCAATTTCTTTATGAGGGTCAAATATTTAACCATGGGTAATAAACTAACTTTTTAGATGATATTTAGTTTTTTATGAAACAAAGCCATATTTCTCTTTCTCTTTCATTTTTCTCAATATCCATTTAAATAGAAGACAAATGTGTGGGTCTTTCAATCTGGGGGTTAAATAAGACACTGTAAACACAATCCTTGGATCATAACAAATTGGATTTATTCTTCTAATTTGTTACAAAATGGCAAATGGGGCAGCATAAATGATGAATGAAAAACCAGAAGAAACTTTTCATGGACTAATTGACCAGACAAGGCTTTTCTGAAATTAATTATGCTGTTCTTTAAATTAAAAAAAAAATCTCTGATAAATTTCTAATCACTGGTATTTGAAGCATCTCTAGTACTATAGGTCTTTACAGAGTCATTTTACAGCTTTGTCTGCTGATATGCATATGTATATATTTTAATTTTATATATATTTATGTATAGGTTCTGTTACATGCACATTTCCAATGGGCATATTTTTTTCTCAAGTAAAACAAGCAGAGGGAATGATGGACATACCGTTGCACCAGCATTCAAATTGTTTAGAAATTTTAAATTGATAAAATAAGAATAGCCCATTTTTAGTATGTTACTTCCATTTTTATTGCTATTAAAAGATTATTTTTAATAAGTCAAACTTAATGATGAGAAAAATGTAAACATAATTCTCATCAATGAGAGGCTGTGTCTGATTTTCCTAACGGCATGATGTATGGTTATTAAAAGGTATTCTAAATCTTAAGGGTTTCTAGGCTCATTTTGACTTCAACTGGTGAATTCATTTATAGAAGAAAAGAAGTAGACATTGAAATAGGTAAAATACAATAATAAAAGTAATTCAAACATGACAATGGAAAATGGAGATGTTTAAAAAGAAAATTTAAAGTATCAGATATTGATGAGAGTAGAATCATAAAATGTTATTCCTAGAATGGTTTTCATCTTCCTATAAATTAAATAAATTGACTCACTTCTGAATGTTAGAGTCTTCAAAATGATATGTATATACTGAAAATATGATCTTTTTTATTGGCCATTGCTACAGAAAGGGTCATAAGTAATGCCAGCCATTAGTAGAATTTAGAAGACATCATTTATTACACTTCAGAACAGCCTGTTATATAAAATCGTTATCTAAGAAAATATTGAACATGGGATGTAGTTAATTTTTAACATATTGGAAATATTGTTAATTTTAAATTCAAATTCCTTATTCTCAAAGGGAACAGTGTATAATCATTTTAAAAAATTTATACCTCTGTCTTAAGTTTAAAGACAAAACTCAAGACAACCAACATAGCAGAACAGAAATGCCTGAACATAGAAGGTGCCATCATGCTAAAATAGAACTCTTTTGCTTTTTTTTTTAAAAAGGTTTTATTTTTAAGTAGTCTCTACACCCCACATAGGGGCTCAAACTCACAACCCCAAGATCAAGAGTCACATGCTCTACTGAGAGGCAGCCAGACACCCCTGCTTTCATTTCTAATATCCTGTTAGCTTTAAGTGCTTTTGCTAATACTAGTACTATTGTTCCTTCCTGCCCCACCATGACACCAATTTCTCATTTGACATGCTTTCCTACACTGTGTCACTTGGGTACCTGGAGAAGTTTTGTGTGCTTGCATATGAAATGTTAAGAAGAGAATAGGGTAAATCCTTTTTTCCCCTAAGATTCGAGATGAACTTTAGAATAGTCCACTCTCTGTTTATACAGAAATTACATTCAAGTCAGGGCAAACAAAAATAGGAAATTACCACTTGTGTCTGCATTTACATCTGTAGAAGTATGAACATGGGAATGCTACACGGCCTTCCTAAGACTTGACCTGTCATAGATACCTGTGTATGCCTATAGGTAGCGACCTCTCTAAGATATGGAAAGTAGGGGTAATGTTCCCCAGGATCCTGTATTTGAAGTGGTTCTAAGCTCTTTTTGGGTTTAAGCAGTTGTTGCTACATGGCACCAGGGAGAGTTGAGGAGGGAGGAGTGCTTCCATTTGGTGCTAAAACCAGATTGGAAGTCCTGGTATACATTTGCATAAATATGCTCACTGGGTTTGGCAGGCCCTCCTTGCTTTCAGACCTCTTTCTCTTCTTGAACATGGGCTGTTGAAGTATTTTCCTCTCTTATTTTCCTCTGTAGTACAACCATTGTTGTTGTTTTGGTCAGATTTTTGTGTACAAATCAATTATTTTACTTAATACATATATATTTCTTGCTGAATTTGAGGGTAAGAGTTCAGAGAAAGAGGATCTTACATACTGCTCTTTGCCTCCAACCTTAAAAAGCTCTAAAGATCTGGACAGGGGCCTATTTCAGGAGATAGATAATAAAGCTATTATAGAGTGCTTGTTGGTGTATTGTAATTTTCTTTTGCTTTTTTTTTCTTAAGTTAGACTTATCAAGGTATAATTTACATATATTAAAATTTACCCCATTTAGATGTATAGATCTATAAGTTTTGAAAAATGTATATGGACTTGAAAATACCACCACAGGGGCACCTGGGTGGTACAGTTGGTTGAGTGTCTGACTCGGTTTCTGGTCATGATCTCAGGGTTGTGAGACTGAGCCCCACGTTGGGCTCCACACTCAGTGGGAAGTCTGGGATTCTCCCTCTCTCTACCTCTGCCCCTCCGCCCCTAAAATAAATAAATAAATCTTAAAAAAAAATACCACCACAAACAAGACACAGAATATTTGTATTTTCTTGAAAAGTTCCCTTTTACCTGCCCTTACCCTAGCCCCTGGCAATCACTGACCTATTCCTTGTCCCTATAGTTTTGCCATTTGAGAATGTCATATAATTGGAATCAAACAGCATGTTGTCTTTTGAGTTTGGCTTCTTTCTTTTAGCATAATGCTTTTTGAGATTTACCCATGTTGTTGCATGTATCAGTAGTTGGTTCTGTTTTATTGCTGAGTAGTATTCTATTGTATGGATATACCATAATTTATCCATTAATAGATGGGTACTTGAGTTGTTTCCATTTTTTGATGATTTTGAATAAAGCTGCTATAAACATTTAAGTACAGGGCTTTGTGTGTATATATGTCTTTATTTTGGGGGAGGGGGTAAATACCAGAAGTAGTTTCTGGGTTGTATGGTAAGTCTGTTTTTAACTTTATGAGAAACTGCCAAACTGTTTTCCAAAGTAGCTACACCATCTTTCATTCTCCCTGTGATGCATGTCAGTTACAGTTGCTCTTCATCCTTCTTGGTATTGTCAGTCTGTTCTGATTTGAGCCAGTCTAACAGGTATGTAGTGAAGTACCTTGTAATTTAATTAAATCCTTTCATATTTATAACATTTGATCCTATGGGTCAACTCAGTGAAGTTTAAATGATTCTGTCCACACGGAGCTTGTCTTCTAGTTGAAAACCTAATACAAACACACACAAAAATCAAATGGAATAGTTCAATAGTAATCCAGTATAGTTGCAAGAAAGATATCAGAAGGAAGTTCATGATTGATTTCTGATGAATTGTTGAGTTAATCATTGCTATAGCAGTTTACCATCCCTGAAAGTTTTTGTGGATATCAGGTCTAATGGACTCTTCCTTCACAATCTGTTACTAGTTTTTTCTTCCTGATTTTGACTGTTAACACTTCAGTTCAGGCCTTATCGTCTCATCCTAGATTACTATAGCAATTTCTAACTGGTTTTGCATCCTCTGGATTCTTTCTACTACAATTAGACCTAATTATAGCCATTAAACTAATCTACCTAAAACAGTATTCTGTTACTACATAACAAATTACCACAAACTTAGTGGCTTAAAACAATACTCTCTTATTAGTCCACAGCTCTGTAGGTCAGAAGTCTAGACACAGTGTGATTGGGTTCTCTGCTTAGGGTCTCACAAAGTGAAAACCAAGGTGTTGACTGAGCTGCTTTTCCATCTGGGGCCCTCTTCCAAGCTTATGTGGCAGAGGTCAATTCCTTGTGGTTGTAGGACTTAGGTTCCCATTTCTTACTGGCTATCAGCTGGGAGATGTTCACTGTTCCTTGGGGCCACTCTCATTCCTTGACAGGTGGCCTTTATATCTTCAAATGCAACAATGGAAAGCCTCCCTGTCATCAAATCCTTCTCATGCCTCAAATCTTTCTTTCTAAGTAGAGTCCAATCCCATTTAAGGGTTTACCAGATTGGGTCATGTCCACCCAGTATAATCTACTTTTCTTAGAGTGAACTCTTCCATAAAACATAACCTAGGGCCCCACCCCAGAAGCACTGGACACAGGCTTGTGATAGCCCATCAACTCTCAAGTGTAGGAAATAGGTAAGTGTATACACCAGGGAAGGGGAATATTAACAAATTACAATATTGGATTAGATCTAGGTCAAGAAATTATGTCTGTGTCCTTTCTCCTCCCTAGAGTCTCATTTTCCCATAAATTATATCCCTGGGCCAAAGTATCCTTGAGCTTGAGTGGAGGAGCTCCACCCCAGACATGGCTTCAAACAGTGAGAAAGGCTCTAGTCCCCCTTGGGTATTTTATTCCTTGGTATTCCATAGAAGCTAAACTACTGACCTCTTCTAGATGCTTCCAGACCCAGAGTGCACTCCATAGTTTCAGCTCTAGTCATTGCAAGGTTTTGAGCGGAGGATTGACATGATTTGATGTACATTCTAGAGAATTATTCTGGCTACTGCCTTGAGAAGAGGCTTTGGTGATCAGTGGTGCAGCTGGGGGAACCAGAGTGGAGGCAAGGAGACCAGTGAGGAGGCTGCTGTACTGATCACAATCAGAGATGATGGTGGCTTAGACCAACAGAAGGAAAAGCAAAGAATCAAGGATGATTGCTAGAGTTTGGCTATGAACAGCTGGGTGGATGGGGTGTTCTTCACCAAAACGGGGGCAAAGCTATATCTTTTTTCCCAATGAGTGAGGTGGTTGTCCAAACCCAGGTGATTAGGGTTTGTTGAAGGCCCCCAACTGCAAATGTGAAGCAAGCATTTAGTTGTAATTTGGCCTCCAACATTGAGGTTAGAGGTCTACTAGACCTAAGGATCAGAGCTCTCAAAAAAGGATGGGCCCCTCTAACATTGGAATGGATCACCCTGGGTTAGGAGTGATAAAGTGACTCCTTGGTATGGATAGTTGAGGATTGATTTACTCTAGACCCAGCCTAAGCTTCTGTTTCTGAACATTCAGGGCCATATGCTTGCCTGCATCAGCCTGTGTCCAGTGCTTCTGGGGTGGGGCCCTTTTCTATGTGACATCCCTGGTTTGATCCCGTTACCTTGGCAGTTAGCCTTGGCATCCACACTGCCCACGAGAAATCAAAGGATAATTCAGATTCATAACCAAAGTGTCATTTAGGGCATGTCTCTGTGCGTAGAAAGTGAAATCAAATGTTGAGGCAATTAAGAGAATTATTCAGGCAAAGACATTTCTTCCTCCCTTATATGGATATTTCATGAAAAATTTCTAGGCCTGTCATTAACTAGCTCATTACTTTAATTAACCACTTCATTATGTAAGTGTAGACACAGCCTTAAAATTATCTGTACTGTTTCTTCCTGTGTGTAAATAACTGCGAAGTAAAAATATTAATTTATGAATGTAATTGTGTAGGTGATCACTCCACATTTACTCAGCACTAGCAATTAGTGCATGCAAATCAGCTAAGACAAAAGTCTCTCTGATCCTGTTCGGAATACAGGAAGAGTTAATTTGCAAGAATGCCTGCTTCTCGCCCATCTGATTCTCAAAAGTCACGTTCTTTCCTCTGAAAATCAGAAACTGACCATATTTGTTGTGCGCTTTCTGATCACTGTTAATGCCCTTGCAAACACAGGAAATAAAACGCTAACAAATCATCATCCATTACCTAATTATATTTACCTAGACAGATAAAGTTGGGGGAAAAGAGTGGATCATTTTTTTTTTTAAAGAAAAGGCGTTTCTCATTTGGCAAACAAAGATGAAATTTATAGCTTAATTATTCCTCATGGTGCCATACAGAGCGTTTTCTGTTAATCATACCCAAGTCCTGAGATTTTTCCTCCCAAAGAGGTGTAAAATGTGTGTTGATTCCCAATTAAATCAGCTCCCCCTCCAGTGGGGATACTGCTAATGGGATTTAAACGTTCCTGAGGCTTCACCAGGGTCCACATTAGGCAAAATTCTGACGTAGATGGAGTATCACTCCTTCAGCAACACAAATATCAATTCACAGAGAATAGTACAACTAAACTCACATTGTGGAAGCTGTTAGAATTAGTCATCTTCATTAAAAATCATGCTTGTGGCCGAATAGCAGCAGTTGAGTTGCCTCGATCATTGGACAATATTTGGACATTTATTTCTAGGTTATCTTTAAAATATACTATGCTGAAGTTTTATAAGATACATTCGCAGGTCTGTGTAAACTGAGCTACATCCCCTGGCTATTGTGACCATCTATATTATTCACTCTTTGTGTGCCATGGGAAGCACTCAGGCGCCAGTCTCCCCAAGTTGAGAGCTACCTTGAAAAGGCATGGACTAGAGAGGTTCAGGGAGATGAAAGTAGGTATACAATCCACTTCTTATTTAATCAGGAGTTCGAGGTTTAAATTTTTCTTCTCCCATTTATTGTAATTCCTGGCATTTCCACCAGAGGGAGCAACGTTAATGTTTGGAGAAAAAAAGCAAGTAGCCTTACATCACTACTACTCACAGAGGTGGTGGGTAGATTATCTATCAGAGGCTTATATCCAAGTGCCAGCCACATTCTAGGTATTTTACAACATTATTTCGTTATTTTTAGTCCCTTCAGTTTAAATTGTATTCTTTATTTTTGAATAAAAATATATTCATAAATTTCAAAATTTTTAAAGTACAAAAGAGTATACAGTTAAAACCTCTCCCGGCCACATTTGTCCCCCAACCTCTCAGCTACCTTCTCACATGCAACTAATGTTACCAGCCTTTTGTGACATTTCATTTCATAGGTATTTACTGTTATCAGTTTCTTTAGAGCTAATTTATGCATATAAATGTAAATGAATATATTCTTTCCTTTTTATTTTTTTAATTTTATTTATTCATTTATTTGTTTATCTCGTTTATTTTAGAGAGAGAGAGGGAGAGTAGGGAGGAGGGGGTGAGGGAGAGAGAGAATCTTAAACAGACTCAACACCTGGTGCAGAGCCTGACGCGGGGCTCGATCTCATGACCCCAAGCTCATGACCTGAGCCGAAATCAAGAGTTGGATGCTTAACTAACTGAGCCACCCAGGTGCCCCTCTTTCCTACCCTTTTAAAGATAAATGCTAGTATACCATACACACAGTTCTGCATTTAATGATACATCTTAGAGATTGTTCCCTATCAATACAAAGAGATCTTCTCCAATCCTTTTTATTATGTCATTGTACACATGTACTGTAATTTATCCTATCAGTTCCTTATTGATGGACATTTATGTTATTTAAGAACTTTTGTGATTACAAACAAGGCTACAATGAATAAACCTATAAAGACATTATTCTTAAGAATGGAAGTTTGTCTGTAGGATAAATTCTGAGAACTGGAGTACCTGAGTCAAAGAGTATATGTACCTCTAGGTTATTTCTGACCATAGCACCATTTCACACACAAGGGCTCAGAGGAGTGGAGTGACTCACTCAGGACACAGTTATTAAACACTGAAGTCAGGATTTAAACATAACTAGCGCTTTTTAAAAAAATCTCCACATTGCTCTTTTACTAGCCAGTAAAATTTTTCCTCAATAAAAAATGATAACTAAGTACTTAATATGTATAATGTGTGTGGTGAGTGCTTTGTAGGATTCAAAGGAGTGAGGACATGGCCACTGTCCTCAGGAAGTTTACAATTGACCCGTTTTAGTAAAACATTGAAAGGAAGTGGATGTAGCTATGGACTACGTCTATCTATCTATCTATCTATCTATCTATCTATCTATCATGTCCCCATCCTCATACTATATATATGTATGTATTATATATGTATATACATTTATATACACATACAATATATATAATTTAAAGACAAACAATGGATATGAATTTTTAAACAAAAGAAATTGAGTTACCTATTTAATGAAAAATATGCACATTAAACTAGCTTTTAATAATTTAAAAACAATACAGTGGTATTACAGGGATAAGCATCGAAAAGAAAATGAACATTCCTAATTCTATTACCCAGAGATAACTACTATTAATTCTGGGGTATATATGCTTCCATTGTTCTTATTTACAAAATAGGATCCTCTTTTAAATATTGTTTTATAATCTATTTTTTCTTTTAATTCTATTTAATAACTATCTTCCCAGATCATTAAATATTTTTCCTTAACATCATTTTCATAGTTTCAGGGGTTTCTGTTATATAAATTGAACTATAATTTATTTAACTAAATTTCTTGTTGTCAGAAAATGTTCTTATGCCTCTCCCCGCGTTAAGTATGATACACAATACTGTGATGAACATTTTGGACAGGATTTTGTTTTTTAATCCACTACAAAGCACTCCACCTTCCCCCTTCAGTATCTGTCTGGATCTCCCTTTTGGGCAAATTCAACATTGTAGCTAGTCTTAGTGAGGGGTCAGTTCCCAGGTTTCCCTCCCCCCTCCCTTTCTCAGCATGAACAGAAATTAAAGGGACCCGGTTCTTCCTCAACTCACTTTCTGATAGTGCCATGGTAGGCTCAGCCAATCAGACATTTGCTCCCAGGACTTTGGATCCTGACCGAGTGGAGGCATAGGCAAAGGGAACTTTGGAGGCCAAGATCCTTCTTACAGGTGTGGTGGTGAAGGGCCACTGCACCCGTGGGGTGGCCTTGGTTTATCTGGCTCTCTTGTAGCCTAGCTTTCAAGCATGATTCCCTAGCCTTCTGTTGATTTGGTGGGCCCCCAAGATCCTTTCAATAATAGTCTCTCTTTGCTTAAGATAGCCAGCACTGGTCTTGATTGCTTACGACTGAAAACCCTCATGAATGCAATGGTTAATTGTAAGCCCGATCCATGATTATTTTTCTTAGGTAAAGAAATCATTTACGAAAGAAGGGAAAAAAGGATTTCTTTACATAATAAAATTCTCTCATGCATTTTAGAAAATTATGGATAAAGTAAGGTACACTTGAATAATTTAAAAATTGTATATCCACTAACTTGTCAATAATCTTTTTGCATCTTATTGACATAGAAAACTGTATATTTGTCAAGAAAGCCCTTTGATACTTCCAAAGTGATAATTATCTAAAAATTAGTTGTACCTAGCTTTAAGCAAACTCAGTATAGACAAATTCAGATCTATTATTCATATAAATAGGGAGGGAAGAGGGGCTCATTAGAAGAGTGAAATATAGAACCTAGAGTTTGTGCCCATCACCTCTTAGCACTGTCACCTTGGGCAAGTCACCTGACCTCATGGAATTGCTTCTTGATCTGTAAAATTGGGGTAGTAACAATGCCCACCTCACAAGGTTGCTGCTTAGAGTCTAAACTTCAGGACATGTGAGATACATGTGAACATCTGTTATAATCTGTAAAATGTTAAATAGCATTTATTTTATAATTGCAGGAAACCAGAATTTCTGGTCTTTTTAGAGCTTGTTCATTATTTTACACCTGACATGTTTCTATCAAACACCCTTAGAATATTCAAGTTGATTCCATTTATAAAATTCAGCTTAATTACTAAATTACTTTAATTACTAAAAACTATTTCCTTTCCTTCCTCCCATTTTTCCATTCATATATGGTTAGTATCTAGGGCATAAAAGTGAAAACAAAGGTGATAGTCATTTATAGTTCAATTAAAACAACTTGATTCAATACTTCTTCCAAAAACCTATGCTGTGGATTGAAAACTGAAAAATCTAACCTGTTGCTTAGCTTCCACGGTGCCCTGCCATTGTGTTTTATAATTGGTTATCCTGATACAACATGAGTTCTTAAAGTCAGTGACCTGGGGCTATACTCTCTAGGTTGCCTTACAGACAAATAATTGGGAAATGATAAAGAAGTGCCCTCAAAGGGGATCAGCCCCACAGAAGCAGATTGCCTGCTGGAGAGAAGGGAGCATCTACTGCCATCCCTTCATTTCATCTTCATATCATCCCTTCATATCATCTGCCATGCGGAAGACAGGGAAGTTCTGGGGAGGCCATTCTAAGGATGGTGAAAATGGACAGCAGAGGGGGTGAGGATGTGGGTCTTTAGGTCATCAAAACTGTAACTTTCTCATATTTGTTTTTCTTGTTATCCTTGTGGTGTTACAGTTTTTCCATTGAATTGATTTCTTTCCATTTCTACTGGCATGTGCTATGTCTGATTCTTGTCATGTCTTCCTCTCTTCTTACTTTGGTCTCCTAACTGGACTTCCTGCTCCCACCTCTCCTCCTTTTCAATTTAGTTGTTACATAGCTGCCATACACAAGAGATAGAATGTCACTATTTATCAAGTACAGCATAATACATCATTACTAATTAATTTGTTTATTGGCTATCTCCCATCCTCCTTTGAATATCAGTAGGGACTTGGTATTGCACATTCCTGTATCTCTAGCCCCTAGAACAGTGCTTGGCACATGGCAGGGGCTCAGTAAACATTTGTTGAATGAATGAATGAGTGAACACCTTTGTGTGAAATGACCTTTCCTTTTTCCACCATCTACTGAAATCTTATTTGTTCTTCAAGGCATAGCTGACTTCCCTAACTGTTCCTCTCTCACAGGATTTTATTCATATCACAACATGCATCAAATTCTGCTTTGTATTAAATTACATCTGTACCCCACTACTTTGTAACTAACTCAAATGCAGACTCTGTTCCGCTCACCTCTGGTTCCCCTACAATGTCTAGCACCTTAAAGATGGAAGTGACCAATTAGCATTAGGCTAGTGAGTACTTTTAACTTCCTCCTCAGGTGATTCTACGATCATTCTACGTCAATTCCAGTGACCTAATTTAAACTGGCAGACATTTCAATCGGCATGCATATTGAACATTTACATCATACAATTAAAATCTATGGGGGAGAACAGAAGGAATATAAGGCATGCTGTTGGTTCCTAAGGAGTTTACTGCTTAATTAGGAATATAAGATGATTCCATTAACCACAGCATTAGAACCACTTTAGGATTCTTGTCAAAAATGTCTGTGCCTGACACAAGACCTCCCAAATCAGAATTTCTAAGGAGGTGGCTGAAAATCTGTATAATTATGAAGTTCCCCAGATAACTTCTATTTTCAGCAAACTTTGAATTAATGAAAGCCCCAATTGGCTTCATTCCTCCTTTCATTCCCAAATGGTGCACTTGATCTCTAATTATAGATGCAGTCACACACACACACCCCCATTCCTAGGAATACTACTAGGTTCTAGATCCACATGTAACGACTTAATATCAAATCACCTCTGCTACAAGTCTGGTATCTCATTCATTCATTCATCAAAATTCATTCATTCATCTCAAAAATTACCGCTGCCTTTAGTAAAGGCAGGACATTATCAGCACAGAGGTACTGGAATACAGTTATCTGTGGTTAGCCCATTGAAAACACAGGAGAACACAGACAAACATCTTCCCCATGGCTGCAAAGTTAAACAGAAACATGGTCTCAAACCTACCACATTCAGAGACATATGAATAGCAATGGACAGACTTACTTAAAGCTTACTTGAAGCTATACAAAAAGTCCAAATATTTTTTAAAAAGTAAAGAAAACATGTTTTTCACCAGAAACATGTTTTTTGCCCCAAAACACATAGTATAGTAGACACTATTGGTTGTCTACTCAACAACCATTCTATTTTCTCATATTTTTTTCCTGCTGGCAAAGCAGACTCTCATTTCAGAGGCTGCAATGTCAGAAAGGTACTTTCCCAGCTTCCTTGTAACTAGGGCATTAGCATGTGATCCAAGAATTCTTGGCCAATGGACCTGAGGGGACGTCAGCTGGTGAAGTTCTGTGAAGTGGTTCTCCCTGAGGAAAAGAAAAACATTGCCCTTTCTGCCTTCAGACATAGCTGCTGACTTGATGTCTGGGGTAGCCACCTTGCTACAATGTGGGGACAAGTCTGAGGATGACAGACAAACAATACACTGAAGATCACTGAGCCTTAAGCTAGAAAGAGCCTGGGTCACTGATGTCTCTGTTGAGGTACTGAGTTAGCCTTGCCTGCAGCCTCCTTGAAGCTGCTACCTTTATTTATTTATTTATTTAAGATTTTATTTATTTATTTGTCAGAGAGAGCGAGCGAGAGAGAGCACAAGCAGGGGGAGTGGCAGGCAGAGGGAGAGAGAGAAGCAGGCTCTCAGCAGAACAGGGGACCCCGAGATCATGACCTGAGCCGAAGGCAGTCGCTTAACCGACTGAACCGCCCAGGTGCCCCCTAAATTTAAACATACTCTTTAAATTAACTACCTTAATTTGTTACTGCCCTGGATATTTGTAAGAGACCGATTTTTTTCACCTTGAGTCTTTCTCTAGTTAAGACTTTGGCCTGAGGAGCAGCTCTAGTGTAGTAGAAGAGTTGTTGGGGTATGAGCTTGTATATGTTGGATGATTTAATTTTTATAAGCCAAGTTCAAATCGTTCTGCCACTGCACAAGGTAATATTGATTCTGTCTCATAGATCTGGTAAGTAAGGTAGTATGTGGTGTAGAGACCTATCCAGGGAGAGGTGTTAAAGTTAATATTAGAATTCTGTGTTTCTGACTCGGGTTTGCTGTTAAAATTTCTGGATTCATGATATAACATTCTGACTTGAATGGTTAAAAATGCCTGCCCAAATACCGTTACATGATTAAAAATACCCTTTTCACTGGAAGCATGCTGGGAATTTCTGTTTCAGTTAATTGGAGATATATGTGTGCATCCAGGTATGAAGAAATCACAAAGGCCCACTATTCATTTTCTTTTTAGCTAACCTGACCCAGGAGATGTTTTTCAAAGTTTTCATGCAAAAAAATGCACTTAGTGTATATTTCCAATGTTGTGTTCTATACATTAAGTGAACAATGTCCGTAAGTACAAATTTACTCTTTGGAATCTGATGAAGAATCTCATTTTGTAGATATGATTTGAAATTCACTTTCAAGGTTCTTGTTCTGAGAGTCATGGCCATTTCAATGAATACAATTTAACAAGAATCACAGGTTCTTTTAGTATGAGTTTGCTAAACTAAAGAGGTTCTGTGTACTCTGGCAACATTACTAGTTAATCAGTCTTGTTAGTATTTAGATTATTCTTTAAAATGAAGTATATAATCATAATATGATCCTGAGTGAATTAAGAAAAGCAATAAAAAGATGTTGAAACTCACAATAGCAAAAGACAGTTATTTTAGTAATTTTTATATCCAGATGAATAGTAATTAGAAGATCTAATCTATTTTAAAGTTTCTATCATAAAAATATGAAAGGCAGTGATTCAACTATAATAAGATTATTTTTCAGGACTATGATCAATGAACAACAGGTAATATAATAAAGAGAAAAGATAAATAATGTTTCCCAAATATGACTATTTTCCACATTCTAGAAATGGAAGGTAATCTTGCAGTGTCTTGGAAGTACATTATATATTGTTGAGGCTAATTGAATTATAGATGAAGCAATTATGCCTTGAATATAATCTTACCCGTTTAAGGCTGGAAACTACCAAAGTGCATGAATACACATTGAAAAGCAAAAATAAGATTTTGCACGGTAATGAGCATACATATTAATTCTTTGACAATTAGAAAATATAGATGAACAAAAACATAAATGAAAATAAAAATGTAAGCAAACATAGTCCCATTACTCAAGGGATAACCATATTTTGATGTATATTCTTTGACCTCTTCCTATGTATCACGTACATTATGGTGTACATCTTCTACAAAATGGAAACATAGTTGTATATTGTTTTCTATCCAATTTTTTTACTTTGAAATGCTTTATTTTATTTTTTTAAAAGATTTTATTTATTTATTTGGGAGAGAGAGAGCACAAGCAGGGGGAGTGGCAGGCAGAGGGAGAGGGAGAAGCAGGCTTCCTGCCGAGCAGGGAGCCTGATGTGGGGCTCGACCCCAGGACCCTGGGGTCATGACCCGAGCCGAAGGCAGACACTTAAGGACTGAGCTGCCCAGGCACCCCTGAAATGCTTTAAAACTTACAGAAATTTTGGAAGTACAGAACAAAGAACTCCCTAAACTCATCAAAGATCCTACTTAACTACCAATGAATGTTCTTTATACAAAAGGATCCAATCCAGAAATAGATGTTGCTCTGGTCACGTCTTTTTAGTCTTCATTCTGGGACAATTCCCCATTCCTCACTTGATTTTTATGACCTTGATGCATTTGAAGATTATGGTTGTTAATCTTATTAGTTATGATTATGATTATTAGTTGTTTTGTCAACTGTCCCTCGATTTGGTTTTGTCTGATGTTTCCTCATGATTTAGATTCAGTGTATGCATCTTTGGCAGGCAGATCTCAGAGGGCTGTTGGGCTCTCTACTGCATCTTATAAGATGGCACATGATTGGCTGGCCAGTGGTGGCATTGACTCTTGTTACTTGAGTGAGATGGTGTCTGCCAGGTTTTCCCACTATAAAATTCTTATTTTTCAGGCGCCTGCGTGGCTCAGTCGTTAAGCATCTGCCTTCGACTCAGGTCATGATCCCAGGGTCCTGGGATCGAGCCCCACATCGGGCTCCCTGCTCCGCAGGAAGCCTGCTTCTCCCTCTCCCACTCCCCCTGCTTGTGTTCCTGCTCTCGCTATGTCTCTCTCTGTCAAATAAATAAATAAAATCTTAAAAAAAAATTCTTATTTTTCCTTTGTAATTCAGAAATATTTTGGGTACAGATACTCTGAGACTGTGTACATATCCCATTCTTCAACTAACTCTCTTCCACTAGTTCTAGCATTCCTTGATGTTTCTTAAATTTATTATTACTATGAGAGTTACCAAATGGTGATTTTCTAAATCTATTATTTTTTCTACATTTGTTAGTTGACATTCTACCATAAGGAAGAGCTTTTTCTTCTTTCATGTGTTCGTTCATTTATTTATACCAGAGTGGATCCGTGGATTTCTACTGTTTTCAATGGGGTAAAATCTATTACTATTATTCTGACAAATTGTCTTAAATTTGGCCAGTGGGAGCCCCTACAAGCTAGCTTACATGTCCTTCTGACATGTTCCCATTGTTCTCTGAGCACTGTCTTCCTTCCTGGAACAAGATATTCCAGGCTTACTGTTTATTTTCCCTGCCCTATCCCTAGAATCAGCCATTTCTCTAAGGAGCCCTAGTTCTTTTTAATGGAGACTGTATAGACACCAAGACCTCAGCAGTGGTGTGCTTATTGCTACTCGAGTGCTGATGCTCTTTTACTGGAATGTTGATGTGCCCAGGCACTGAAGAGTGGACAAAAATCAGGAAATATAAATATATTCATTTATAATACATATATATTTGGTTTTATGTTTATGTATTCCGAATACCATAAGCTCACACCAGTATCTCCAGTTTCCATACAACACTGCAGGGCTAATTCTAATCTTTCCTCTTCTTATATTTGTAACTCTTTTTTGACAGCAAGAACCTGGTTCTCTTAATCTACTGCTTAAACTGCCTCCATGTAACCAATCTCCCAACACCTGCCAGGCCACTTTTAAGTTGATTTAAAAAAAAAATCTAAGTAATACATAATTATTATATTTCCAAGTCACTAAATAATTATCTACAAGACTATTTTTAAAGGCCAAATAGTATTCCACCAAACAAATATGTGGTCATTTAGGTTGCTTTGAAGTGATGGATATTCTTTTATCAGAATGTTTACACAATCCATTATTATTTACTATTCCTAGAAGGGAAATTACTGGGTGAAAGGCAAACCTATTTTTAAGACTCTTAATTTGTAGTGTCATATTTTAAAGTCAAGTAAAACAAGATGAATTTGGATCCCACTTGTATAGGATTTATAATCACTCTTTCATGGATTGGACTAAAACGGAATTTTGTACTGGCTAAAGTGCAAAAAAATGAAAAGTAGAGAAGAAATGTTTACTTGAGAGAGCAAATGGTTTTTCCAAGTCCTTACAAGAACATTCGTGTACTCAGCAGCTAGTTCCTTGGTGTCACCCTGGTTCAAGACAGTTTGCTGAGCAGTACAGGTGACGTGAGTTTGCATTAGATGCTAGTTCCTTCCTTAAGGAAGCCATTAAATTAGTGAATTAAAAATCCTTAATTTATTCATCAAAGGCAGGCCCTCTAGGACTTCTCTTTGGCAGGACCTCATTAAGGATTAATTTTCATTATTTAAAAAATATTTTTAAAGGGCATTTAAGAAAAAGCCTACAGTTGCAACTAGTTCAGAATGGCCTTTCCTTTATATCCTGTAGTATATTTTCTTACTGGAACACCATATAGCACACTTTTATTATAAAAAAAGAACTTGGGCCTACAGAATAATTGTGAATCAAAATATTAAAAAGTGTTGTTTTTTTTTTCAAATTCTAGAACAGTCCAATCACTTGTTTTTTTAGGGAACATGAACTTTGGATAAGTACATACTTTGGCCTACATGCAGAAATTGGCCTTTTTAAGGTAGACTATGCTTAAAAATCCAGACAGCATCCTAATTTAGGGCTTCTTTGTGAAAGGGAGGCAGTAAAGGATGAATTCACAGGTTCTATTAAATTGCGTGTCCACTATCCTTGAGACCCTGAGCTACATGAGCAAAACTCTACCCTCAAGAAAGCAGAGAGCAAGAAGGTGAACAAGTTAGTAAGACAAAGACCTACTCTCACTAAATTAATAAAGTGAGAATTTAGTTTATTTTTTTCATTTCCAAGCAAGCTATAGGCCATAACATCTGAGGAACGCAGTCTGATAAACAAACCAGTAGGCCAGGGAGATGAGGTGAGTCCCATGTCTACAGCAGTTCCTACAAGGGCTGAAGTCACTGCGAGTGGGTTGGTTTCTTTATCTGCCACAACATAAGCATGAATTAAGTCTGAGGTTCACATTCTAATACTTCTTTCCCTTCTCTGCCTTCAAACTTTCTAAGAGTTCCTAATGAAGATTGGCTCTGAAGGGCTCTTGAAGGCACTCTGACTCAGAACCGTGAATCTCACTGACTCTTGGCCTGGGGTAAGAGGATCCAATCCTTTGAAAAAAGTCTTCTCATTTCTCCGATGAAGAAACAGAGTCCTGTTTCTGCCGGGCCTCATTTATCATTCCCAAGAAAAATCTTTTGCAGACGGACAGATCGTCTTTGAAGGACCCTATCATCTTCTGTTCTTCACAGGCTCTCATACGGGAGCTGCCCTCTAACTGCCCTCCAGGAAGCTCTTAGAAGACTCACTATATTTCTTCCAATGTTTGAAGGCAGATTTCCAGATTTTAAAGACTTAGTGAGATGGTAGCCAACTTGTTTTAAGTGCCGGAAACACTGGATTGAGGCTCTGAGCTTCATCTGGGCTCAGTGGTAAAAGGGTACTGGGGCTGATTGCTACTGTTCGATAGGCTTGGAAGGAGGTGGCTACCCTTGTGCCCCATAATGCTGCTTCCAATCCTTTTTTGGACTAAGGATAGGGCATAAAGAATTCACTGTAACAGCCAGTGTTTCTTTAATTCTGTATCTGATGCCTGTGTCACTCTGACCACAGCAGGGTGGTACAACAGTATGTTCAGTTTCCTGGAGAACTCCTTCAAACAAACTTGGATCTTTAAAGTTCAACATTAGTAAATTTCCCAGATTGTACCCGATGTCCCTTTTCTGCATGTGGACCTCACACAGTGGGGGCTGAGGAGCAGGGAGCAGAGGATATCTACTTTCATATGATCGGCACCATGCATTAACAGAGGAAAAATGTCCCATCACTGTCAATGGAATGAATATTCTATCAAAACGGCTCTCTCATTCTCCAGTATTGAGATTAACTTTACCTGCTAAACATGGTAAAATTTATTTCGGTGGCCTATGACCACCATCTATCAGCATCCGACCCCTATCTATATAAAACAATAAGCATGATCTTAAGGCGCTCTTAGGGGCTGTCTAAGAGATGTATATTTGCTGACATACAACCTGACTGAAGCCAAACACCATTACCCCTGTGACTGATTGGAGGGCGGCCGTAACTGAACAGTTTTATTTCCCTCCAGCAGCTGAGCTCTCTGACCATGTGAGCTGAGCTGACATGGCATTTCAAGTCCTGTTACCAGCTCAATGGTTCTCTTGTAAAAAAAAAAAAAAAAAAAAGCACCTCTTCATTTAGCCTCTCCATCTTGATCATTGCTGATGGGCTATCAATAATTTCAAGTTGGTTGAGCAGTTGGCTGAAGGTTAAATAAATTCTGCTGGCTGTTTGCATGATTGTAATCCCCGAGCGGAAGGATTCCAATTTGAAGCAGTTTTCTTGCAAGTGCTCCTTGGAAATGTTTCTATAGTCAAGAAAGTTAAGAAATTCAGTGTTGAAGGCTCAGGTGCACTTGAAATGGAACCACAGTCAGGAGCCACAAGAACCCTGACATGAACAAAAATGGGATATTTTTCTAACTTCAGATTTTCCTTAGAGTCATTTAGAATCCAAAGAGCACACGGAATCAATTATCAGCAGGGGAAATTCTCAATATGCTATGGCACTATTTTGGATATTGGTATTTGTTTTTTAAAAATGAATCAAATTATATTTCAGAAATTCCACCATTAGCAATAAGTGTAGGGAGGTGTTATATAGGTAGTTATATAGGTTTCCCTGGCCATCTGAAAGAAGAACATGCCTATGAAACCTTTTGTAAGCCAAAATGGCATAAAGAAGCAATTACCATAAATTTATATGGAAATCATTTTTAGCATTTCCAGACCAAAAAATAACCTCTTTTAGATTTTTCTGATACCTTAGGACATATCTTGTTAACAGATGCACAAAAGAAGTCGAGATAAAGCCCCTGGTTTTGACACAGTTGGAAGATATGGTGGCTTCATGCTGAGGGGCTGAGTGTAGTTCCTGGGGAAGGAGCCCCGTGGCGCCACTCTCCCTGCTTGGGGTGATCCTGCCTCTGTAAAGGCTGGCTGCAAAACACACGCAGAACGCCGTTTTCACTTTTCTCCTTGTTTTGAAAAAAGTGAAATCTTCTTTGGATTTCTTTTGACTAGTGGACACAGGTATTAATGCAGGTCTTTCAAAAACGTGTGGTGTGATATGGACTTTCGAAGAGCAGGGGTTACCTGTATCATATAAAGTTTTCAATTGCTAGACAGTAAACTTTTAGAGTACTTTATTCAGGATGCCTGGGTGGTTCAGTCAGTTGAGAATGGGACTCTTAACTTCCGCTCAGGTCATGATCTCAGGGTCATGAGAGGAAACCCTGCGGTGGGCTCCGCACTGAGCAAGGAGTCTGCTAAAGATTCTCTCTGTCCCACAGTATGGAGGTTTCTCAAAATCTTGAAAATAGAACTACCCTACGATCCAGCAATTGTACTACTAGGTATTTACCTAAAGGATACAAGAATACAGATTCAGGATACATGCAGCCCGATGTTACAGCCACATTATCAACAATAGCCAAACTATGGAGAGAACGCACATGTCCATTGACTGATGAATGGATAAAGAAAATGTTGTATATATACACAATGGAATATTACTCAGCCATCAAAAAAATGAAATCTTGCCATTTGCAACAACGTGGATGGAGCTAGAGTGTATTATGCTAAGTGAAATCAGAGAAAGACAAATACCATATGATCTCACACATATGTGGAATTTAAGAAAGAAAATAGATGAACATATGGGAAGGGGGAAAAGAAAAAAAGAAGAGAGGGAAACAAGTCATAAGAGATTCTAACGAGAGAGAACAAACTAAAGGTTGAGCTTGATAGAGGGAGGCGGGTGGGGGATGGGCTAGATGGGTGATGGGTATTGAGGAGGGCACTTGTTGTGATGAGCCCTGGGTGTTGTATGTAAGTGATGAATCACTGAATTCTACTCCAGAAACCAATAATGCACTCTATGTTAACTACATAAAATTAAAAAAAAAAAAGATTCTCTCTCTCTGCCCTTCTCCCCTCTTTTGTGCCTAAAAAATAAAAATTAAAAAAAATTCACATTCAGATGATTTTCTTTTTTAAAGTAAATTTTGTTTTTTTCCCATTTTACAAAAATAATATGCACTGATTATGGATATGAACAAAGTACAGGTAAACAAAAAGAAAATAAAAATCACCCATCAGTTAATTATTTTCAGCATTTTATGGTACATCTTTTTAGTCTTTTTCCATGTACATATATTTATAATGTTTTCTTTTGCTAAGATGTGATTTTCACTGAACATAAATGTTGCATCTGTAAAAAAAAATAAGCACACAGATACTCTTACAGTTAGTTTTTGAGCTTCTGGAAATTATTTAAATTTCATTTGGTGTGAGTTGATGCTGTCAGAAGCTTACGAAAGTTCCCCACGAAGCTCTCAATTTCTCAGGTCTTTTTCATGATCCCCTGGTTTTTGAACTGTAATTTTCTTTTCTTTTCCTATTTTTAGAGAGGGCTAGAGAGAGAGAAAGGAGGGGTAAAGGGAGAGAGAGAGAATCCCAAGCAGGCTCCCTGCCCAGCGTGGAGCCCAACGCAGTGCTTGATCTTACAACCCTGAGATCATGATCTGAGCCGAAACCAATGGTCAGATGCTTAACCGGCTGAGCCAACCAGGCGCCCCTGAACTGTCCTTTTCTAATCTCTGATTTTGACAATAAGAATGTATCTGGTTTGCCTGGGTCATAACTAATATATTTTCGATACGCTTGTGCAAATTTCCAAAGACTTTTTAAAGTTACAATATTTTTGGCATTGCTTCACAAATAATAAACCCCTTATCTTCCTTTTGGGTAGGTCAGAAAGGCTGATTAGATATGTCTAATGATTCTCACACCTGTATAGTCCCCAGGATGATGGTGTCCCTGCTTCAGCCTTCAGTGGGCTCTGTAGTGTCCCTTCTGCTTTTCACATAGGAGGCAGTTCTAAATAAATGTGAGCTATACCATTTCCAATTCTCTGGTAATTCTGGCCTGGTAGAAAACAACAACTGTGATAAAACTCGGTCCTTACACACTTACCCCAGTTCTTTTAGGCACTTACCCTTTCCGTATATTTGCCACCACAAAAGATGAAAGTTAAGTTGTCCAGAGAAAGTGAAGACTACACAAGATATTATCTTGGTTCCTATGG
The DNA here is from genome assembly GCF_003265705.2 of Callorhinus ursinus. Lineage (NCBI taxonomy): Eukaryota > Metazoa > Chordata > Mammalia > Carnivora > Otariidae > Callorhinus > Callorhinus ursinus. The sequence continues at coordinate 25,127,052 of NW_027397087.1, forward strand.
CTTTCTCTGACTTATTAAATTACCATGTTTTTCTGAGTGACAAGGGAAGATAATGACAAAGTGGACGTGGAGATGAATTTCAGTGATTTAGAGCATTGTTACTCAAAGTGTGCTCTGAAGGCCAACAGCATCAGCATCGTTGGAGAGCTTGTAAAAAATGCAAAAATCTCAGAAACCACTCAGATCTACTAAACCAGAATCTGCATTTCGATAAGAGTTTCGGGTAACTGGCACGTACATTAAAGTTTGAGAAGCTTTTGTATAGAAGAATATATTTTGTTAAAAAATGTTGAAACTCAGTCATTTAAATGTTGAAGCTCATTTATAATTGTGCATTTAAATGATGTAATCTGACACAAAGACCTTGATGTTATTTTGATTTGTTTTAAAACAATCAGCTCACGGTATGATACTAATTTTTAAAACTTTTTTTAACATTATTATTTTTTTAAAGATTTTATTTATTTATTTGAGAGAGAGAATGAGAGAGAGAGAGAGAGCACATGAGAGGGGGGAGGGTCAGAGGGAGAAGCAGACTCCCCGCCGAGCAGGGACCCCGACGTGGGACCCGATCCCGGGACACCAGGATCATGACCTGAGCCAAAGGCAGTCGCCCAACCAACTGAGCCCCCCAGGTGCCCTGATACTAATTTTTAAACTGCAAAAAATGGCTGTGGTCTATTCTCTTAGCTTGGTCACAGATGTTGATCTCTCATGAGGTGGTTTAGACTGCATCCTGAATGGATTTAGAAAGGTGAATTGGACAACTTATCAAAGTCTCTTCAAGCTTAATGATACTAATAGAAAAGCAATAACAAAAACTTCTAGATGACTTAGTCCTTGCCATGACTTTGCCTGCCAGGCCAGGCTTAAAACACTTCTAAGTGTTTTAAGGTAACTTAATACTCATAACAATCCACTAGGATAGGTACTAATACTGTGCCCATTTACAGCTGAGAAAACTGAGATTTGGAAGGGCTGAATAATTTGTCCAAGGTATGCAGAGAGTAAGTAGCAGAGCGGGAGTTCAGTCCGGGCTAATTAGCTCCATAGTGCATTCTCTCCATCACTCTGCATACGACTATATAAGAACACAACATGTCCACATTTTATGTGAATTCGAAATATGCTAATTTGAAATCACATAATATGAAAATATAAGTTGACTCTCTCCTTATGCAGAAAGTTTTAAGTCAGGCAATATTCCTCAAAAATAATAATAAAAATAATAAAATAAAATAAATTTTAAAAAGGGTCAAATATCTCTTAATTTTGAAGCCTCCTGGTTGAGTGACTTGTAAAACTGTGTTTATGCTATTGCCACACGGTGGCGCCACTCCAGTGAGGAAACAACAGCTATCCTTTGTCAGCTCTAGAGAAAATCAGTCTTGAATTGTGCTAGGCCTTTGAGAAAATCAGTCTTGAATTGTGCTAGACCTTAGAGAAAATCAGTCTTGAATTGTGCTAGGCCTTTGGGAATAACCCTCAAATACAGTGTAACCTCTGTGAATTTGACTAACTTACTGTAGGTCTGGTTTACATTGTCTGGGTTAATTTCAAATGAAAAATCTCAGCTCTGTATATTATTCTCATTGTCATCTAAGCTGTGACATTAATTTCAAAGTTCACCTTTGAAAAAGGCAGTACATTGGGGAAGAAAGGGCTGGAACATATTGTAATTCAGCAGCAACTCAGTACTTTTTGCTTCTACTACCACTTCCCAACCAGACTTTGTCTGTGAAATACACAGATACAAAACCTGGCATAGCTGGTGTCCTCTTTTGTGCGAATAATGCAAATTGTTTCAAATTAGACAGTAGATATCCAGCTCCTTTTTGTTGTTGTTGTTGTTGTGAGATTCACATTGTTTATTTTACTGATAGTCTATCTCACTTTAAAATGTTCTTTATGCATTTTATTAAAAGTTAAAGAAAATTCCAATTAATTTTGCATATATATATGTATATATATAAACATATCCTATCAGATATCAGAACATACTGTATTGTTAAACCAGGTTTGGATATTACTAATACAGGAAACTAGCAGACCCTCAGTGAATGTTTTTCTGCTTGAAAAGTTTATGACTCTGAAGCTAGCAGTTCTATTTGCTAGAGCATGAGATTAACCAGAGACTCAACTAAAGTAGAATTTCATCAAGAAATGAAAACCAGACAGTCTTTCTATTGCTAAGGTGATCATCAGAACACTGGAGTCATAATTTACTGAACTAATAATCATTTTACTATAAGTTCAAGGCAAAAGTGAATTCTCCATAAGAAAACAAGTTATCTCATATCATTTTAAAACTGTCAGTTTATTCACGGGTAAGTCATTAATATATGTGCCAATATACTAGAAATATAGATCTAATAAAACAGGAGGTTATAGTAAGTCATTAATTAAGACTGGTGGCTTTGGCAAACTGTCTGAATCAATTTTACAGACTCATGTCAAAAGTGTTAATAGTAGTTGGAAGGGTTTTTTCAAAGGATAGCTTGCAAAATTAAAAAAAAAAATCCATGACCAAAACCTATATAAATAAATATAAAAATGGGTATATTTAAATTTCTTCACTAAGCCCCTGGATCTGCCTTGTTGAGACCATTTCACAGAGTGTAAATGGTAGGTGAATACCCACGAAAGAGAATAAATGAAAAGTCGGTGCTCCTTGTTCTCCTCCATGACCTCCGGCAGGTGCTTCAAGGTAGAGAGATGACGGGATGATACTAAAAAGGCAGTCCACTATTGAGAGAGGGGAGAGCGGCGGGAGGTTAGGTCAGTGCCAACATCCGCTGACGACTTACCATGAGCTGCACACTTGGCCCAGGGCCCAAGACAGGTAACTTAGTGGCCTGGTTTTGAGCACAAACACTGAGGCCAGCCTTCTTGTTGGCCTTTTATTTTGCCTCCACCACTTATTTGCTGTGTGACCTCAGACAGGTTACTTAACTTCACGCCTCAGTTCCCTTCTCCATAAAACAAGGAGAATATTAGTATCTACCTCGGAGGGTTGTTGTGAGGATTAAATGAGTTGAGTTGTGGAAAAACACTTCACATAGTATTTAGTACAACTTATTTATTGAAAAAAAAAAACCAAGAAAAATAGGTTTGCCTTAGTCTTCTCCAATTCCCTCAAAGCCTGCATGCAGTGAAGTCCACCTCCTGATGCTACAGGTGTGAAGTTATCTTTTAAAACTACAAATGAGTTTCAGTCCACCTCACTGCCTCCTGGATTGCATCTGAACTCCTTGGCCAAGTACAGAGACCTCTACTACTCCAGTTCCTGAATCGTATCTCCAGTCAGCCCAACATTCCAGATACACAACATTATTTGCTCTTCCCCCCAATCTGGCAAGTTCCGTGCCTCCAAACGTCGCCCATGCTGGTCCTTCTACAGGAAATACTCTTTTCTCTTTGTCTAGTCAGTGAAGGCTGTCAAAGCCTAGTTCAAATGTTTCCTCCTTTAAAAAGCCCTCCGTGACCATTCCTCTTTGCCTGTCCTTCCCCCTCAATGAGTTATTCTCTATCACCTCCATCCTCTCATTGACATTGTTACGTGTCATTACAATAGATGTCATGCTAGGGCATAAATTTCTAGAGATCATCTGGTTCCCCAAACATCCAGTAACGATTATATGGCAGATCGCCATATAGTATTGCCTTTCATTGCAGCCCCACCTGTCATCTTGAACTATTCCCATCCTGGGTTTTGATTTCCTGCAGAAACCTAGGTTTTCTAGTGACGTCTTTCTCTGGGATCACATGAATTTGCACAAGCTCCCACAGCCCCGAGTCAGCTCTCACAACTCCTTCTCGGTAATGAGGAGCTGGTGCTGGATTCCAGCCGTTGTCTCCCCCACCCCTTGTGAGGTGTACAGACCACAGGACGTCATGCTCCTGCAAGCACTTCTCATTTGAAGAGGGCTAGCTGCCTATTACGGACTTTATTTCTCTGAAAATGAACAGAAATAAGCACAAATGACTGTATTTTGGTTGGATTTGAATATTATATTTAAGCAATGTAGCTAAATACAGACCATGAGAGCCATCCCTGATGCCTATATGAATCATGACCTCTAATTCCTTCTCTTTGTCTTAGGGAAAGGGAAGCTCAGAGACTAAGCGCTGTAGAAGTTCCTCCTTCCCCACAGCTCCATGTGAGGTTCGTGATTAAACAAGCACCAGTATGATTCTGGGGGTCACTTGTTTCATCACTAAGCACCAGAATCATGGTGGGCTTCTCTTTCAGATGGCTAACCAGCCACCACTGTGTTACGTTGTGTGCCATATGTGTTTTGGTATCAACAACTCATTTTTCTCATGTTTTAAAGGTTTTTCTGGGGGAAAATTGCTAATCATGAATAGGATAGAAAATTGCTACTGTGAATAGAATCCAGTTTTTCTTTTATAAGATTTTATTTACTTACTTGAGAGAGAGAGAGAGAGAGAGAGAGAAAACACTCCTAGAATCCATTTCTTAAGGGTGATTTCTTTTCAGTTCCATATTTTTATTTCTCTGGCCTTCATGAAACACGATTTTGGCCCCCAAAGGGTCACAAGAATGTAAAGTACCACTAAGGCTTTTCTTTTTTTTCTTGAGTCTCTGAATCTAATCAGCTATCTTCAATCTGCAGAGACCCTGAGCAGCCAAATTAAAAAAAAAATTACTAGAAGACATGTTCCTTGGGGCGCCTGGGTAGTTCAGTCGGTTAAGCGTCTGCCTTCGGCTCAGGTCATGATCCCAGGGTCCTGGGATTGAGCCCCGCATCGGGGCTCCCTGCTCAGTGGGGAGTCTGCTTCTCTCTCTCTGCCCCTCCCCCACACTGCTGCTTCTCTCTCTCAAATAAATAAAATAAAATAAAATAAAAAAGACATGTTTCTTGGACATGGAGATGGAAATTAATGAGGTACTGTGGGTGGTTCAAGAGTTCTGAACTCACAAGTAAGAACTACTTTGGAAGGTAAATAAATGAGAGGTTAATATATTCTGATCATGTGTAAAATGTCCCTCCCACTTTCTATTGCTAGGAATGAGGTGCAGGACAACAGACGTCATTGTGAACATCAAGGAAAGAAAAGAAGAAGCTAAGGGGTCTCAATGATTGTTAGCATGAATCCATGACAATGCCCATTACATATTTTTTGCAGAGGGGGTGTGTGAGTCAACCCATGTGAAAGTACTGGAGTCAGTGTTCAGTGCCTCTAGTTCTGAGTGACTCTTATCTTAGGGTATATTCAACATGAACCTTATTAGATATATTGTGTTTGTTTTAAATTAAAGGTAGGGTTCCTGCTCAAAGCATTCTGTAGTCCCTGCCACCTTGGAGCAGTGAAGTGGAAACTGAAGGCCTCCAACCAGGTCATTTTGCCTCTCTTTAACCTATTTCATAGCTTGCCCTACAAATTCTGCTTTTAGCTATAAAATAGTTTTCTTTTTTTTTAGAGCAGTTGGGGAGGGGCAGAGAATCTCAAGCAGACTTGATGCCCAACGTGGAGTCTGACATGGGGCTTGATCTCAAGACACTGAGATCATGACCGGAACTAAAACCAAGAGTCAGATGCTTAGCCAACTGTGTCCCTCAGGTGCCCCTCTATAAAATAGTTTTGTTGTGGATAAATGTTCATGTTAGAATTAGCTTACTAAAAAAAATCTTACTTTAACATAATTTTCCCCCAATTGTGCTATAAAAAGAAAGAAGGCAGGAAACAACGACTTAACCGTGTGCACTATTTTGTTGAGATGCACATTCTCACACAAATCTTCAAGGGAAGCATCGTTCTTCCCTTTTTCCATACAAGGAAAGCAAGTCTTGCACGGTTATCCAGTCCTAGGCAGGGGAGTGAGGGTTTGAACCCCTGTCTACTTCACCAGCCCTTCCAGAAGGAGGGGGCACACTATGACTCGCGGCCTGCCTCCTGTCTCTGTCAAGTTTTTTTCTTTTCCTTTTTTTTTTTTTTAAGATTTATTTATGTGGGAGAGAGAAAGAGAGTGAGGGCACACATGGGCATGAGTGGGGTGGAGGGGGAGAAGGAGAGGGAGAGAGCATTTCCAGCCCACTCCACGCTGAGGGCCCTGAGATCATGACCTGGGCCCAAACCAAGAGCCGGACCCTCAAGTGACTGTGCCACCCGGGCACCCTTGTTTCTGTGAAGTTTTATTGGGACGCGGACATGCATTCATTTACCCATTGTCTGTGGATGCTTTTTTGTAGTGTGACAAAATTGTTACAAAAATCTATGCATGGCCCAGAGGACTAAAATTTTACCTGGCTCTTGATTACCCATATTTCTAAGGAGCTGTCATTTGTACATTTTCTGAATAACACATGGTAAGAAATTGGTGAGGTTTTCTTTTTCCAAATTTGCTTCCCCCCATTTCAATATTAAAAAAAAATTTCAGAACACAAGAAGATAATAAAGAAGGTAATGATGACTTACAATCCTGCTGTCCAGAGATAACTATGGCCATCCTTCAAAATTTTTCCTATGGGTACATGAATGCATGTGATTTTTTCCCCACAATGAAATAATATTATATACATGCTTTGTTATTTGCCTTTTTTACTTGATATATTTTGGACATTTTCTCATGCCAAAAACATGCATTCATATCATTTTAATGGCTGCATAATATTTGATTTTTATGGTTTTACCGTATTCATTTAGTTTTTTTTTCTTTTGACAGAGAGGAGGAGAAACTCAACAAATTGCTTAATTCTAAAGTAAGTTATGACTAAAAAAACCACTATCCAAAATTATAAAGATTTTTTAATTACACTAAAATTATAGGTCTATTTGCAACTTAATCTAGCCTTGGGCTCATCTGAATGTGGACAAGTCTTGAGGAATGTACAGTATTTTACCCTGTAGTCTAGAATCTGTGCGAGCTATCTGACTACTTCCCAGTGACCCATGTTAAAGTAGCATTTTATATCTGAGACCAACACTGTTGATATATTGCCGGTTCCACGCCTGGATGTTTTACTTCCCTTGTTATGTTAAAAGGGAGGCAAGCATGCTGTTTGATAACATGGCATAATTAGATTGTTATACCAAATAATAGCCACATCTACACTAGCATTTTGGCTTGGAATATAAAACAGTACATACTGTGGAATAGGGGAATGCGAGAAACTGTTACACACAAACTCTTCATTTTTTCAATTAGGAAATAGGGCTCAGAGAGCTGACTTCTAGAACAGCGCCCTTTTAACTATTAAGTGTCTTTGTTCTTTTCACAATTAAGTTTTAAAAAGAGCCAATTCTCCTTTTTGAATGAGTTTTTACTGGGAGCACCAATACATAACATGGGTAGAAGGAGAGCTGCTCCGGCTGAAGCAGGGTGGCGGGGAGCAAGTACCTAGTAGGCCTTCTCTTTGTCCCCAGATGTGGCCCCCTGGATTCAAGACTATATATCCTGGTACTTGCTGGGAGCTTGAACCCGAAATTGGGCTCATTTCACGTCTCTCCTTTGTGCTGTCCTTCCCTATGTTAAGAAGAGATTTCAGGGGTGCCTGGGTGGCTCAGTCGGTTAAGTGTCTGCCTTCAGCTCAGGTCACGATCCCGGGGTCCTGGAATCGAGTCCTGCATCAGGCTCCCTGCTCAGCTGGGAGCCTGCTTCTCCCTCTTCTTCTGCCTCTCCCCCTGCTCGTGCTCTCTCTCTCTCTCTCGCTTGCTCTATTTCATAAAAGTAAATAAATAAAATCTTAAAAAAAAAAAAAAGAAGGGTTTTCTATCTGAGAGGCATTTGGGACTTATTTTATCCCTTGTCTGTCAATCAGGTCTAACTAGGAGGGGAAGAATAATATTTAGGGCTCAATGCATAAAAGCATTGGTTTCATGCAGACTTAAAGGTCAGAAAGAAAGATATTTTCCCTTGATACTGTTTCAACTTTGGGACAGTGTTCTGGCAATGAATATTATGTTATTAATGGTCAAGCGTATTGGATGAAACATTCATATTTGCTACACAGTGGCACTTGGCCATGGAACTGATCACAGTAAGCAGATCACAGAAAATTTACTGTAATTTTAGGGACATTTTTATTCCAACCTTTTATGAAAGGTGAACCATTCTATTACCTAATCCAGTGGCATAAATAAGAATTATTAAAACCCATCTAGATTATTACTTTATTGATGTTTCTCACCTGCACATCCTATAATATACAATGTTTATCTTGGAGAGATAACACCTTGCAGCACAAAAAGAAAATTGAAAGCCAGATCTTCTCTAAGAGAAAAAGCAAGATCATTATGTAAACACCAGCCGGGTCTCATCCAGAATATGTCACATAAATATCACACCACGAAACAAGAAATGTAAATTATTGTACATACGCTGTAATGGAAAATTGTATTATACATTAGTGGAGTCACCCATTTATCTAATCACAATCAGTTCCCATAAAATCTCATTTAGGAAAGTTGAATGCAATTCAGGGGAGGTGGCTACGGGAATTTCAATCACGGGAACCTAAGGTTGGATTGAGATCTTACCAAGGTCTGCGAGTCAGCTTTTATTGCCTTCAAATACCTTTCACATCTCTGGAGTTATCTATATCTGAACTGACCAGCCCAGCCTCTCACCTAGGGGGAAGACCTGAGACCAGCCAGCATACATGGCCTTTATTTCTAAATCCCATGTCCAACCCACAGCATCATCTCAATGTTGTCTGGGCTTTCTCACTGCTCTCTAACCAGAATGTGGTCACTTACACTCATTCATTTGTTCCTAGATTCTCTTACTCAAGAAATACATACTTAGTGGTCATGACCCTAGAGTCCCAGGATCGAGTCCCATATTGGACTCCCTGCTCTGTGGGGAGTCTGCTTCTCCCTCTGACCCTACCCCCCTCATGCACTCTCTCTCACTCTCTCTCTCAAATAAATAAATAAAATCTTTAAAAAAAAAAAAGAAATACATACTTAGTGCCTTCTACGCCTAGGCTTTGTGCTGTGAGGTGTAGATGCAAAGAGATTGAAACACTGTGCCAGACTTTAAGGTGCTGCCAGGGTAGTGGGGATAATAGAAGCCATCAAACAATCCCCCCAACATATATGTAATTTCAATGATGGATGCAAAAAAGGAAAGACGGGGTACTGTGGGAATGTAGAACAGAGCTGGTTTGTGGATGGCATTACCAGGAGTGGGCACAGATGGGGAAGGAACAAATATCAAGCAGAGGGAACACTCCATGTGTAGGTTTGGAGGGGAGAAGGAGCTTGGAGGGTGAGAAATACTGGGACGAGGTCGGTGTCGCTGGAGCCCAGTGTCCTGGGGGGAGAGGCGTGCCAGACGAGGCTGGGACACTGAGGAGGTGGGGAGCCCACAGCCAACAAAGCACTAAGGATTTTGGATTGTATTGTACAGGCAATCAGAAACCACTGAAACAATTTTTAGGTTTTGGCGGGGGGTGGGGAGAAGAGAGCAGAGAAATACACCATATGATAGGCATTTTAAAAGGTCCCTCAGGTCACAGATGAAGAGCAGAGCGCTGCAGGGGAAATGATGACCTGCTACTGAAGGGACTGCGGAAAAGTGAATGGATTTGAGAGATTTAAAAGTTCAAGTCAACAGGGTTAGGGATGGATTGGGTCGTGGGGTGTGGTAAGGGAGAGGAAGGTATCAGGGACGCCTTCTAGGTTTGTGGCTTGAGGATCTGGATGTGTGACTTTGCCAAGCCCTGAGACAGGGGACGGGAAGGAGGACCAGCAGCCTCACTGCCCCGAGTCTTCTTTGCTGGACTCACTACCATAAACAAACGAGAAGCCGTGCACCATAGCTCTTCCCTATAATGATGACAAATGAAGGGGTGGAAGCTGCTTCCCAGCAGTCTCGGAGAGAGCACCGTGAGTTCCCTTTCTGAATTTATCAATATAAGATACGTTAATGGATATTAATATTAGGTCGTGGTAAATATGTATTCAGTTGTATTTGAATCTATCACCGACTGCCGGAAGAACCTCCCTGCCATTCTCTCAGATTTAATGGATAAAACACAAAGGCTTTAAAAAATTTCCTGTATGCCATGTCTTGATTATGCATTCTGATGAGACAGAGTATATTCTTGAACCATTGTGAGCAATAATAATCATAATACATTATAATTTATGGGCAATCCATGGCTGAAGGCCTCTCGGCGTTTTAACAGAAAACAACTAAGAAAGTCACTTGATAATCAAACAAGGCAATGTGCCCAAATAAATAAATCCCAGATTTGGTTCATAAATAAACTCCTATACCCAGGACCCAACATTAAAGAAAGGCTATATGTGAAATTGGCAAAGATTGGTCAAAATGATTCTTCTCACCTGGAAGTACACTGCAGTCATGCAGGCTAAGTAATAGGATAGAGCCTGGACCCTCAGCTCTTTTGTGGACATTACTGTCCTATGTAGCCGACAACTATTAGATCCAAGACTGCCTATCGTCTTTTGCTAGCTTCACCAAGACTAGCATGAATATGCCAATTCCCAGCTTACCTGGCAACCAGGATACAGGCCTGAGAACTAGGCTCCACCAACAGATGCACCTGTAGGACTGACTCATCTGAGCCAACCAAGGAAAATCCTGCATGTAGCGTTTCGATATTTGCTGGTGTGGTGCGTGGCCCAGGTGCTCGGCTTTTGTTGCAGCAAAGGCGACAGGGGATTTACCCAAGTGGTTTTCAGGGCAAATTCCTGGTGCGGGAGTCGGGGCAGATGGAAGCGCTGTCCTCTGGTGGTTGGGGAGGCACCACCAGCAATGGTGAGTCCTCACCCGGCCAGCCACGTCAGGTGAGTTAGGTCTTGCTCCGGGAAGCTCAGCCTCGTGCTCTTGGTCTCCTTCGCACTACCGGTACCCTCCGCCCCTCTCTGTATTATCTCTACCTAGCTTCAACAACCAGTCTCCTTTTACGATATTTGCTTTATCCCTTTCTCTGCCACGCATGTATATTTTTTGGTTCTTATTTTTGAACTTGAACTTGAATGCTGTCCGCCTGAAGGCTGTCCGCCTCCTGACACTTTACTCCTAAATACTTTCAGAGCACATCTCCTAAGCATAAATATCACCTCCCGCAGAACCACAACACTGTTATCAAACCCAAGAAAATTAATATTAATTTCATAATACTATCTGGAATACAGTCTATATTTAAATTCCTCCAGCGAGAGAGTATCTTTTATAACTATTTTTTCCCAAAACAAGATCCAATCTAGTTTCAGTATTTTAATTGGTGGTTATGTCTCTTTATCTCTTTTAGTCTAGAGTACTTCTCACTTTTTAAAGTTTATCCCTGAGGTTGACTTTTTTTTTAGAGAGCAGGGGGAGGGGCAGGAGGACAGGGAGAGGGGGGAGGGAGAATCCTCAGCAGGCTCCATGCCCCGCACAGAGCCCAACAAGGGGCTTTATCTCAAAACCCTGAGATCATGACCTGAGCCAAAATGAAGAGTCCGACGCTTAACCAACTGAACCACCCAAGCACCCCTGACGTTGATGTTCACATTTTTTGGCAAGTATATTTCATCGGTAGGGCTTTGTGTATCACTGATAGAGTTCCACTATCTGTGATACTAAATTTGATCACTTAGTTAGGATGATCACTGCCAGATCACTCCATTGTAAATGTATGTCTTTTCCTTTTGCAAATAATCTTGTAGTAAGAAATCTACTTTACCTCTTGTGAATACCTTCTTGAAAAACTTTCACCTTACTGATTTAGTATCTATTGATAATCCTTACCTGGGAATATCTTTCTTAAAAACTTTTAGAAAAAGATTTATTTAGGGGCGCCTGGATGGCTCAGTCGTTAAGCGTCTGCCTTCGGCTCAGGTCATGATCCCAGGGTCCTGGGATCGAGCCTTGCATGGGGCTCCCTGCTCAGCGGGAAGCCTGCTTCTCCCTCTCCCACTCCCCCTGCTTGTGTTCCTTCTCTTGCTGTGTCTCTCTCTGTCAAATAAAGAAATAAAAAATAAAATAAAATAAGATTTATTCATTTGAGAGAGAGAGAAAGCTTGACGGTGTGTGCGCACGGAGGGGGGTTGGATGTGGAGCGGAGGGAGAGGGAGATAAGCAGACTCCCTGATGAGCAAGGAGCTGGATGTGTGCTCTATGTGAAGATCCTGAGATCACAACCTGAGTCAAAATCAAGAGTCTGTCTCTCAACTCACTGAGCCACCCAGGCGCCCAGGCTTCCCTCTTAAAAACTGTTCCTTTCCTTTATCAGGTAAAATTAGTCTCTGTCACTTACAGCTAAGAACTCTGACTTAGTAAGCCACTTCCTATTGGTAAGAAACAGCATGGCACGGGAAGACCAGAGAGCCAGTATTGGCTCATTAAGGGGCGACGTCACTTTGGGCAAGGGCTTGGTCCTGTGCGTGGCTCTGATAAACCCAGTCCCGGAGTACTGTTCTGAATCTAGCCAGTTTTTAACTGCTCCCCACCGTGTTCCATGACTCTTCTCATTTATGTCCTTTTCCTCTGCCCCATTTTCATTTTCACGGGGGGAGTGGGGCAATGGGAAAGGGCCAGGGGACTGAGATGGGGTAAAGGCTGAGGAATTGCACTGCACCCCACACAAGGCAGGCCCAGGCAAGCCTCAGCAATCTGACCGCTCGGGCTCCCAGGGGCCAGCCGCCTCACGGGAGTCAGAGAACAATGCAGAGCCAGCCTTCTCTTGGGGGCACTCATGGCGTGGTGGGCTATCATGTGGTCGCTTTTGTTGGATGCCTCCATGTGGGTTTCTCACTTCCAACTCAACCTGTCATCTCCTCTTCACTGGGAATCTCCTTGAGAGAAATGAAGCATTGATGCATCATGGACACATTTAATGTGATGGTGTAGATGATGAATAAATAGCAACATATACAAATATAATCACCCATAAATATACACCTCTCTTGACTACACACACACACACACACGCACACGCACACGCACGCACACACACACACACACACACACACACTCAGAAGACAATGTTTTGATGGGGTGATACCCTACAGGCTGCAGAAGAAATTGAGACAGACACCTAACGGCCAACTCAGTTGCCTCGATTTCTAATCAGTCAATGGCAGAGGTAGAAGCAAGTCTCCAGTTACTGGATCATTTCTCTTCATCGTAACTAAGTTCTGTGAAAAAGCATCGTCCAGAACTGGCTTGAGGAAGCACACATCAGGCACAGCTCATTCAGACCTTAGAACCTCCATTCAGACCACTGCCCACATGAAGCATATCTTACACTGTAGCCACTTGGCCACCTCCAAGCCAGGGCACCCCATAGCTGGATCAGTAAATATCAGAGTAACCAAGCCTCATCAGGCTAGATGGAGGTGACCCCGAAAGTCCTGCACCTGATTACCAATTCCCGTAGATGCCCTCAGTTTTTAGTGTAATTGATGTGTCATAGACTTCATCCTGTGATTTGTTATGGCCTCATTGATTAATGGGGGGCTGACAGAGCCCCGTGTTTTCCTGCTGTTCTCTCTGGCAGGGATGTTTGCTCAGCAAACAAGAAGGATGGGGGGAGGGATGAGAGCTTAGGGACTCTGCTTCCCCCCATGTCTCTTCTCCCTTCGGGATATCACAGAATTAGCCAGGGCTGGATTAATCTGACAGGGGCTTGAGGATGTGGGTCCCTAGAGGAAATGGCAGTGGCCTCCTTGAGTTTTATAAGTCACTGGAGGCTTACAAGAATTTATGAAAAGTTACTGACTGGCTCTCTTAGAAAAAAACAAAATAAAATATAATGCAGCCTGCTGGCAAAATGAATGGACAGTGATCAAAGAAGTTTCCTCTGGAGATGTGTAGTAACAGGGAAAGGCAAGAATAAACCTGGAATGATAGAAAGATTTTAGTTCTTGATCTGGTGGTGGTTACACAAGTATAAATACGTGTGTGTGTGTGTGTGTGTGTAAGAGAGAGAGAATTCGTTGAGATGTACACCTAAGATTTATGCAATTTACTCTGCATATGCTACAATCTTATTAATTTTCTTATTAAAACGCAGCCTGCTGTAATGGAAATAACACTGTATTCAGGCCGCCTTCCTCTCATTGTTTGTATCTTCACTGTCCTCACTGCTTCAGTAAGGTCTTCACTGCCAGCCAGAGCAGCCCACCCTCTCCCAACACTCTATCCAATTACCTGGTTAATCTTCTTCATTGCACTTATCATCATCTGGATATAGCTTCTTTATTAATGTACTTATTGGCTAATTTTCTCACCACTAGAATGTAGATCCTGTGATGGCAGTGCTTTTGATTGTCTTGTTTCTTGTAGACTCTCCAAGGAAGAAATAACTGTTGTTTGACTGACGGAGGTACAGATACTTAAGGTGATATTAGGACTCTGTTAAAGGATAAGTGTTACCAAAATAAAGTCAGGAGATCAAATGATGCTCATGGTCAAGACTCAGGACTATGGCCAAAGGCAGGTTAGAGTTCACCAGGCCAAGGTCCAACATCCAAGCTAGAAAACAAAGTCATGGTCCCAAATCAGGCACAAGTGGTCATTGGGCCAGCTACAAGGGCAACTCAGATGTGCCGGCCCAACAGTGCATACTCCAGTCTATAAATAGCTACTAGGCAGGTCAGCTTAGGGGTTTGAGCCAACTTCCTGAGGTGAGAGTAGACCTGTGGTTCTCAACCAGGGCAATTTTGCTTTCTAGGGGATCTCTGGCAATGTCTGAGGCTATTTCTAGTTGTCACAATGAGAGGGAGGGGGACTACTGGCATAGAGGGGGTGGAGGCCAGAGATGCTATTAAATAACCTACACTACACAGGACAGCTCTACCCCTCGCCCACAACAAAGAATTATCCAGTCCAAAATAGCACTACTGCCCGGATTGAGAAACCCTGGAATAGAGCAGGCTCTATCTGAAGTGGGGAGATACTGGGAACTCAGCTGTAAATGTGTACAAATAACTATGCTTTACTATTGTAGGAGGCAAAGGCCACGGATCTTCCAGAGGGCAAAAATCTAGCTATATTACGCATTCTATCCATACTCTCTTCTATAAAATGTTTCATTTTGTGGCTCTTTCTGCACAAGCCCTGGCAGACCAGCCTTTAAACATATTTTACAGTTGGTATTCTGGAATGTAAAACCTAAAATTAGTTGGAGTCTTCCTCACTGGCTGAGCACCTAGCTACTGGCAGTTCTGTCTGACCACCAGTCCTTCTTGGGCTCCGGGCCAATTTCTTTAATGAATCCCTCTAATTTAATTCATATTTCCCCACCTTTCTTTTAAGTACCACCCAGGCTCATCGAGCCTAATATTTGAACCAAGTACATTTAATGACCGTCCCTTCATTAAACGTTACAAGCTCTTTAAGGCGTTGGCAGGCGGGTGCCCCGTTCGATAACCTGGCACCCTGGCAAAGTCAACAGCCAGGGCCAAGTTCATCCCTCTGCTTCCCATCTCACAGCTGGGGCCGGAGCCTTGTGGGCGAGACAGGCTTTATCACTGGGGAAGCGTAAGTTTTCCAGGCCAATGGATTCAGCGCTCTGGCTATATCTCATGCCTTGACACTAGATGTCAGCGAAGGGTAATTGTTGTCTCAATTTAGAGGCCAGCTCAGGTACCTGCAGGCACCCTTGGTTCATGTTTTATAGCAAAGGTGAAGTATGGCTCCGTTCCTGCTGCACACATATATTACAATAAAAGGGGATATCGGCGCCTAGTGTTTTTAAAGGCTAGTCATAAAAGATGAATAACGAGGCAGTTTAAAGCTAAAAGACAGCTGCCAAGCTCAATGGCCATGATGGATGCCGAATACCCAGTGTGGAGAAAACCCATTCCTCTGAGACCACCATCCAAAAAATTAATTACTACAATTCAGCATCTTTAAATGTGCCACTTAATATACTGCTACCATAATTAAATTTCCAGCCCTGTGACCTTGAGACCATTTCCTGAGATAATAAATGAGATCAAGGTTTAATTGATGCGGATGCAAGTAGAAACTGCCCAAGGATGCAAAGAGCCTCCACACTGTGAGTCAAGGTTGGGGGGTGGGGCTGGGGTGGTTGAGGTGGGGCAGAGTTCGGCTACAGTGTTGAGCCCATCTTTCTGTGATTGGGGGGGTGTCTCTTAGAGTTTCTGTGTTCGCCACAGGAACGGCACCGTGAGGGGGTCACAGCCCTGAACTGGGAATCAGGAAGCTGGCGCTGGGGTCAGGGATGTGTTGCCAGGATTCTGGTTGGTCTTGGACCAGTCACTTCTTCCTGGACCCTGGAGACTGCTATTTTCTCTGTAGGAAGAAGGGCTAGACAACACACTCCCCGCAGTTCCTTCTAGCCCTGATGTTCTGTAATTCTTCATGGTAAGCTGTTGGTGAGACATGTTAGCGACAGATAGTTACCCAGCAGCTATCCTTTAGAAACTGTACGGTAAGCCATCAGGCTTCTCTGTTAACTACCAGGGGGTCATGAGTGCTGACCGTGGGTGAAAGGGGTTGCTACTCTCTCCCCTGCTGTAGCATGTCACTGCCTCAATAGCCAAGTTCCTTGGGGGGCTATGGGTGCCCCTTGTCCAGCTAACTTGAGGCATGGTTCAGACACGTAAGGCACGAAGCTGGCTAAGACGAAAGCAGAAGGTAAGTGTAAACAGGGGAGCCCCGTGCAGTCAGAGAGCCGTGAGTGGGAGGAAGAGTGGGTGATCCCAACGCTGTGCATTGGGCCTCGGGTAGTTTCAATTAAAAATTGCTGAACACCAATGAGGCACTAAGGTCTGTGCTAGAGGCCGGTCCTTGCCCTCAATTGGTGCATAGCATTTTAGGGAAAAGAGAACAAACCAATTTGCAACAGTGTCATAGTATAATAATACAGACATGGATAAGGCACTGCTGATCTGGGTGGGGCTTTCTTAGCTTTGCTTCGACCCCCATTTCCAGCAGCCTCTCTGAATCCCTGCCAGTTAACTGGTCTTTGCAGCAGTGCCCCCTCCCCCATATAAACATGGAAACTACAAGCCTTCATTCACTGTAGCCTAAGAAGTGTCTGTCTGTGTTAGCCTTTTCCTTCCTAAGTCAATGCTGAATAAATCCCCCAACCTCTCTACCTATACACACACACAGCCTATGTCCAAGGCAGTGGGTTTTGTACCAGAGGGCACGTCTGGCAATGTCTGGAAACACTGGGGTGGGGGTCACGGCTGGGGGGGGATGCTACTGGCATCTAGTGGGGAGAGGGCAGAGATACTGCTAAACATCTCACGACACACAGCCCAGCCTCTCCCCCGACCCCCGCTCCACAGAAATCCTGGTCTAAGGTAGTCTGTCCAGCTTCAGCTCAGCCAGCTGAAGAGTAATAAAATCAATTCCACATCTATTATGACTTTGGTCTTAGTACTTAGTCTCACTCATTTTTTTTGCTTAGTGAGTTACTCTGACATGAGTCGGTGGAAGCATAGCATTGAGTGCTGCCACGTGGTCAAAGCAGGTGTCGAGTGTTCCCAGAATCCTGAGCCTCACACTGAGCAGGGGTCACGGTAGAGGCAAGCTGTCATCAGAGGGCATGGGGATAATAATGATGGACTTTTGAAAAAGGAAACTGACCCAAGGACTGACCCGGGAGCACTCAACACATGGAAAAGGAAAGATAAGGAAGAACCAGCAGAGAAACCTGAGGAGGAATGATCAGACCCGAAGACTAGAAAGAACACCAAGAGAGAGGGAAGCCCCGGAGAGAAAGAGAAACAAAGATTTCGATGGTGTCTAATGCTGCTGAGAGTCAACCAGACAGGTGGAGTTTAATATTGAGATCACTGGAGATCCAGACAAGAGCTTGTTGTGTGGGGTGGAGGGACAAGTGATGTGAGGGGGTTCAGTAGAGGATGAAAAGAAAAGAAAACAGACACACAGGGTATATACTCTCTTTTGAGGAATTCTGCTATAAAGGGAAACAGAGAAATGGGGCTGTAGTGAGAAGGGGGTTGTGAGATCAAGAGGTGTGTGTGTTTGTATTTAGATGGGAGATATTATAACATGGTGGCATGCTGATGGGAATGCTCCACTACAGAGGAAAATATCAGATGCAGGAGTGAAAGGTGAAAGGTGACACTTTGCTTGAACAATATTTTTGAGTTAGTGAGAAGGGACAGAGCTTAGAGCACAAAGTTGGCCTAAGATGGCAGCATGGACAGTTCATCCATAGTGTGTCAGTTATCTATTGCTGTGTAACAAATTGCCCCAAAATTTAGTGGCTTAAAACAACATGAAAACCCACATTTATTATCTCACACAATTTCCTAGGAACTTAACAGCATCTAGGCTGAGTGGTTCTGGCTCAAGGTGCCTCATGAGGTTGTAGTCAAGATGGTGACCAAGGCTGTAGTCATGGGAAGGTTTGATTAGGGGCTGAAGAGCTGCTTCCAAGATGATTCACTCATATGACCAGCAAGTTCATGTTGGCTGTTGACAGGAAGCCTCGGTTCTTCACCAGATGGACCTCTCCATAGGGCTGCTTGAGTATACTCACAAGATGGCAGTGATCCAAGCAAGAACAAGGCAGAAGCCTTAATGATTTTATAATCTAGTTTGAAAGTTACACACTCTCAGTGTCTCCTTATTCTGCTCATTAGAAATGAGTCATTAAGTCCGAGTCATGGGGAGGGAATTTAGATTCCAGTTTTTGAAAATTCTTTGAATGTCAAAGAATTTGTGGATATATTTTTAAACCACTGCATATAGTAACAGGAAGGAAGTTGGCAGATGCGGGCACAGATGTAGTGAGGGGGAATTGGTAGATGTTCTTTTCTGAGTACTTCTGTGTTTTTATTGAAATGGTAAGCAAGGAATCAGCTCAGAGTGGGCATGGGGAGAAGGGCTGGGAAGTTGGAGGAGAGACAGAATATAGGATATAGGAAACAGTTGATGAGATGAGGAGAGTGAATGGACTGGTAGGGCCTCCAGGTGAACTAAGTGTCCCTCTAGGGGAGTGATCATGAACTTGAAGGATAGCCACTGAGCAGTTTGGGTGTCTTTCTCCAACCAGGGAAATCTGAAGATGTACTGTGAGAAAAGAAACCCTGATCTCCCGGATGTAAGACCATGTTTTGTTTTTTTTTCCCCTTTTTATTTAAATGCTATTATACACTTATTTTTTTTTAAAGAAGTTGTTTGTTTGTATTAATAAACAACATACTTGTTTCTTCTCTCTATAATTTATTTCATTCTTTCTGGTTTTCCAAAATTAACCAAATGCAGGATTTCTCCTCCCTAATTTAACATGAGCAAATGTGTGTAGGTGTGAATTAGAGTCTTCCTGTGCCCAGAGATGGTCAGGCTCTGGTCAGGCCCCACAGCGAGTACTGTTTTCAGGATGGACTCAGCATTTTAAGAGAGTTTAAGTCTATACTTGATAAACTGGGACGTCTCAAGAAGAAAGTAGCCAGCATGGCAAGGTTTCTTCATCTCGTCATGGGGAAATGATAGAAGGAGCTGAAATGTCTTGGAAGATAGTCACTGTCTTCAAACACCTGAGAGAGGGTACAGGGTTGCTGCCTCTAGCTATGCTTCAGTTTCTCAAAGATGTCCCTCTCAGGAGGGGTCCTCAGGGGTGATCATTCAGGGACAGGGTGCTTATCACAGGTTGATGAACAGAAGGTGTCACTTTTGACATTCATCCAGAGTTGCTTTTCTGAGGGTATCAGGCCACTCTCCCCAGTGGGATATAACTCAGCTCCCTCCTTAACAGGACAGACGGTGGGAACTTGCACAGGGGGTAGGTTGGGGCAGTGGGAGGGGAGGTGAAGCCCCATCTCAGGGCATGCTCTAGCTACACCAGATTGAAGTTGGAGAACACTAAAAGCCCCTCATCTTCCTGTTCACATGCCGCCTTCACTTGCAGACCTCCTGCCCGGGTGCTATGTGGCAAAGGCTATGTGGCTACATCATACTGCTGAGGGCCAAACAGGAACCAATGGTAGAAATCCCAGCAGGACAGATTTCTGTTTTTGTGAGGAAAACGTCCCAGTAGGTGGAAATACTTAAATGTGAAAAGGAGTCCCTACAAGCCATGAGATCATTCCCCCTTTCAGGAAGCATCTGCCAGGCTCCTTTGGAAAGAAAGCCTGTACCAGGTGGGAGGTCAGACGGGCTGACTTCACTTCCAAGGCCTCCTCCAACTCTCCACGGCTGTGATCTGGTCACCTGGGGGTACTTCTCATTGAACAAATGTTTGTTGAGCTCCTATGGTGTGACGCCCTGTGCACTGAACACCTCTTGTACTTCACTTCGGGCGTCCTCAGACTCACCTCTCGCGCGACCACAGCTGCGGTGGTCGGGTTTCTGCAGACTGCTGTGGGGTATTTGATATTCATAAAGTCCTTCAGAGGTACCTCTATCAGATCTTCTCGGGTGAAATTTTACATGACAAACTAGCATTGCTGCTTATAGTTCATCATCAGGGACCCTGAGCCACAGAGACGCAAACCAACCAGTTGAAGCCTGTATTTATTTGGTGGGGAATTTGATTTAAGAAATTGAGATTTATGTTTTCTAGAGTCCTTTTCTGTTCAGAGGGTCTTGTGAGGTTTGTGAGTTGTTTTAAATTCTTTCTTTATATACTTTCTTGAGGGGTATTTTCAGTATGTGGGTTTTTGTTTTGCTTTGTTTTGTTTTTAAGTAGGCTCCATGTCCAGTGTGGAGCCCAACGCAGGGTTTGAACTCACGATCCTGAGATCCATACCTGAGATGAGATGAGATCAAGTGTCAGATGCTTAACCGACTGATCCACCCAGGTGCCCCCAATATGTGGTTATTTGATACTAATTTGTTGGTTTGGAAGTTTTTGTTTGGATCAAATGTAGTGTTATTAAGTTTCTCATAAAATACAACTTTTTGTAATTTGATTTTTTGATATATAACATATTCACACAATTCAAGCTTTCCTCTCTTGCCCTGCAGCTCACAGTCTCCTCATGATGTAACCAATTCCTAGTTTATTTATTCTTCCAGAGGATTTTTTAGTAGTATTTTTACATGATAGCATACTCTGTATACAGTTTTATGCATCTTGCTTTTTTCTCTTAACATATCTTTGAGATCTTTTCATCCCAGCATATAAATAAATTCATCATTCATTTTTATAGTTGTATAGAATTCCATCATATGTACACGGCAAAAAGCAATTTTATATAAGTGTCATATATATGTGGGCAAGTATAGCTATAGAATACATTTTCGAGAAGAGGAAATGCTGCATCAAAAGACACATGCATGTGTAGTTTTTTTTTTTTTTAAGATTTTATTTATCCATTAGAGAGAGAGAGAGAGCACAAATGGGGTGAGGGGCAGAGAAAGAAGCAGATTCCCCATTGAGCGGGCAGCCTGATGTGGGGCTCGATCCCAGAACTCAGTCCCAGGACTCGGGGATCATGACCTGAGCCGAAGGCAGACGCTTAACCGACTGAGCCACCCAGGCGCCCTGCATTTGTAGTTTTGATATACATTGACATACTGCCTTCCATTGGCCTTGTAGCATCATCCACAATGTATCAGAGTGCCTATTTAGGCATGAAAATAATTTTTTACCTTCTAAAAATTAGTAAATGATTTTAGATGATTTTAATGAAGGTTAAGTAAGTGAGATCAACCTTTATCTACTTGAAACATATTTTCAAGGAAGAAAAACGAACAGGTCTATGAGAGAACATTTTATGACATGAGCCCTGAGGTTCAATTTCTATTTCCATCGCCCATAGGTTCAGGGGTTTCTTTTCCAAAGACTGAATGTTCAGTCTTCTAATAACTCTTTTTTATTCCCTTGTGAATCAGTTAAGTGAGTTTCTCAGCTCCCCTGACTGCCAGGAAGGGAGGTTCTCTCCGTTGCACATCACAGTGGGTTGTGATGATATCATATGCAACGAGCCCTGTCCTTTCCTCTCTCCCTCTCTCCTAGTACGCTCCTTGAACTGATTTCTTTCTCCTGGGACTTTGTCTCTGCCTGGGCACATTCCTATCCGTAACCAGTCCCTTTGTCAATTCTTTCTCATTTTATTCTCATAATTAACAGACTCTTGAAGCTGCTTTAACCTGCATTCCCTATTGCTCTAAAGTTCTAAGCCTTGCTCATGTCATTTATCTGATGTTGAATTTTGCAAGTCAACCTAGCAGTTCTTGCTGAATGGAGATTTTAGTACAGTTGACCCTTGAACAACACGGGTTTGAACCATGTGGGTCCATTTACACGTGGATTTTTTTTATAAAGAGTACAGTACTATAGGTGGATTTTCTCTTATGATTTCCTTAATAACTTTTTTAAAGTTTAATTTGTTGTAAGAATACAATGTATAGTACCTATAACATACAAAATACGTGCTAATCGACTGTCTATGTTACCGGTAAGGCTTCCGGTCAACAGTAGGCTATTAGTATTCAGTTTTGGGGGGAGCCAAAACTATATATGCTTTCAACTGCACAGGAGGTCAGTGCCCTGAACAACCCCCATGTTGTTCAAGGGTCAACTGTGTATCTCAACAACCATATTTACATCTGGTCGTTCTTTCCCCAACCAGGAGTAACATACATACTTCTTCAGAAGGGGGCTCGCTCCTTCCAAGGGAGTATGGGCTTATAGTGGTTGGTGCCCAAGGACAGGAGCCCCACAGAACTAACTGGGGTGACCGGCCTTTTGGACTTTGAAATTTACTAACAAGAGCTGCTACTTTTATAGAGCAATGGTCATTTGCCAGGCACTTCACGTTCACTAGCTCATTTAACCCTGATCATAAACTCATGAAGAAGCTACTGTTTATAATCCTGTTTTACAGATGGGGAATCAGAGGCTTACAAAGTTTAAGTTACTTACCCAAGGTCACGGCCCACACCGAGCCCAAACTCAATATCCAGTCCCACCCTACTGCTTGGGACTCACGGGGAGACTTTGAACATGCATCAGAAATTTCTTACCCCCTCACTTTCTCAATATCCTTTGTTCCTTCCACATTTGGTTTAAAAAAAAAACCCTCATAATTTCTCTTTCTTCCTTTGTTTTTAAATAACTATCATACTGTTCTTTGTAGTAGGAAAGATAAAGGAACAAGCAATCAGCACTTGCCTTGATTGATGCTCAACTTCCTCTTTTGCATCCTCACCGCCATGTCTCACAGGCTCAGTCACAAAACCCACTTCCAAACTTGTGGGGAGATTGGAAAAGTACGTGCTGAAACCTAAAGGCAAAGGAAAAGCAAAGAGTAAGTCGTACCTTTCTGATGCACACTGCTGGATTCCACGGATGTCTACCGATCTCTAGCCCCATGCCAGATAGGTAATTGCATGCATCCTTATTTTAAGGAATTTTTGAAAACCTACTGAAGTTGGGGGGAGATAGTCATTATGAGTGACTATGACAGAAGGCACAATGAAAACAAGTGTTTACATCTTGCAAAGCTCTTTGTCACCCTGTATTGTGTCTCTTATGCCTAGAATTCCATAGACAACCTTATTCAAAGGAAGATTTCCCTTCAAACAGGAAGTACTTGTGAAGAAAGGAAACATACAAAATTTTGGTTCCGAATTATTTGCTAGTGGATTCTTTGCAACTTTGACTGCATTTACTTCTCTTGAGTAAATCAGGGTGAGATGTAGAAAGATTAATGAAGGAAGCCAACTAAAGTATATTGCCTTCTCCACTATCTTTTTTTTAAATTATAATGTTATGTTAATCACCATACATTACATCATTAGTTTTTGATGTAGTGTTCCATGATTCCACTATCTTTAAAAGAAAACTATGAGGGCGATATCATGCAAATAAAAGACTATAAAGGTGTCTATGAAAGAATAAAGTTCATCTCCACCAAGGAATCTTAATACTTTATAGTCACACGTATTGAAGCTTAGGAGCTAGTTCTATAAGCCATAAGCCCTCTGCCTCCCAAAATAAAATAAACAAAAGCCTGAGAAATTCTGTCACCACTTTCTTGTAATATATCCTGAGATAAGGAGAAAAGGTGGGTGTGAATGAAAGCTATCAAAGATGCCCCCAAACTCCAAGTCATCCTGTTAAGCAGACCATAATTAGGTAAGCCTGCCGACAGGTAGGCAAAAGCTGAGCGTGGTCTAGCTAGAAGTCAAACAGGGGAAGCCCCAAACCCAAAGGTCATGAATTAGTCCGACTTTAAAATTGTACATTGTTTAATCATAGGGTTCCAACAGTTAAATTCAGTCAACCAGAAAAAGCCCTTAAGGATCTAAGTATGTTGCTGTAATGACACTGAACCACCTCTAGGAACACACTTCCCCCCCATCTGCTGCTTAGGTATCCTGTGCTGTCCGCGGAAACCCCAAGATGGCATTCTTGCCTTATTTTTCTAAATGACTCCTTTGGTTAAAAAACAAAACCCTCTGAAATCCTCACAAGGTTGGGTGGCTAGATTTGGCGGGGAGAGGGGGGGAGTGACATTCTATTATTTAATCATCAGTGTTGAGTGGGTTGAAAAGGCAGTTGCCTACTGGCTATGATTTTAGGTATGCTATAGGAAAAGCTCCTAGTTCACAAAGCTCTCTGCCTGCTGGTCAGCATGCTGCATGCAACGGGATTTTGAGCCGCTCTTTCTACGTGTTATCACTTAGGTTATAAGGAGGCCCCACAGTTGACATTTTGGAGCGGTAGCACAGTCAGTCATTATCAGACACAGATAAGAACACGGGGGTGGAGTGGGGGTGGGGGGTGGGGAGTCTAATTATCTGGCAGGGACCTGAAGGAAGAGGCCCTAGAAAACATAAACTTTGGCTGAACCAGAGATGGAGGGGGAAATAATCATTGGTGACTTCTTAATTTGATTTTATAGGTTAGAACTTCTGTTCACCTGTTAGCTTATTTTAATCTTCCCAACAATCCTGCACGGGGCAGCAATGTCAATCCCTAGTCCCAGTCCATACACAGCGCAGTTCAGGGAGATGCTCTGAATGGTCTAACGCTGTGCAGAATAACCCGAAGCAGTTAGGCCATGGGGATGGTGTGGGAGAGAGTCAGAATGAGAGTCACCTCTTCTCCCTTGTGCGTGTGGCCCTTTCCTCCCAGTCAGCTGCTTCTCACTGACATTTAAACATACTCAAACCTCTGCCATCACTTGTTCTGCTGTGAAATCCAACGTGTGTGTTTCAGTCTCAATTCTCTTGATCCCTAAGGAGAAACTATCGCTATTGATCATTCTCTTCTTCTTAAAACACTTGCCCCCCACCCCGGCCCCAATGCTGAGATTCTTCCTTGGTTTTCCTCCTAGCTTCTGGCCACCCCATTTCAAGTCTTCTGTGCAGGCTTATTTGCCTCTACCCCATCAGCACACAGACAATTTCCTCCTGGTCTCTCCAAGTTCTTCTGTCCTTTCCCCTGACCTCACGCCATACACCTCCATTGTGGTAACTGCCAGGAACTTGCAAATTTAAATCTGCAGCCATGACCTCTCATGAGAGCTCCAGGCCTCCTGGATGACATCTTTGTTGCCACCTCAAAGGCACCTTAAATTCAGCATGTCTGCTCCCAGACTCAAACCGGGTCCTCTCAGGTTTCCTAATGAGGTGAATGGTGCCAGCATCCGAAATGCTACTTAAGCCAGAGACCTCAGACTCGCCCTGGACCTTTTTCTCTTCCTCTCCACTGTAGCCACCCATCATCAAGTCTTCTCAGTTTTATCAAAGTATCTCTCAAATGTGCCCACTTTCCATCTCTGCCACTGCCACTACATTAAACCTAAGCCACCACCATTCTTCCTAAATACTCTGGTTTCTGCTTCATCTCCACAATGAAATTAGAGTCATTTTTTTTCAGAACCTGAATCTGCTCTTTGCTTGTTTAAAAACAAGGCACTGCCTCTCTCTTGCTCTTGTGATGCAGATCAAAATCCTTAGCATGATTTAACAGGGTCCTGTGTGGTTTGAGCCCTGCTACCCCTCTAGCCTCATCTTACACCTTCAGCCCTGTCCCCAACCTAAACTTGCCCTATGTATTTCAGTTGATTTCACTGTCTCTTGCTCCCAGGCCCCCACCTGTATCTTTTCATCAATCAGATACCAGATCAAGGGTTATCTTAGGGCTAGGCTCCCCTGACTCCCTCCTCTCTCCCTCCAAAGTCAAATTCTTTTGGTATTACCCACTTTTTTAATTGTGTCATGTTAATCACCATACATTACATCATTAGTTTTTGATGTAGTGTTCCATGATTCATCGTTTGCCTATAACACCCAGTGCTCCATTCAGTACGTGCCCTCTTTAATACCCAATGCCAGGACATAGATCAATGGAACAGAATAGAGAGCCCAGAAATGGACCCTCAACTCTACGGTCAGCTAATCTTCAACAAAGCAGGAAAGAATGTCCAGTGGAAAAAAGAGAGTCTGTTCAACAAATGGTGTTGGGAAAATTGGACAGCCACATGCAGAAGAATGAAACTGGACCATTTCCTTACACCACACACAAAAATAGACTCCAAATGGTTGAAAGACCTAAACGTGAGACAGGAGTCCATCAAAATCCTAAAGGAGAACACAGGCAGCAACCTCTTCGACCTCAGCTGCAGCAGCTTCTTCCTAGAAACATCGCCAAAGGCAAGGGAAGCAAGGGCAAAAATGAACTATTGGGATTTCATCAAGCTAAAAAGCTTTTGCACAGCAAAAGAAACAGTCCACAAAACCAAAAGACAACCGACAGAATGGGAGAAGATATTTGCAAATGACATATCAGACAAAGGGCTAGTAGCCAAAATGTATAAAGAACTTATCAAACTCAACACCCAAAGAACAAATGATCCCATCAAGGAATGGTATTACCCACTTTCAAAGAATGGTCACTACCCCACAAAGGTGCTCATCTCAGTTTGCCACTCTGCATTCCCTAACATGATTATTTGGTTAAAGCATATCCTTCCTGTTATAGCTAGGTGTGGCTCTTGCTCACCCTTTTAATACTACCTAGAAGCCTAGGGCCTGGCATATAATAAGTGCTCAGCAAATATTTGTTAAAAGACTGAATATTGAGAAAGGAATAGCAAAATCAATATCTATTTCGCTATTTCACCTAGTTCCCGTCACCCTGTAGATTTTCAGGGAGAGCTAACATCATCTATATCATACTTCAGGGGTCTTAAAGAGTAATGTCCAATTTGGTTACTTTTTAATATCATCAAGGAAGTCCCATAGTTGTTTATAACATAAAAAACAAGGTGATACAGCCTGAAAAATAAACATCTGTGTATTGAAACTCCTATTTCTCTTAAATAGACATCCAGATATATTCCATAGGTTATCAAGGTTTTTTGTCATTAGGAAAAGGAAAAAATTCCATAGATAGAAGGCCTTGTTGGA
Organism: Callorhinus ursinus; assembly: GCF_003265705.2. Classification (NCBI taxonomy): domain Eukaryota; kingdom Metazoa; phylum Chordata; class Mammalia; order Carnivora; family Otariidae; genus Callorhinus; species Callorhinus ursinus. The sequence continues at coordinate 25,154,347 of NW_027397087.1, forward strand.
GAAGATGGATTTCCTTGCTCAAATCAGAGGAGAGCGGACTCAATGCCAGTCACTGAGAGGATTCACGAAAATTTCCCTAGTAAAATGTGACGACTGGAAATGGAACTGAGAACAAGGAAACTTGCAGAGGGAGGAATTGCAGTGGGAAAACAGCCACGTTATGTGGGGCAAAGAGTATCTGAGCTTCCTCTACCTCATAAAAGTATGATGATCAAAATAAAAGCATTATAATGACATAAACATACCATACACACATAAAAACCCTGATAGATTTTTCCTTAGGGCTAATCTGATAGAAAGCTTTCAGAATGAAAGACGCTACAATTGGTAAGCATCATCTTCATGCTAAATCTAATAATTGCTAAATCCAATCCTTGCAGTTAAGGAATGAAGTGATTCCTCTGCAAGCAGATTTTGTAGCTAAGGAAATGTGACAATTCAGTGGACTGAAGTTTTTATCACAAACTTATACACTGTGTTTTCTCCAAAGGTACCTTATGCTTATGTTGATAAACACACCAGTTTTCTGGGAACATGCCATTTAATTTTTTCAAGCTGCTCGTTAGTAGCCAGATGTTAAAGATTTTACCACTTTGGTTGACTTCAACAACAAATTGGTGGGTTATTTCCTAAACCAATTTGTTTGGGGTAGATCTCTTTTAAAGCCCTGAGGTATATAGGAAAATTAATATCTAACTAAATAGAAACTAATGATGGATAATTTATCTTTTGCATTTACTTGTGTTTATTTGTCAAAATCCACTCATAACTAAGAAAATTAAATAAATATTACTTTTCTTTCTTAAATATTAAGCAGCTCTAACTTCTGATTCAAGACTAGTTGAGGACAGATATAAACTCAGAGATGTATTTTTAAAGGTAGAGTTTTTTTCTTCAGTCTAATTTAGGATCTCTGGGATAAACATTATATACGCTGCTAGGAATAATTGATAGTTCAAGCTTCTGTGTGTTATACTTGTTAAAATATTTGCATTCAAAAGCAAAGCCAGAATGGTAGCTCAAGGCTATATGTATCTTTCCTAAGGAACATAAGACATAAATAGCATTTTGAATTGTAATTGTTTTGAAATCCTAAATTTAAAGATACAGACATGCATTTTTAAAGAAAGAGGACATTGTCTTCTCCATTAAAGCTTTTGCACTGATTCTATGTATGTGCCATACACTGTGGTGCGTAGTGGATACAAAAATCAGGTTGAGTGCCTGTCCTTAAGAAGCTTGGAGTCTAGTGAGGGGATACCGACTTCAATTCGCTAATTGCAGTGTCCTGTAGTAGGTACTGCAATTGTGGTTAGTACTGGGATTCTGGGAATGAGTAGGAAGAGCTCTGTTCCGGCCGTTAGTGATACTCACTGAGGTCCTGAGTCCTCTTGACACACGCTAGGATTGCATTTCTTCACTTCTTTAAATTGAGGCATGACTTATTTTGGCTCATGAAATATGAGTGGAAGTAACACAAGCCACACCTAGGTAAGAAGGCTTTTTCCTTCCTGATGACTGGAAGTACTCGAGATGCTAGGGGCTCCACCGGGTTCCAACTCCAAGGGAGGATGATCTGGTGCGGAGCCCCCAGTTAACCTGCAATGGGCGTACAGTGTGCATCAGAAATCATTTATTTTTATTTTTTTTTAAGTCACTGCGATTTGGGGGGATGTTTGTTATTGCAGCACAGGCTAACCTCTACAGACTGCTACATGTTTTACTCCAGACTTAGAAAATTACAAGTCTCTCAGTGTGTACAAAGCTAAGCTGAGACCTGAAGAATAAGAGTTGAAGGGTAAAGACTTGAAGGGAACAGTGTTCCAGAGGTCAAAGTACATGCATAGGCTTGGAGCAGGATGAGAATTCAGCATGTTTTGGTGAGAGTTTTTTTTTTTTTTTTTTTTTAAAGTTAGAGTGGAGTGGTCCAACAGAGCTACTGGAGATTACTCTAGTAGAGGTAACAGTAATTGCTTATCAAGGATACAATTCCAAAGGATTTCTGACTGGTTTATTTGGGCTCTTGGGCACAGAGAGGAGAAATGAAGAACTGAATTGCTGTGGACCAAAATAATGGGTACTTGTCCTTTATGGGAAATTCACCTGCAAAGGTCTCCTCTTTCCAGAAGGGGTGTTTATATTCCTTACTTATATTCTCACCTCACTTTGTATTTACTTCTTTACATATACACTCAAGTGAGTTTTTCATCTTATTAAAGTCAGTTATGCCTGTGTCAATGCACACCTACTAGACTGTAAGTACCTTGAAGGCAGGGTCTGTATCATTTTCATTTTTGTTGTATTGTGTTGCATTTTGCATTGTAGGTAGTCCATAAATGCCTATTAAGACAGCTACTGCTATTTAGGAGTCTAAAAGCAGATTGTAGCCTTGACTAGCTTCTAAATAACTGCTTTAAAATGAAAATAAATCCCTGAGCACAGCTGGGGATATATCCATTTAAAAATGCTCCAGAAACATGCTGAGGTCTTTTGATGACAGGGAAGGCTGTGGACTTACGAAATTTGCTGCCCAAGACCTAGATTTCAGGGCTACCACATCCTGGTTGTGAGCCCTTGGGTTTAACTTTCATAAGGCTGATCTCCTAACTTGTGAACTGCATGGAAAGTTTGCCCTAATCACCTCTCGGAAATATTGGGGGACCCAAATAACAACTCTGAGAACTTTAAAGTGCTATACAATATAATGTGATAATCATGTTACTGCTGTTGTTAGCAGCATGATTCTTGGATCATCAGAGGAAGTGGGTGTCATGCAAAGCCTGTGCAGTTGATTAGACCTTGGTTGGAATTCTTTCTTCATCAATTAATAGTTGCATACTCTTGGTTTAGCAACAAAACCCCAGCATATCACCAATTTCCCTCTGATTTAAACTAGAATACTTCTTTTACACAAATATTCTTAGAGAAGCCTGGCATTCTAGAAGGCCATGGAACTTTGAAGTCATACAGGTGAATTCAAATCCCACCTCCATCGCTTATTAGACATGTGACCTGGGGAAAGTTAATTAACATCATAGAGCCTCAATTTCCAGATCAATATAATGGGGATGGTATTACCTAGTTTCCCAAGGTTAAGAGACCACTTGAAGTAGAAAGTGCTGACTTATCATGCCTTTGAAATGTTAACGTGTCCGTTTATCACAGAGCAAACTTCATCCCAGAAAATTCTGAATTCACACTATTCATGGAAAAGGCTCACTAAGACTCAACAAATTGTACAGGGCCCTCTTCCCTTATCTCAACATAGAGAAGATGACTGAATAAACTTAAACTTAGACCTCTGGTCAATGGGTGACTCACCAGACCAGACAAGATTCCTATTTACCTGGAGGAATCCAAGGCAGCTCATGAGAGCTCATTTTCCCTTTTTCCTTCCTTTCTAAGGGATGACAAGGACTTGTTTTCTCCAGGGTTGTCCAAGGAATTTCAGGAGGAAACAAAAGAGATCTGGGCCACATTCCAATAAAGACCATAGCACCATGTGGCCAACAACAAATTGTTGTCTGTTTTCTGAAGTACACAATCTTGGCCCAATAAAATTGCTCACTGTGGTCATCTGTCATGGTCTACCCAGCTGGTGGCTACAGGAAAGCTGCTCTAGAGCAGGTAGATGAGCCAGGTCTCCAGAGGGAAGCAGATCTGCCTGAGTGCCAAGTCTCTCCTCACCCACAACCTCTGAGGTCCATTCTTGACAAAACAGCCCAAGTAAGCTGTCTGCCAGGCCCCTGCTTTCACTGGGGTGTGGTTTGTGCACCGCAGCATTGGTATCTCCTGGGATCTTGTTAGAAATACAGACTTTCTGGTCCCACCCCAGACCTACTATACCTACATCTACATATTAACAAGTTTCATGTGCACTTTACACTTTGTGAAGCACTTGGTACAAAGTCTAAATGATGCCTGACACCAGGTGCCAAGGAGAGCCATTATTTAGGACTTACTGGGGAAGAAAACCCCAAATCTCTTCACCAAAATTCTTAAACTAGACAAGATACTCAATTAAATAAGTCCTCGTCTCTCTGCCCTACCCCACATGTATACTACTCTGAGCGCAATAAAGATATTATTCACTTTCTAACAAGGATCTCCAGATTTCAGGAGTTGCATAAAATCATATAACTAGACAGTTGCTAAAATGTAAAATAACCTTCCTTTTTTGTAACTATTGGTTTTGGCTGATAGAAGTCATGCATACAGTCATATTTCAGAGAAATTACCATGCCTTAATGAGAACTTTAGGTTGAAGGAAGACATTTCAGTCAAATGATAGTGAAATTGATATGATCAAAATGAAATATGTGGCATATTTATCTAATCAGCTAGAGCTGCAGTCTCTAACCATAGTCATTTACAGCTCAATCAACTCATCTAGTCATTATCAGCTAATGATACAATGAGTGATTACTCCCACATGGAGATAATAAGTGAGTTCATGAAAATCAGCACTTCTGTTATAAAGTGTGACAGGTAGGACTGAAAATAAGGTCTTTGAATGCCGTTAGTGCCTGGCTTACCTGACAAAAATTTAATAGGAAAAAATGGAATGGCATAGTTATAAGATGAGGTACAACCCTTTTGGAAAGCAACTTAGCAATTTGTATCAAGAATCATTAAAATGGGGGCACCTGGGTGGCTCAGTTGTTAAGCGTCTGCCTCCGGCTTAGGTCATGAAGGGTCTGGGATCGAGCCCCGCATCGGGCTCCCTGCTCAGCGGGGAGCCTGCTTCTCCCTCTCCCCCTACCCCTGCTTGTGTTCCCTCTCTCGCTGTGTCTCTCTCTGTCAAATAAATAAATAAAATCTTTAAAAAAAACCATTAAAATGTTCCCACCTTTTTATTGTGTAAATTTTTTTTTTCTTTTTTCTGTTAGTTTCAAACAATATCAAACTTTCAAAAAACTGCAACTGGAATACAAAGAACTTTTCCTGCACCACTTGAGAGTATGTTGCTGATATGATACCCTCATCATCCTTGAATATTTCCAAGTGGATTTCCTACAAATGGATAGATTCTCCTCCATAACCACAATATGACATAAAAATGAGGAAATGAACATTGATACATCACTCCCAACTTGTCTTCACACTCTATTCAACTTTTGCCAATTGTTTCAATAACGTCTTCATAGTAAAAGGATCCAATTCTGAATGACACTTTGCTTTTAGCTGTCATGGCCAGTTAGTCTCCTCCAATAAGGAACAGTTCCTCCTTCTGCCCTTGTTTTTCATGGTCATGTCACTTTTGAAGGTTACAGACCCATTATTAGTTTGGATTAGTATGATGTTCCTTTACGATTTGATTCAGGTTGCAGGACTTTGGTAAGAAGATCACAGAAGTGCTGGTGTGTTCTCATTGAATCCTCTCGGGTGGCACATAATTTTGATTAGTCTCAGTACTGGTTATATTAACTATAATCACTTCATTGAGGTGTCATCTACCAGCTTTCTCTGCTGCAAAGTTATTCTTTTTCCCTTTGCAATTAATATCTATCAGGTAAGAAGTAACTTTGAGATGATATAAACATCTTATACCTCACTAAAATATTTAATTTATTTATATCATTTGTTTTTTTAGGTTAGCATGAACTCCTTTATTCCTGTTTTTTTCAATGGGCTTTTATCTGTTACCTCATTATTTATTTTGCTGCTCAAACTGTCCAAGATTTTGCTAGTGGGAACTCCTTCAGGTTGGTTTTTGTGTTGTGTTGACAGACATGCTCCTCTTATTCTTTAAGCACTTCTCTTCTTTCTGGCACAGGATGTTTCAGGCTCATATTGTACTTTCCCTGCTCCAGCCCTGGAATCTTCTATTTCTCCAAGAAGCCTTGGGTCCCGTTAGTGGAGAATGGTATTTAGAAGCCCAAATCTGGAAGTTGGATGTGCTCATTGCACAGCGACACTGGAAGTCATGACTCCCAGGCCTCCTCAGCGGCCAGAGCTAGAGAATGAGTGTCTCTATGTATCTATAGATAAGTAGGATATGCATAGAGTTGTTTATAGCTACATATTGAACCATGAATACAAACTGATACTTTCAATTTGAATCTGACACCACATGGTTTCTTGTAGTTTTCTTTTCAGTAATTTCTTTCTTTGACAATGAGAAATTCGACTTCCATTGTTGTTAGGATATTTACTTATCTGATTATCCCACTTGCGTGAATTTCCAGTCCCTGCTGCTAACCTTCATCCCCACAGGGACACCCTCTCAGCCTCCAGGATTTCCCTCACCCCACCTACTGTGCTTTGCCCCCTGTAGTAGCTTTTATGTTTAGCATACGTAATATGTTTGGAGTTCAGTTTCCTTATTTTTCAGGAAATTTTAGGAATATTTGATTTATAGAATCTTATTCATCTCTATAAGCCAATCAGAACAGAGTTCCTTTTAAGACACTTTATAATCTAAATTATTATAGCGTTAGGAAAACATTTTACATTCACACTATGAAAGGTAAAGGACTTTCTGAATTATAGACACATAAACACACATATGTATAGAGAGACTATATTTTCAGTTCTACAACTTTCTTAAAACGTTCATAGGAAGATAGCAACACAAAAACTCACAGGTCCAGATATCACAGAGCTGTTCACTCTCCTGATGAGCATGAAATTCTAACTAATTTGAGCTCAAAATAGACAAGTAGATAAACAAAAAAGGCTAACAACTTAGATTTTCTATTCTCTCATCCAGTAGAGAATAGACCTCTATAGTCTATTAATCCATTCACCTATATTACCAAATAGTCAGACAACAAAACCAAATTTCACTAATTATTGCTGCCACCATAATTTATTCCTCAGGTGTGAATAAGGAACAAAAGCCAAATGCAAAATTAGAGGAGAGAGAGAAGGGGAAAAAAACTACAGAAACACAGAGACAGAAAAGTTCAAGTCTATTACCGCTTGAGATTTATTTCTGGAAGCCGAGAAAAGATGTGCCTGGTCTTAAGCCCCCCCTCACCCCAAACCCCCTGTTCCTCCCAGTATGTGTACCTCTCTAGCAATGCAGCTTACCTGGCTCTGTCAGGGGTGCATGATTCCGTCTGGGTGGATGAAGTCCAAGCTGTTAAAGGATAATCAAAAAGAAGTAAAGTCATGATTCTCATGTAAATACAAAGTGAACATGTATCAGAGATTTTTTAGTTAACCCATTAACTAATGAGGGAACCAGTAAGATAATACAAGCGGTTTCTATAATGACTTTTAGAAAAAGGAAAGGAAAGAGAAAGGAAAGGGAAAAGAAAGAGAAAGATATAGAGGAAGAGAAAGAAAAAGTGCTTATGACATAATTTTAATTCTGACCTGTAATCCAAAGGAAAAATCTAAATTAAAAATATAGTTTATACATAAAGATGTTCATTTCAGTATTACATTTAGTAGATGCAAATTGGAAGCAATCTAATTGCCCATCAATAAGGAAATGAATAAACATTGGTAAACACACAGATTATTAAGCAGTCAGTACAAAAGGTGGTCGAGGACCCCTGGTTACGAGGACCCCTGGTTACGAGGACAATTGGAGCACGCATTGGGTCTAGCTGAGAGCAACAAAGTCTGGAAGCAAGTGTATGCTATGATTTCAGTGACCATTTATTTCAGTAAAACTGGGACAGCCCCAGAGTGCCCTTAGTGTCTTGTTATTAATCTCCTTTTTTTGCTTTCAAAAGCATCTCAGTTTAGACGATACATTATATGGTCACTTTAGCTATCCTTGGTTGGCTGGGGGATCAAATCTCATTCTCAGTAATTTTTCTGGGAAACATCCTAGAAGAAGAGACCACAAATAATAGGAGTCTTTCTGCAGTATTTACACCCGATTTACACCTAGATAAGTCAGAACAGTGGCTGGCATATTATAAGCACTCAAAAATGCCAGCTATTATCATTGTTATTATTACAGTTGATGTGACTAGACAAGCTAAGTAAACAGAGGACACTGCTGTGGGTGCTCTTTATGAGGGCAATCTTGGACTTGGGACACTGCCTGGAGGCATCTGGGCTCTCGTAACAAGGATGTGGACAAAACTCACAGGTACAGAGGTGACACTCCCTGCTGTAACCACTCCTGCTATAGCTTGTTCATTATTTTCCATTGGCTTCTACACATAAGAAAACTACAGAACATCCATTTCTTTGGGCTAAAATGTTTGAATGGGGATCTCAACAATTTTCAGACTCCTCTGAACTCATACAAGCAGACCAGCACATATCTTGTGGAAAACTACTGAAAAGACAGAGCAGTTCAAAAGAACGGGACAAATCTTAGAAATCGTCTCTTATTACTGAAGCAAAAGGATAATGCTTTAGAAGATTTCAAATAAATATTCTCATCAAGATGCAGGAAGATTCTGAATCTATAAAGCTAGAGAGGAATGAACAGAGCCACTGTGCAGAAAATGCAGCCCAAGAAAGATGTTATAGAGATGAGAATAGGAGCCTGAAACAGAAGCAGCAAACTACAGATTGCTGAAGGAAATTGCGAGTTATAGATGTTCTCCCCTAACTTAGAGAAGTTTTCTGAGAAGAGAAGAGATGGACTTTGAAGAGAACTATCAGAAATTCAAAATATGTATATACTAGGAATTCTAGAAAGAGAAGACCAAGCAGGCAGAAGAGAAGTAATTATCAGAAATATCACAGAAAACAACTTCCACCAGCTGATGAAAGGCTTGAATTTCAGAGCAAAAGGATTAACTGAATGGCTGGCAAATTAGTGAGGAAACGCACACCTAGACAGGTTTTGTTGTATTTTTGAAAAGATGAAAAAAAATTCCTATAAGTATTTACAAAGTAACATGAAAGGTCAAGTTTCTTCACTGCAACACTAAATTTGAGAAGACAATAGAGCAATAGCTACCAGAAGGTTGAAAGGAAAGGAATGGGATCTGAGAATCTGATCTCTATTGTAAGAGCCTCAGAAAGAAATAATCAGAAATGCATATATTTTGAAACTACCAAAACCGTATCTCTCTTTTAAGAATTAAAAAAAATATTTTACAGATTTATTTATTTGAGAGAGAGGGAGAGTGCATTTGCAAGTGGGGGTAGCGGCAGAGGGCTTGGGAGAGAATGAATCCCAAGCAGGCTCCACGTGCCTGGTGCAGAGCCAGATGCAGGGCTCAGATCACACCACCCTGAGCTCATGACCTGAACTGAAACCAAGGGGCAGACGTTTAACCAATTAAGCCATCCAGGTACCCCCCCCAAATAAAAATATTTTGATTAAATAAGTGAATCAAAATAAAGAACTCAAGAATAAATAAGACTCACTGTAAAAGAAATGGTAGAAAACAGAGACAATGCAAATGTTAGAAAGCGTTCTTCAAAAGCATCATAATGTAAATGTAGTAATACTCAGAATCTAGATCTAAAATCTCTGCTTACGGCAAGAAAAGAAATAAGATGGAAGGAGAGAAAGGAGGTAATATGGCAAATTTCACAAGTTTTATGGGAAGAAGTTAACGGATATTTTAATGATTGATATTGACAAACAGGCTCAAACATTTTTAGAAAATTTAACAGTGTAGTTACAGAAACAAGCATACGGAAAAAACATTATTACAGGAAACATGAAGGAAAATTAAAAAACAAAAGAATAAAAAGACAGTAGAAGAAAGCCCAACCATATTAGTTGACAACTTCCTAGTTATAAAAAAAAAAAACTTATATAGGTATAAAAATAATATAACTTTATTTTAAAAATTAAGACTTCTAGAGTGAGCTAAAATAAGACTTGAAAAATTAGAGGGAAGTACCAGGTTGCTAAATGGGAAAGTTTAATCTTGTACAGAGATAAGTTCTTTCCAAATAAATCCATGTAATTATTGCAATTACAGTAAAAATCCAATGGGAATTTTGGGAGGCAATCCCAACAATTTTATTCTAAAGTTTAGCTATAAGTATATTGAGATCAGCAAGGAATATTTTGACAAATGACAATAAGAAGTAAAGAATAGGTAGCCTCAAACGCAAATTGATGCAAAAAGTTCAAATGTGATTCATAATATCTATGTAACATTAAATATATCACAAATATACATTGACATGATAAGATATGTGCTATTCTCATGACCACTGAGTAGGTGACAAACAGGTGAGGCTCGGTGAATGATCAGTGCAACCCTGAATGTATAGATGAGATGTTAGGTATTTTCTCATGCCACTTCTTGACATTCTCAGTTATAACTGATTATATCTCAAAAACAGGTATCAAATAATAACCACTACTTCTATCTGTTTAATGTTTTTCTTACATATACACCCAGAAATAATTCCTTAATTTAAATTTTAAAAACATGTTTTCATAAACAATATCTCCAGCATCAATATTTTTTCAATGTTAGCAGCACATTTATTATCATTTCATGGGACATTAATTCTCTGTGGAACACAGTTTAAGAGATGCTGCTTGAATATAAAGGAAGCTCCTACAAATCAACAAGAGAATGATGGATATTTCCAACAGAAAAATGGTCAAAGAACACTAACAGGTAATTAATAAAAAAAATAAAACTGGCCAATAAACAGATGAAAAATATTCAAACTGACTTCTAAATAAAGATAGACATCCAACTGAAAGACGATTTTCCACGTATTAAATGTAAAATGATTACCTGTTACCCATCCCCCCACCAGTGAAAGTATTACTTTTACACTGTTGATGAAAATATAAATCTGCACCAACATTTAGAGTACCATTTAATGGTAGATGTTAAAATCATTAAACACACGTAAACACTTTGCTACAAAACTCTGCATCTGGGATGTACTTAGAGACTTATCTAAGAATGTTTAATTTTGTCTTACTTATAATAAGGAAACAAAAATTCAAAAGTAAGGTATTGGCTAATTAAATTATGATGTGTGCATACAACAGAACACAATGCAGTCTTTAAAATATTACGGAAGAGTAATAATGTCATGAAAAAATTCACAACTATTTTAATGAAAAAATAAAATTTAAAATAATTCTATTTATTTTTGGAAAAAAAACCTTTTTAAGATTTTTTTAAAATTCATTTGACAGAGAGAGAGAGAGAGAGCACAAGCAGGGGGAGCAGCAGAGGGAGAGGGAGAAGCAGGCTCCCCTCTGAGCAGGGAGCCCAATGTGGGGCTGGATCCCAGGACCCCAGGATCATGACTTAAGCAGAAGGCAGACGCTTAACCGACTGAGCCACCCAGGTGCCCTATTTTTTGAAATTTTAACAATGGCTATTTTAGGGGATTGAATAAAGTTCTTTGTGCTGTGCTTATTTCTATTTTTTCAAATAGTATTTTTTTCAATAATGAATAATCATCGTTGAGACTCTATAAAATGATTTGGCAATATGTATAAGAGCATCAAATATTTGTTACTTGATATGGCAGCAGCCTCACCTAAATAAATATGAAATGCACACAAATGTTTGTAAGCCGTAATATGACTTAAAATACTCTTTATAATAGTGAAAAACTGGAAGCAACTACAATCAGTTGACTAAAGAAATTCTGTTACTGTCATCTTATATTAAGCAGTTGTTAAAACATGAGGTCAAATAATTTTTAACAACACTGGAGAAATACTTAGGATACAATGCTAAGAGACAAGCGGGCTGTTAAATTTATATAATCCATTCTGTAAATATATATTCTATAAATAATATATAGAAATGCATTGAAAAATACTGAAAGAGAATGCACTAAAATTTAATAGTGATTATACCTGGGTGATTTTAAATTTTCTTCACTATACCTTCCCTCAATTTACCCAAACTTTTAGCAAGAAGAATATATGAAAATGACACAGCTGGAAGATGTGGAAAGATGGCTACAAAATCTGTGCTGCAACATGAAGATTGTGTGTGATGCATGGAAAAAGAAGACAAAATCAGAGGTACCTTCCGTATCCTGGACTGAATGCCCTCCCTCCCCCCGCCCTGGTGTGGCAGTATTTGGAGGTGGGGACTCTCCGGGAGGAATTAAGCTAAATGAGGACATAAAGGTGGGGGCTTCATCTGATAGGATTAGCGTTCTTACAAGAAGAGACCGCAGAGATCTCGCTCTCTCTCTCGTTCCCTGAGCACACCCCGACGAAAGGAAGGCAGCCCGGAAAAGAGGTTTCACTAGAAACCGATTCCACCAGCATCTTGATCTTGGACTTCTCGTTTCCAGAATTGTGAGAAATAAATGTCTGTTGTTTAAGCCGCCCAGGCTATGGTATTTTGCTAGAGCAGACTCATACAGTAGGTTAAAAAAAAAAAAAAAAAAAAAACAGTCTTTTTAAAATGGAAGTAAATGCTCCAAACAGTAGTATCTGCTGGAATACCTCCCTCTCCTGTTTCTAAACACAACAGGAAGACAGTGGGTTATCTGGTGATGAACTGTGGGTCACGGGGACAAGTCCTAATGCCTCTGGCAGAGCCCAAGCTCAAGGTGGGCCACGAGCGTGTGGCCTCCCTACTCCAGAACTCTTGCCTTCAGTGTTGGTGCCTGATTTTAAAAGGTCAGTGGCCCAGAAACCCATTCAGAAGAGATGAACTTCTGGGAAGTTCTTCCAGAAGGCTCTTCCAGAAACAATGTCTAGGCTGGTGAGATGGAGAAGGAAAAGTGCCTTCAAGTACTAACACCCAACACCTTTGTTACTTCCCTTCTGCCTTTCAGATTCGCATAGCAACTCCCTTAAAACAACAGATAGGCATTTTAGTGATTACATATCAGACTTTCTTTATCCTGCTCCATTCTAAGTTAAAGAACAGAGGGTTTCATTTCCATTTTTGTAAAGGGAGGGAGTAAAAGAGCAACGGTGTCACACATAATCTTCTTATCTGGCAGAACACGTAAGTCAGAGCAGATGGAGAGGCCCCAGTGAGCAAGCAAGAGGGCGTGGCAAGGAAGGAAGATGGCGGACGTTTGCACACTCGGGAGCGGGCGGCGCACCACGTCATCGACATTAATGCGCTCTTCCTAAAAATCTCAAGACTTTTTCATTAAGTGGGTAAAATTCAAATAATGTAATCTGTGCTTTTGCAAATTAGCCACAAACCATCTAGTTTCTCACCAATTACTTGATATTTTTATCTACCTCTAAATGTTACTGACCTAAAAAAAAAACATCTGATCAAAGGCTGTAAAAATTCTAACCCCTGCAGCAATTATTAAATTGGTCCACTCTGTGTCCTATGCTGACAAACTGTTATACTCTAGGGCCTGACGACCTACAAGTGTCTCAATTAGACGCATGGATGTAGCAGCAGTGTTTTAAAGTTGTCTACACTTGACTTCATTCCTTTAAAACAATAACTAACCTGCCCAGCCTCCTAAAGTCTCCACAAACCTAATAAATAGAGATGTCTTTCCTTTTATATCCTAGAGCAGATGTGAGGGCGACCGTACCTCCTGGGTAGTCACATAAAATGAGGATAAGCACCTCTGCGAAGTAAATCTCCCTCTTATAACCAGCTTCTTACATCTGGCTTCTCCTTGTTGTGAAGATCCCTGCATCTACATAGAATCTTCTTATCTCTCCCACCCCTTCATCCACATCAGCCCTAGTGGGCCCTTGTTGTCTAGAACCTTGCCAGTTGAGTTACAAAGGGCTTGATCATGGATGCCAAACTCTGCTGAGTAGCAATTAAAACCCCTGACATCTCTTGGGCCGTGAAATTAACCGCTTGAGGGAACAATGGAAATAGAATGTCATGGCAATGTAATTGGGTATTTAGGAAAGTTTATTCCTGTCTTGGAGAAGTTACGTGATTGATATGTCTAAACGTTACCTTTCACAAAAGATTATAGATCTCCCGACATTAAAGATGACTTACGCATTACTGCTGCACATACTACAGTGCCAAGCACTGTGTAGGACACAGCATAAATGCTCATAAGGAGTTAGGTTGAAAATTATTTATACTATATTACTATTTTTAAGGATATTTTTTGTTTATTTATTTGGGGGGGAGGGAGAGAGGGAGAGAGAGAATATGACTGTGGGGGAGGGAGAGGGACAAGCAGATTCTGCTGAGCTTGGAGCCTGACGTGGGGCTTGATCCCACAACCCTGAGATCAGGACCCAAGCCAAAATCAAGAGTCGGACGCCCAACTGACTGAGCCAGCCAGGCATCCCACCATGTTACTATTTTTGTCCAGTGAATGCCATGAACACAGGAAACTAGTTGTTTTGGGACAATGCAGATTCATTTCTTGTTTACCTAGTGTGTGTCTCTTATTAGAACAATGTGCTTGTGTGCGTGTGAGCATGTGTGCACGTGTGCACATGCCTACACATGCACAGGTGAGGTAAACTCTCTCTCAGCTTACGTGACAACAGAAGCAGCCTAATATCTAGCTTTCCTGAGAGCCTGTATCTGGAACAGTCAGCTGCAAACTGCTTCAGTAACCACTGAGAGGCCATTTTTCTTAAACAAAAGTTCAACCATTTGCCTAAATATTTATGGAGTTTCTTCCTTGTGCGTAGTGAGATCTGGTTCCCCATACCTGAAACAGTTCTTTGTGCTTCTAATAGCTTCCATCCCACCATACAGGCTCTATGAAAAGCCCACAAGGCCCACCTTTGGAACCATACGGATCTGAATCTGTCCAGAATACAGCTGAATGGCTCTTAAGTCCCTTTGGGCTGGTTCTGAGTCTCTCTCTTACTACCTTTTCTTCCACCTCCTTTAGACCCACACTTTTTAAAAAAAATTTTTTATTGTTATGTTAATCACCATACATTACATCATTAGTTTTTGATGTAGTGTTCCATGATTCATTGTTTGTGCATAACACCCAGTGCTCCACGCAGAACGTGCCCTCTTTAATACCCATCACCAGGCTAACCCATCCCCCCACCCCCCTCCCCTCTAGAACCCTCAGTTTGTTTTTCAGAGTCCATAGTCTCTCATGGTTCATCTCCCCCTCCGATATCCCCCCTTCATTCTTCCCCTCCTGCTATCTTTTTTCTTCTTAACATATATTGCATTATTTGTTTCAGATGTACAGATCTGTGATTCAACAGTCTTGCACAATTCACAGCGCTCACCATAGCACATACCCTCCCCAATGTCTATCACCCAGCTACCCCATCCCTCCCACCCCCCCACCACTGCAGCAACCCTCAGTTTGTTTCCTGAGATTAAGAATTCCCCATATCAGTGAGGTTTCAGAATACATGACTTTCTTCGATTGACGTATTTCACTCAGCATAACACTGTCCAGTTCCATCCACGTTGTTGCAAATGGCGAGAGCTCATTCCTTTTGATGGCTGCATAATATTCCATTGTGTGTATATGTGTGTGTGTGTGTGTGTGTGTGTGTGTGTGTGTATATATATATATATATATATATATACCACATCTTCTTTATCCATCATCTGTCGATGGACATCTTGGCTCTTTCCACAGTTTGGCTATTGTGGACATTGTTGCAATAAAAATCGGGGTGCACGTACCCCTTTGGATCCCTACATTTGTATCTTTGTGGTAAATACCCAGTAGTTCAACTGCTGGATCGTATGGTAGCTCTATTTTCAACTTTTTGAGGAAGCTCCATACTGTTTTCCAGAGTGGCTGCACCAGCTTGCATTCCCACCAACAGTGTAGGACGGTTCCCCTTTCTCCGCATCCCCGCCAACATCTGTCGTTTCCTGACTTACTAATTTTCGCCATTCTGACTGATGTGAGGTAATACCTCATTGAGGTTTTGATTTGGATTTCCCTGATGCCGAGCAATGTTGAGCCCTTTTTCATGTGTCTGTTGGCCATTTGGATGTCTTTTTTGGAAAAATGTCTGTTCATGTCTTCTGCCCATTTCTTGACTAGATTATTTGTTCTTTGGGTGTTGAGTTTGATAAATTCTTTATAGATTTTGGATACTAGCCCTTCTCCCATTCTGTCGGTTGTCTTTTGGTTTTGTGGACTGTTTCTTTTGCTGTGCAAAAGCTTTTTAGCTTGATGAAATCCCAATAGTTCATTTTTGCCCTTGCTTCCCTTGCCTTTGGCCATGTTTCTAGGAAGAAGTTGCTGCGGCTGAGGTCGAAGAGGTTGCTGCCTGGGTTCTCCTTTAGGATGTTGATGGACTCCTGTCTCACGTTTAGGTCTTTCAACCATTTGGAGTCTATTTTTGTGTGTGGTGTAAGGAAATGGTCCGGTTTCATTCTTCTGCATGTGGCTGTCCAATTTTCCCAACACCATTTGTTGAACAGACTCTCTTTTTTCCACTGGACATTCTTTCCTGCTTTGTTGAAGATTAGCTGACCGTAGAGTTGAGGGTCCATTTCTGGGCTCTCTATTCTGTTCCACTGATCTATGTGTCCTTTAGACCCATACTTTGTTTGCACTACCTGTTTGGTACATGACTGACACTTATGTTTGGACATTGTCTCTCAGAAGAACGCTTCTCACCTACTACCATCAGCTCACGGTCTCAGAACCCCTGACCAAATAAGAGCCCCAACCCTCCCATGTGCTCAGTGGGAAAGATCAGCCAGCTGGAATGTATTTTAAACTCGTGTCGCATACCCACAAATAAAGATGGGCTTCCCACAGCAGTGAAACCTAATCATGAAAGATCTGTTGCATCCTCAAAGCACAACTCTTCTTTAATTCTTTGAGGCTTGTAGAATTGCAGAGAAGGGTACCCATGAGGACTTGGTCTACAAGCAAAAAGAGAAGTGAACATTTTGTTCTCTATGTGCCCTGTTTGACCAGTGATGTCTTCCAATTACAGTAGGAATGGAAAAACCCACCTGAAAGCAAGTAGGAACAAAGCCATTTCTTTAATATTTCTGGCAGTTGAGGAAGTCAAGCCTCGACTCTCAAGCTGGAGTGTCCTGAGCACTTGTAAGTACATCCTTCACCTTGTTTTAAAGGTTCTTAGAGGGTTATTCTTTCTCTCCTGCTACTTCCCTTTGTCTTGCCTGCTGCTCAACTACATGGCCCCTTTCTGGCAAATAAATGATAAATCACTGGAGATAGAGTTTATAAGGAATAAGTTTTCATGTGGATTAAAGGAAATAGTTACGTGAAAAACACTGAGCATGTTATTTGGCACACAGTAAGTACTCAATAAATGCAATTTGTTCATTTATATATGTTCCTACCATGGTTCTGGAGAGGATTTAAGGCAGTTTACAAAAATAATGCCAAAGAGTCTATGATATAACCTATGATTCTGGGCTCCAGAATAAATATATGGAGAACATTCTCCCTGAATTTTTCTCATATCTTACCACGCAGCCCTACTGGCTTCTGCTCATCAGTATGTCTTGCACAGCATTTTCTATTTAAGTTAATACACATGTCTCTAAAAGTCTGGCCTTCAGAGAAGCAGTCTGCATACTGCAAAACCTCTCCATTGGATCTGCCGCCGTTCTTGGGGTTTTGGTCCTCAGAGATAATTAACACCACTGCGGTGTAGGCAGAATCAATAAAAGATGGAAGATCATCAAAAGGCTACCTGTGTTCAATTAGACAGCACATGCCTTGACAGAATATCCATATTGAGACAACACAGGCAGTTCAACAGAGAACCCGACCAGAAGTAGGAAGCAGATCTTCCGTGCATCCGAGCCAGGGAACTGCATCGCGGTCCCCGGAGGGGGACGGCTACCTAGTGCCTTGTGAGGAGATGCCAATGACATCTTTATTTTTGTCATGATAAAAATACCATATTTTTATTAGAATAAATTACTGAAGTGTATTGAGTAGAAAGTGAAATTCCTCCTTCACCTCCCCACCTCTCCCCCTCCCAGCTCATGTCCTCCCTCCAGAGGGTACCTGTTAACAGCTGAAGATGTGTCCATTCTGATCTTTTCCTATCCATTTAAAAATCATAGAATACACAATACTGTTTAAAAATATATAAATAGGATGTTATAGAAGTATATATTTCTACCACTTGCTTTTTTCATTTAAAAATATATCATGGAAATCTTTCCTTGATGTTATGGTTGGATCTACTTTTTAAAAAAGAGATGTATTCCAAGTATAGCTATACAATGATTTATTTAACCATTTTCCTACCTATAAACAATTAGGTTGTGTCCAATATTTTGCTATGCAAAAAATGCTATAATAAACAGCCTTGGATCCATATCACTCTGCATAGGTATATACCGAACGGCTTGGTCAGAGGGGCTGTACATTTTTTAAAAAGATTTTATTCATTTATTTGAGAGAGAGAGAGAGAGCTGGGGGGAGGGGCAGAGGGAGAAGCAGACTCCCTGCTGAGTAGGGAGCCCGACGACGCAGGACTCCATCCCAGGACCCTGGGATCATCACCTGAACTGAAGGCAGACGCTTAACCGACTGAGCCACCCAGGCGCCTAGGGCTATACATTTTATTAATATTTTATAGGTACTACCAAACTACCTTTATATACATATATATATACTCTAACAAGTTATATAAGAAATTACTTGTTTCCCAAATCCTTACCAACAGGAAATATGATTGATCCTTAAACATTTTGTCATTCTTGTAGGCAGAGAAAGCTAACTCATTGTTCAAATGCCACCTTTCAGTGCCATATTCTGACATTTGCCTGACTAGAGCATGCTTCCGGAAGTAACAACATGATAAGAATGGGGGTGGCAGTGGTGGTTCCAGATTTTATATCTAGGAAAATCCCGAAGCCAGTGGGGTGTTGGCTAGGAGACTGCATTGGAGCTGTGTTTGCCTTGGAAGCCAGTTTTTCTTTATATCCTATGTTATGTTACTTGCTTTCTGGGACAGTGACGAAGATCATGGAATGGTTGAAATTTCCCCCAGTTCCTTCTCCTCAGTTTATGCAGACATGGAAGTTTTGGGAAGGAGGCTGCCACCACCCAGTCAGTCTTAAACAGAGACGTTCTTGGTGGTGAAAAGAATGTTATATTCACATTGACTTCCATTTATACCACAGCAATTTCCATTTCTTGGGTAAAAAAAAGTAAGACTGACAAATAAAATGCCCAAGTATCCTGTTTTTCATTTTACTTCCTAGCTTGGCTGCCTGGAGATAGTTAGTGCTGAAATATTTTCATATCAATTAACTTAGTTTCTATGGGAAATGGAATTTTGCATTTAGAGAAAAAACTGTAGAATATGTTATCTCAGTACAGGCTGGTGAAAATTACAGTTCCTAAAAGGAACTTTGGAGTTTAATGTGGCATTAACTATATTTAGTTCTGAGCAGAGATAACCACTGGAGGGGCCTACTTCCCTATCAGTTTGAGAAATTACCATTGAACCAAATGATTTGGGGAGAATCAGAAAGAGGGCAGCTGGGGTTTCCCTCACTGTGAAATCAAAACACCTCCCAAGTACTTCTTCTTTTAATCCTGAACACAAACTTCATTCTAATTACACTACCAGCAATAGCTGAACAGTGTGAGATCCACTATGAAATGAATATTACTAATGTAAAAAAACCCCCAGCATATCCATCTTTTAAAAATTTAGCATCTTAATGTGATCCATGACTTAGTCACCTTTTGTACTGCTTTCTGTTTGATTATAATTTTATCTATTAATCATGTTAATCCAATAGACTCTGCCTTAATCAAATGTGAGTCAATTACCCAGTTCTTCAAATTATATTTTGTAATGAAAGACATTTTTTAAAATTGAATGCCAATTAGGGCCAAGCCAAACTTGTTCATAAAGTTTGGGTTAACGCAGAACAGTATGAGCCCTTGACTAGACCTGTAATTCCAGCTCCTGATGCGGGCGTGCTGTGTGCTTTTAGACACAGCCATTAACCTCTCTGTAATTCCCTGTTTTCCACCTGTGAAATGAGGATAATGAAACTTCTGGCTTGGGAAATGATTCTATGACTCTTAGTTGAAAAATGCAGCTAGAATACCAATTTTTTTTTAAAAGCCTTATGTAATTTTGCTCTTAATTTCTTACCATAATTGTTTTTGTTTTTCCTTAGCACCAAACTGCTTTTTGACATCATTAGAGAACTGCACCTAATTCTGCTGAGAGGGAAGGGTCTCTGGAGAGCAGATTCCTGACCAGGGATGATTAAGGAGAGTGACGAGGATACTCTGTCCACCGGCCCCCTGGAACTCCGTGCTGGCAAAGGCTGTAATGCTGCTTCCTAGGTCAGCAGAACAGAGCCCCGCCATCCATCAAGGAGGCCTGCTACAGACTCGGAAATGGGGAGTCGGGGCAAGAGTGCAGAGAGGACTAGTTCATGCGTTAAGGGGCTCCACGGATGCGTTTCTGGGGTCCTTGTGCTCCACCAATACTGGGTACAAAGTAGCATGTGCACATTTCTCCAGAACGGGAGTCCAGAGTTATTATGAATTTTCAGTAAGATTCTAAATGGAGCCTACAAGTCATAGCTTTAGGATCACACTATGAGGTCAGGGGCCTAAACCTGGGGCTGGGACTGATCCAGGGGCTCATCTCCACCTGCTTAATGGGAGAAGAAAGAGATCTCATCAGCAGACAAGTGTTTCTCCTTCCATTCCGCAAAGCTGGCTGCCATTACACTGTCTGAAATTAGGGATCTGGACTTCTCGGGAAGAGGGCTCTTTCATAGTTGTTGAAGTTTAGGGAGGTAATGATAGTTATTTCATTCCCTTTCTTTTCGGTTCCAAGTACCCTACTCCTCTGGTATTTTGCTCTGTCGTTCAGTTGAAATCACGTTAGTGTATTACAGGCTGATCCAGCTGAGCACATTCTGCAGAGAAATGACAAGGAGCCTGGTGGTGGTAAAAAGCTCTCCCTAACGCCAGGTAGCAGCATGGTGCATTAATGCTTCTTGAAGGACAGCTAGAGACCTGCTGTCAGTTTCTAAGTGCTGTGTCACCATGGTTCCAAGGAAAATTGTTTGTGTTAATTATCACCAAGGAGGGGCTACCTGGGCAGAGAGCTTCTGGTCCATAAAGTGGCCTGGGAAGCTGGCTGGGTAAACTGAGATGTTCTGACCCTTCTGCTAATAAGCTTTTGAAGCCATTCCTCTTGAATGGAAGCTCCACATTTCCAAGGGGCTCAAGGCCACTTGGAGCTAACCACTCTACAGGAGCAACGATTTCTAAGTTGTAATGCTACTGTTAAAAAGTTTGTGAGCAAAACTTGCCATGTGCATATGATCAGAGGGAAGCCCTTTTGCATTCCAACCTGTGTGATCATTTGAAAATCTCTGTTTCCATCAGGCCCTTGTGCTGATGGCTGCTATAGGGATGCAGGGTTACTCACAGCCAGTGGGCAGCGTGAAACTCAATAGTGGGCAAACATCTAGTGTTCTGTAATGTTCTAATTATCTTGTTGACTCTGAATGTCTGGATTCTGGGTTCTGACTCTCCTCCCCTCTAGCCCCCAGCAAAGATGCTGATGAACATCTTGTGGGAGAAAAAGGAAAGGCCCTACTATGCTTCAGTTAGATAGATGAAACTTTCTCCCTCCAAATTTATGACTCTCTTAGATTTTTAACAGTGGAACTATTAGGTCAAATAAAGTGAGTTATTTTGAGGCTTTTGAGAGCTAGGTTGGTTCCAAAGTACTGCGTCAGTTATGGAATTTATTTCTGGTTATATGTTCTCCTTCAAGAATTGTCTTTTAGGTATTTTTTTCATTTACCATACCAGTTTTAGTTTTTATCTCATCTATTTGTGTGAACTCTGTACACACTAAAGATGATAGCTGACTGCAATATTTGCTGCAGATATTGTCCTAAGGCTATTGGGAATTTTCTTGGCATACAGAACTTTTTGCTTTTATGAAATAAAGCCTGTCCTTTCTTTTCTGACTTCCTTGGAAAGGAAGTTTTTCAGAGTCCATCATCTCTCATGGTTCGTCTCCCCCTCCGACTTACTCCACTTCATTCTTCCCCTCCTGCTATCTTCTTCTTCTTCTTTTTTTTCTTCACATATATTGCATTATTTGTTTCAGATAACTTCAGTTGTTCTTACAATTTTGCCAACTGTCAGCGATACAAAAAACTATAGTTTTACACCAAATTTTCTAGTTGGTTGTGTGAAGGTGTAATTTTCAAAGTGGGAAGATGGAAACACAAGTACAGTTTGTAGGCTTGATTCATAATCTCTAAGCATTTAGATATGGAAACGTAGACATCTCAGTTTTACTCTTAACCCCAGCCACCAAACACGTTAGGGGCAGGCAGATTTGCCTAAATTTTCAAGGGGTCTGAAGTGGTCAAGTTAGTGGCATTTCCTGGGTCAAAGATTAAATTATATAGGGTTTTAAAAAAGTGTCTATTACATGAATTGTGAAAATTATACATGTCAAAACTTTCACTAGGATACAGCAAAAGTGGTATTTTATACATTTAAGTGCTTACACTAGAAAAGAATAAAAGATAAAAATTAACAAATGGTGTCCAACTAAAAAGCTTTTAAAAGGTAGAAGAGAATAAACTTAAAAATGTAAAGGGAAGGATATAACAAAGGTCAAAACAGTAACCAATGAAAAAGTAAACAAATGATAGAATAAAAGAAAGTTGCTTCTCTTAAAAGACAAATTAAATAGAGAAATTTTTGGTAATAATGATCAAGAAAAGAAAAGAGAGGATCACCATAAAGAAGAGAAGGGAAACATAACTATACACACAGTTGAAATTTAAACATGTAATTAAGGAATACAATGAACAATTTTATGTCAATTGAACTAAACAATTAGATGCAATAGACAAATTCCTGGGAAAGTATGACTTTGCAAAACTGATTCATTAAGAAATAGCTTGCACTGTCCCTTAATCATAAAAGAAACAAAAACATTTATTAAAAATCTTCCCATAAAGAAAACACGAGTTGCGTTCTAATGGACCAAACTAATATTCAACAAACTGCTCTAGAAAATCCAGAAAGAGGAAACACTTCCCAACTAGTTTTATAAGGCTTATATCTCTTTATACCAAAACCAGGCAAGGACAGATGGAGAATGGAAGATTACAGGATTTTTATGGAATTTCAAGTCCAGACATTGTCTTCAAGAGATTTGACATATATTTAGTTAAATATTTTTTAAATTGGCTGTTTAATTTAAAAATTTTAACTTGAATTCATCCAGAGTTGACTTAGATATGCGATGTGAGATGAACACATACACACACATACACACATTTCCCGAAGAGCTAACCTACAGTTCTCTCACTATATAGTAAATAATCTTTTCCCTTTAGTAAAAGTGAGATTTTATCACCAGGAATTTTTACTACTAGGTATTTTTAACATATGCTAACTCAGTTACTTGGGGTTTATGCCTGGTAAACACTGATAGAAAACAGATTTTGATGTTGCTACACACACACACACACACACACACACACACACACACAAAGTGAGAGAGAAGCAGGCAATCATTCAAGTTAAATTTAGTTTTAAAATTAGCCTGCTTTATTTGAAGAGCTTGTGTCAATACCTTACTATCCACCTATCTTTTTAATGACCTCAGTGACAGTTTAATTACCATGGACAATTAAAACAGTTAGTATTATTTTGAGTTTTTTATGTTATAGTATATTATTTCACATTAAATGTTAAATACCTATCAGTTTTCATTTCCTGTTAATAAATTCCCACATTCATCAACCTCAAATATTATAACATTTTCGAACACACACACACAGAGGGAGGGAGGGAGGGAAAAGAGAGGGAGGGAGCCCAAGCAAACTGCTTCAGGCCTTTGCAGGAAAATTACCAGGCAGCTGGTATCTTGTTAGTTTGGGGTTCTGATTGATGACAGACAACATAATAAATAATCTATTTACTAACTCTTAACAACTAAATAATGCACTTATTTTTCACCATAACTGAATTGTCAATACTGTATTGACAAAGTGTCACAGGGCTGGGGTTAAACTGACCTCATGTCACCATTTTTCTTCCTACAGCATCAGTGAAGACCCCAGTAAAGACCTTATTACTCTGATTAATGGAAGGCACTAAAGGTTACCAGTGAACTTGGTTGTATTTATTTATTTACACTTAATTCACTGGTAAGGGGTGGATGGATGGGAATTCACCCGGTAATGGAAAACACAGTGATTTTTTTCTTCCCTCTCACACTGTCTACATAAATGGCTGCTTTTGCGTTGTGCGGGGTGCTTACTGGTGCAGGCAGCTTCTGATGCCCATTCCAAATGGCAAGAGTAGAGTGCTCGAGGCACAGAAATGGAATCTTCCCAGGGCTGAGCATGGAGTGTTTGCTCCATAAACATTTGCTGATTTGGCTCGGAGACCACAGACCCCGCAAAGTGGATGGCAGCACAGAATAACCTTCTATGACTTTGAAGAAAGCAACCACTTAGCATCTCTATGCCTTCCAAATACAATTTTCAATACCAGTAAAAAGAAATTCTTTAGTCTTCATATAGGCAGCATCAAGGTGTCTGCTAACTTTCACCTCCTCCACAACTCCTTTAGTTTGGGTCCTATCGTGGGTGATGCCGTTGAAGTCATCTCCCTGTCTCTAATATAACCCTCCCTTGGCTTTCACAAGACACCTAGAATCACACCACGGGGCCATCACTCACACATCTTCTTCCTCTAACCCCACACAGGCCCACTTCCTCCCTAAACGCAAGAACTCAATAGTGCTCTGCCCTCTAGTACTTCGGCTCCTGATTCAGTTCTTACTTCTCTGATCAGTTTGTATCTTCAAAGCTTTGTCTCCTAATTAGACTGTAAATTCTTTTGGTATGAGTTCTTATCATATTTTTAACCTAGCAATTCTTAGGCTCGGAATAGTTGTTTATCTGAAATGGAGTAAAACTTGCAAGTGAGTACAAATTTAACTTGAAGTCATGTATGTGTGTGTATGAAAGAGGGAGAGAGAGATTTTCTTATTTATTCACCCATGTGTGCCACTTAGAAATATACATCCTCTTGCTGATAGCACTGCAGCAGAAAAACAAGTCATAAGAATGACAAGCTCTTTGAAGCACTTTAGAAATAATCACTTATCAAACTAGTTCAATTACATTTCACATTACTGATTAAGAGGAATCTAGACCTTTGTATGAACAAAAATTTGGTTGCTGAGGTGGGATTTTATAGCTGTATCACTATAAATTTATATCCACCATATAAAAATTGTCAGTGTATATAATTAACTGCCAAAATATTCCCTAGGGTTAACTGTCAACTGAATTAACTAAGAAATACAGTTAGGTTTTAATAAGCCATTCTAAGGCCTGTAGAATTAGGTGAAGAAATCAGGGTGATAATTTCATATAAAAAAAAAAGCCTCTTCTCAACTTTCAGGTTCACAGGAGATTCTAAATACATAACTATATACTTCCCAGTGAAATCCCCCTCCCTCCCTCCATTCTTTCCTCCTTCCCTTCCTCTATTCCTTCCTTTCTTTTTGTACCTTTGCAACTTATGTTTTAACAGTAAAAGTGAACACTTCTAGACAAGAATATTTGTCAAAGAGAGATTGGCAGCTATTCCAAAGCCTAAATTTTATCATTCCCAAATTTTCAATATTATTTTTTATATGTTTATTAGAAAAATTTCTCAGCTATCTGTGATTTGAGTTTTTAATTATTTTAAAAACAATCTTATTCAAATTATTATGAGTTCATAAATTTGTGAAAACAATTGGTTGTGGTCAGATGACAAACTCAAAATGTTTATACATCTTTTGAAATCTTTGAGTGTGCTAATCTATTCACACACACACACATTCTGATTATAGTAATAAAACAATAAAATACCACACACTTGGCTGTGCCTAAGCTACATTTAGAAGTGATAAAAGTTTCAATTATTTGATTGCATTCATCTGGCCGTGAAGCATCAGAATAAATTATGGAAGAGGCGGTTTATTTCAAAAGAATGAAGCTATTCTGACATTTTAACTGATGATTATTTGATGTACTCTCAAATTGTAATTGACTTGATACCAAGTCACTGGCCATCTGAACCCTGAAAGAGTTGAAAATAAGATGTTTAAGGTAACAAAGATTATTAGACTATTTTCCAGCTCTCATTCTGAAATCTTTTTTGGTTTCAGTTACCTGCCTTGAATGCGCACATTGATCTAATAAACTGAAGAATGAATAAAGCTCCTCTTCTTTTTGTGCTGTGGAGCCAATATAACAGAGTTTGAAAAGATTACCTCGAGTATTTGAAGAAACTGACATCTCTCTCTGCTTTTATCTCATTAAAAAAAAAAAAAAAAAAAGGAGGGGCGGCTGGGTGGTGCAGTTGGTTAAGCGTCCCACTCTTGATTTTAGCTCAGGTCACGATCTCAGGGTCGTGAGATCCAGCCCTGTGTTGGGCTTTGCACTCAGTGGGGAGTCTGCTTGAGAGTCTCTCTCTCCCTCTCCCTCTGCCCCTCCTCCCTTCCCTTCTTTCTCTAAAATAAATAAATAAATAAATAAGGGAATTCAGGATTAACGTGTTTTGATAAGGAGAGTCTTGTGACATGGCAACTTCTTAAACACTGGACCTTGTTTTTAATATGGGTCCATACTCTGCCAAGGGACATTATCACTCCCTAAATCTCAGGCAGTGGTTGAGGACTCCAGTGACCAGGGTGTGACATTCTGCTATGTGACCTTAAACCAGTCACTTAACCTCTGTGGGCCTCATTTTCCATATTTATAAATAGGAAGTAATCATATTCCACTCAATGGGTTATTTGGAGGATCCAATGAACTAATGCATGTGAAAATGCTTTACAAAATATTATACTATCAAACTGCAAAACTATCAAAGGTGTGTTATCATTATTATGTTTCCATCAGGTATTATTCCTCAACACATACTGCCCACAGAGTGTGTGATAGCTACTTAGGCTTATAGAAGAGGAACATGCTACTTCTCTCTGGACCAACAGCTTTACATATCTACTTTTATAATAGCATTTGATACACATGATTTTCTTGACTTCAGTGTTCTTGAAGCTTTTTTGGTCAGTTATAAATAAAAATATGGAGGAAGCATGCAACCTAATACATTTGTATGTTTTACATGATTTAATACATTAGGGACCTTAAGAAAACATATTCAAGTAACAGTAATTTTAAAAGGATGGAAGAGACTTCGTGTGTGTGTATGGAAATTATTCAATTATTCTATTATTCAATAGAAAAAGACATGCTCCATTTCTAACAAAACTAAGAAATAGCTAGAACCCCAAACTACAAAATAAGTGGGGGAAGGGTTGCTGAAAGGAGTGGAGATTATTTAGGAATACATTAAGAGAGAGAACACTGCAGCACAGATCTTGGAAAAAGAAAAAAAACCCACCCTCCTGAAAGGTGGAGGTTTACCCTGAGGTGCAAAACCTAGTATCTTATATGCAACTGCAGAAACAGAGTGCATATGCTGGCAGGAGGAGCACCTTTTACCTGGTTTTATTCCAAGAAGAAGAAAAAAGTGAGGCTAAGAGAGAAATTGCAGAGACAAGTCATATTTGTAGGAAGCAGTCTATCTCTGCCAGAGGGGGAAAAAGTAACTTTGCTTTGGAAAAACCTCATAGCTGCTAAACCCCACTGACTTAAGAAAAACAAACTTACACACAAAACATAAAAAAAAAGTTCTAGTTAGCTTTGGCCCTTCTCCAGCGTGAACATTTGCAAAATAGTTGGTTGAGGAAACACCCATATTGTAAGATGAAAGGTCAAAAAGAAATAATCAGAGGATTAACAGAAGCACAGGGAAAAAATGAAAGGAGCAGAAGATATTGCCACAGGATAGATGAAAAGTATGAGCAAACTTTTCACCAAAAATTTAAAAAGCCTGGTGAAGCAATTGTTCTACGAAGGAAGAACACAAATCAGAGATGCAAGAACTCAGAGCGAGACAACAGAGGCAGAGCTTAGGAGAAAGGTTGAAGGAAAAAAAAATCACAGAAATTAAAGTGAAATGGGAAGAAGTACCAGGGAGGCTAGACACTGCTAAAAACACAGTGGGGAACAGAGGCTCGGAAAGGAAGGTGGGGGGAGAGGGAGGGAGGGAGGGAGGGAGGGAGGCAGGCGAATGAGTAAAACCGAAGAAAGAGTTAAAGGATAAAAAGGAAAAGATATAGAGAGTTGGCAAAGGGGAGCGGGGGTCAACACACGCATAACTGGGTTGGCTGAAGAAGAAAGCACTGAATTATAACAAATACTTAAAATATAATTTAAGAAAATTTACCTGAAATAAAATAAGTTTGTATCCACATAAGAAAGGACACACCATATTCCGGGGAAAACGGACTCTGACATATCCGAGTGAAGTTACTGGGCTTCAAGACAACAACACAACAAGAACATTCCTTGGACAGCCAGGCAAAGAGCCATTTATAAAAGGAAAAAGGTGTGCTGGCCTCCAACTTCACAGCAGCATGCGATGCTACACTGTCTTCTAAGTCAGCGGAGTGAAACCTCTGGTAGCCTCCAGGAAAGAATTTGTAACCTAAGGAGGTTATTTGGGTATAAGGACAACAGGCAAACACTTTTGAACACACAAGGATTCAGAGACTAGTATTCCCATTAGTCCCTCTGGAGGAATGGCTTCGAGGACAAACTTTAGCCAATTAAGATATAACAGAAAAGGGACCAACATGAGCACTGAATGTATTAGCACTAAAATAAATGTGTGGTTCAGATTACAGAGCAGAATGTAAATATTTTGTGCCCTAAAAATGCAGACATGATATAAGTAATACAAGTTGGGAAGATAAGGGCAGGAAAAGCTGGAAAATAAAGGCTATGCAGATTCATACACAAAAAACCTGTGAGGTGGTTAAAGGATATTGACAAATCAATATAGGCAAGAGTAGATCTAATCGTAGAAAACAGGAAAAACATGAAGAAAGATGAAATAATTCATAAAAATTGGGTGATGGAAAAGAGAATGGGGAAGAAAGGAATATATGCAATTCTTTATGCTCTGAATAAGTCATGTATCATGCCTAAAGAAATTTGAGGATTCATTATCATATAAACTTAAAATTTAGGGGTACCTGGGTGGCACAGTCAGTTACTCATCCAGACTCTTGGTTTCAGCTTGGGTCATAATCTCAGGGTCATGGGATTGAGCCCTGCATCAGGTTCCACACTCAGTGGGGAGTCTGCTGGGGACTCTTTCTCTCTCTCCCTCTGCCCTTCCCACCCCATGCACACTCTCGCTCTAAAATAAATAAGTAAAATCTTTTTTAAAAACCTTAAAATTTAAGGGTAACCACTTGTAAAAAATATAAAACTTCCTATTTATCATGCAAAAATGAGGAAATAGGTAAGGGAATAAAATATATGTTGGAAGATTTTCACAAAACTATAAAATAGAAAACACAATATAAAAAATATGACAGAAGTAAAACAAAACTTATCTGTCACACCAGTCAGTATAAATGGACTCATTTCACCTAGTAAAAGAAAACAACTTGGAGAATGTATCACAAAGCAAACCTAAATTTTATGTCATACATAAGAGACACCTCCACAGCAAAGGGATTCAGAGAGTTTGAAAACAAAGGAGGAGTAAAAGCTACTAGGCAAAGGCACATACACAAACAAGTTAACCATCTTAATGTCAGACAAGATTGAAGATAGGATGAAGAACATTAAAGAAGTCAAAAATGGGTTTCTTATTTTGTTAGCCTATAAATGTAACCTGATACCAGTAAATATACCAATTGAGTTTACCTTGAAAGGCGACAAACTGACACATTGTTGTAGAAATTAATTAGCAAGTTTAGCCAGGGAAAATCCAAAAAAGTAGAGTAAGAAGAAGGAACTAGCCCAAAGAAATAAGAAAATGTCTCATAATATTCTAATGGATTATACAATGAATCACATAAATAGAAAGAAATGGCACAGAATTGAAGGTCCAGAAATTGATATACAGTTGGGTTTGTAGGCATTATAGAATCAAATCTAGCATATGATAAAAAATGCCATCTCAAATCAGTGTGGAAAAGAGAGCTTACTCAGTAAATGGCAGGGGAATAACCAAGTTGTCATAGGAAACAAAGTTTGATCTATACCTTACACTTACATTAGAATAAATTCAAAAGTCATCAAATATGTAAATATAAAAAATAAAGGCTTAAGGGTTCTAGAACAAGAAAATTATTTTGTAATCTAATAGCACCTGAGAAGGTGCAAGATATTACTCTTAAGAGCAATGTAAAACAAAATAATATTGAAATATTTTTTCTATAATTTGGCAAAGATCAGAAAGCTCAGTGGGGCGCCTGGGTGGTAAGGTGGGTTAAGCATCTGACTCTTGGTTTTGGTTCAGGTCGTGATCTCAGGGTTGTGAGACTGAGCTCCTCGGTAGGCTCCACACTCAGGGCAGAATCTGCTTAGATTCTCTCTCCTTCTGCCCCTCCCCCCCCTCTCTCTCTCTCTCTCTCTCTCTCTCAAATAAATAAATCTTTAAAAAAAAAAAGCTCAATAACCTACTGTGTTGATGAAGCTGAAGGGAAAGAGGTTTTCTCTTACTTTGCTAGTAGGAGTATAATCTCTCTTGTGGGAAATTCATCAAAATCCATATACCTTTCACCCAGCAATTCTATTTCTAATAACTTTTTGTTTTACATATTTATTCACACACATGTGAAATGACCTAGGGCATTTCAATATCTTTGTATCTTGTTTGTAATAGCAAAGGACAGAAACAATCCAAAAGTCCATCAGCAGCAGACTGGTTAAATTTGTTATGGTGCATCCAGTGTGTATTTTGGAATGATTTCCAATGACATTAAGTAGAAAAGTAAGGTGCAGGTAATATATGTATTATGTTACTATTAGAATATAAGGAGGGGCAAAAAATATGACTGTTTGCTTGCATATGGATAAGATATTTCTGAAAAGAGTTTTCAATGATGGGATAAAAATAAATACATATTGCATTTTAAGATTTTCTTCCCAAACCCAAGGAGCTGTCAAGGGCATTGAACTTTGGATACTACTGCTTCAGGTCTGCACTGTTCAATACAGTAGCCACTAGCCACATGTGGTTTACTGAGCATATGAGATGTTACTAATCCAAATTGAGATATAAAATATACACTGGATGTTGAAGACTTAGAACAAGAAAGAGAGAATGTAAAAATATCTCAATAATTTTTATATCAATGACATATTTTGGATATATTGGTTTAAATAAGATATATTATTAAAATTAATTTCACTTATTTACTTTTACTCTTTAAATGTAGCTACTAGAAAAAGATTTTTTTATTTTATTATGTTAATCACCATACATTACATCATTAGTTTTTGATGTAGTGTTCCATGATTCACTGTTTGCGTATAACACTCAGTGCTGGGGGGGTGGAGCAAGATGGCGGAGGAGTAGGAGACCTGGATTTCGTCTGGTCTCAGGAATTCAGCTGAATAGGGATCAAACCATTCTGAACACCTAGGAACTCAACAGGAGATCGGAGATAAGAAGAGTAACAACTCTCTGAACAGAAAAGCGACCACTTTCTGGAAGGTAGGACGTGCGGAGAAGTGAATCCGAGGCGATATTCGGGAGGACAGACGGCGGGGGAGGGGGCCTCCGGCGGCCGCTTCTGGCAAGTGCTAGAGCCGCGGAGCACAAAATCGGAACTTTTAGAAGTCGGCTTCGCTGAGGGACGTCGCTCCAGTGGCTAAGCGGGGGTGGAACCCTTGTGGGACAGTGTGGTCTCAGGACCCTCGGGGTCACAGAAAGACCAGGGGTGCCTGAGTGTGGCAGAGCTCCCAGGTATCGGAGCGGAGAAGCCGGCTGCAGAGACGGAGCCGAGGCGCGGGCTCTCAGCTCGGGGTTGCCATAAACTGTGATCCGCGGCCCAGTCGGGCCACTGCTCCTCCAGCAGGGACCCAACAAGCAGCAGAGCTGGGGAGACTCCCCTTCCTCCCCTGGGAGGAGCGGCGCGGGAGCGCACCGTAGGGGTTTGCAGGGTTTGGAGACTCCACACGGGGTCGGGTGCCAGAGATAGAAACACTCGGTCACAGGCCGGGTGAGCACAGAGTGCGGCCGGAGACCGGGGAGACGGGAGTGACTGACTGCTTTTCTCCGGGGGCGCACTGAGGAGTGGGGCCCCGAGTTCTCGGCTCCTCTGGGCAGAGATTGGGAGGCCACCATTTTCACCCTTATCCTCCAAAGCTGTACGGAAAGCTTGCAGGGAACAAAAGCTCCTGAGAGCAAACCCGAGCAGATTGCTTAGCCCAGACCGGCAAGGGCGGGGCAATTCCGCCTCCGGCAAAGACATTTGGGAACCACGGCAACAGGCCCCTCCCCAGGAAGGTCAGCAGGAAGAGTCAGCCAAGACCAGTTTACCGATCAATGAGAACGGCAGAACTCCAGCACTAGGGGAATACTGCACATAGAATTCATGGCTTTTCCCCCATGATTCATTAGTCTTTCAAAGTTAATTTTTAAACTTTTCTTTTTTTCTTTTTTTTTTAGTTGAATTTTTCTTCTTTCCTTTTTCAACCAACATCTTAATTCCTTTTTTAAAATATTTTTTAATTTTCATTTTTACAGTCATATTCTATCCCTTCATTGTACTTGACCTTATTTTTGTATACATATAAGTTCTCCTTTCTTTAAAATTTTGGAATATAGTTTCTTCTAATAAACCAAAATATACCCTAAATCTAGTGTATGACGTTGTCCTAGTCTCCCATCTGATCACATTCTTTTTTTTTCATTCTTTTTTCACCAACTTATCAATTCCTTTTTTAAAATCTTTTTTAATTTTCATCTTTACAGTAATATTCCATCCCTTCATTGTATTTACCCTTATTTTTGTATATATATAAGTTTTTCTTTAAAATTTTGGAAGGCAATTTCTTCTAACAGACCAAAATACACCCGAAATCTAATGTATGGCTCTGTTCTATTCACCAGCCTGATCATATTCTTTTTTTTTTTTCCCTTTGTCTTCCCCCCAGTTTTGGGTCTCTTCTGATTTGATCAGTGTATATTTTTCTGGGGTTGTTGTTACCCTTTAAGCATTTTGTTCTATCATTCATCTATTCTCCTCTGGACAAAATGACAAGATGGAAAAACTCACCTCAAAAAAAAAGAACAAGAGGGAGTACCGACCTAATCAATACAGATATTAGTAAGATGTCAGAACTAGAGTTTAGAATGACGATTATAAAGATACTAGCTGGGCTTGAAAAAAGCATTGAAGATACTAGAGAATCCCTTTCTGGAGAAATAAAAGAACTAAAATCTAACCAAGTTGAAATCAAAAAGGCTATTAATGAAGGTACAATAAAAAATGGAGGCTCTAACTACTAGGATAAATGAGGCAGAAGAGAGAATTAGTGATATAGAAGACCAAATGATGGAGAATAAAGAAGCTGAGAAAAGGAGAGATAAACAACTACTGGATCACGAGGGCAGAATTCAAGAGACAAGTGATACCATAAAGCAAAACAACATTAGAATAATTGGGATCCCAGAAGAAGAAGAAAATGAGAGAGGGGCAGAAGGTATATTGGAGCAAACTGTAGCAGAGAACTTCCCTACATTGGGGAAGGAAACAGGCATCAAAATCCAGGAGGCACAGAGAACCCCCTCAAAATCAATAAAAATAGGTCACCCTGACATCTAATAGTAAAACTTCCAAGTCTCAGAGACAAAGAGAAAATCCTGAAAGCAGCTTGGGACAAGAGGTCTGTAACCAATGGTAGAAACATTAGATTGGCAGCAGACCTATCCACAGAGACCTGGCAGGCCAGAAAGGACTGGTATGATATATTCAGAGCACTAAATGAGAAAAACATGCAGCCAAGAATACTATATCCAGCTAGGCTGTCATTGAAAATAGAAGGAGAGATAAAAAGCTTCCAGGACAAACAAAAACTAAAAGAATTTGCGAACACCAAACCAGTCCTACAAGAAATACTGAAAGGGGTCCTCTAAGCAAAGAGAGAGCCTAAAAGCAACATAGACCAGAAAGGAACACAGACAATATACAGTAACAGTCACCTTACAGGCAATATAATGGCACTAAGTTCATATCTTTCAAGAGTTACCCTGAATGTAAATGGGCTCAATGCCCCAATCAAAAGACACGGGCTATCAGATTGGATAAAAAAAAAACAAGACCCATCGATATGCTGTCTGCAAGAGACTCATTTTAGACCCAAAGACACCTCCAGATTGAAAGTGAGGGAGTAGAAAACCATTTACCATGCTAATGGACACCAAAAGAAACCTGGGGTGGCAATCTTTATATCAGACAAATTAGATTTTAAAGCAAAGACTGTAATAAGAGATGAGGAAGGACACTACATCATACTTAAAGGGTCTATCCAACAAGAAGATCTAACAATTTTAAATATCTATGCCCCTAACATGAGAGCAGCCAATTATATAAGCCAATTAATAATAAAATCAAAGAAACACATTGACAATAATACAATAATAGTACGGGACTTTAACACCCCCCCCTCACTGAAATGGACCGATCATCTAAGCAAAAGATCAACAAGGAAATAAAGGCTTTAAATGACACACTGGACCAGATGGACTTCACAGATATATTCAGAACATTCCATCCCAAAGCAACAGAATACACATTCTTCTCTAGGGCCCATGGAACATTCTCCAGAACAGATCACATCCTGGGTCACAAATCAGGTCTTAACCGGTACCAAAAATTGGGATCATTCCCTGCATATTTTCGGACCACAGTGCTTTGAAACTAGAACTCAATCACAAGAGGAAAGTTGGAAAGAACTCGAAAACATGGAGGCTAAAGAGCATCCTACCAAAGAATGAATGGGTCAAGCAGGAAATTAAAGAAGAATTAAAAAAAATTCATGGAAACAAATGAAAATGAAAACACAACTGTTCAAAATCTTTGGGATGCAGCAAAGGCGGTCCTAAGAGGAAAGTATATAGCAATACAAGCCTTTCTCAAGAAACAAGAAAGGTCTCAAATACACAACCTAATCTTACACCTAAAGGAGCTGGAGAAAGAATGGCAAATAAAGCCTAAACCCAGCAGGAGAAGAGAAATAATAAAGATCAGAGCAGAAACCAACGAACTAGAAACCAAAAGAACAGTAGAACAGATCAACAAAACAAGGAGCCGCTTCTCTGAAAGAATTAACAAGATTGCTAAACCCCTGGCCAGACTTACCAAAAGGAAAGAGAAAGGACCCAGATAAATAAAATCATGAATGAAAGAGGAGAGATCACAACCAACACCAAAGAAATACAAACAATTATAAGAACACATTATGAGCAACTATATGCCAGCAAATTAGATAATTTAGAGGAAATGGATGCATTCGTAGAATATATAAACTACCAAAACTGAACCAGGAAGAAATAGAAAACCTGACAGACCCATAACCACTAAGGAAATTGAAGTAGTAATCAAAAATCTCCCAACAAACAAGAGCCCAGGGCTAGATGGCTTCCCAGGGGAATTCTACCAAATATTTAAAGAAGAATTAATACCTATTCTCCTGAAACTGTTCCAAAAAATAGAAATGGAAGGAAAACTTCCAAACTTGTTTTATGAGGCCAGCATTACCTTGATCCCCAAATCAGACAAAGACCCCATCAAAAAGGAGAATTACAGACCAATCTCTCTGATGAGCATGGATGCAAAAATTCTCACCAAAATACTAGCCAATAGGATCCAACAGTACATTAAAAGGATTATTCACCACGACCAAGTGGGATTTATTCCTGGGCTGCAAGGTTGGTTCAACATCCACAAATCAATCAATGTGATACAGTACATTAATAAAAGAAAGAACAAGAACCATATGATCTCTCAGTAGATGCAGAAAATGCATTTGACAAAGTACAGCATTCTTTCTTGATTAAAACTCTTCACAGTGTAGGGATAGAGGGCACATACCTCAATATCATAAAAGCCATCTATGAAAAACCCACAGCGAATATCATACTCAATGGGGAAAAACTGAGAGCTTTTTCCCTAAGGTCAGGAACACGGCAGGGATGTCCACTATCACCACTGCTATTCAACGTAGTACTAGAAGTCCTAGCCTCAGCAATCAGACAACAAAAAGAAAAGGCATCCAAGTCAGCAAAGAAGAAGTCAAAAATCTCACTTTTTGCAGATGATATGATATTTTATGTGGAAAACCCAAAAGACTCCACCCCCAAAACTGCCAGAACTCATACAGGAATTCAGTAAAGTGGCAGGATATAAAATCAATGCACAGAAATCAGCTGCATTTCTATACACCAACAACAAGGCAGAAGAAAGAGAAATTAAGGAGTCGATCCCATTTACAACTGCACCCAAAACCATAAGATACCTAGGAATAAATCTAACCAAAGAGGCAAAGTATCTGTACTCAGAAAACTATAGAATACTCATGAAAGAAATTGAGGAAGACACAAAGAAATGGAAAACATTCCATGTTTATGGATTTAAAGAACAAATATTGTGAAAATGTCTATGCTTCCTTGGGCAATCTACACATTTAATGCAATCCCTATCAAAATACCATCAACTTTTTTCAAAGAAATGGAACAAATAATCCTAAAATTTGTATGGAACCAGAAAAGATCACGAATAGCCAGAGGAATGTGAAAAGAAAAGCTGGTGGCATCACAATTCTGGACTTCAAGCTCTATTACAAAGCTGTCATCATTAAGACAGTATGGTACTGGCACAAAAACAGACACATAGATCAATGGAACAGAATAGAGAGCCCAGAAATGGACCCTCGACTCTATGGTCAACTAATCTTCGACAAAACAGGAACAAATGTTCAATGGAAAAAAGAAAGTCTCTTCAACAAATGGTGTTGGGAAAATTGGACAGCCATATGCAGAAGAATGAAACTGGACCATTTCCTTACACCACACACAAAAATAGACTCAAAATGGATGAAAGACCTAAAGGTGAGACAGGAATCCATCAAAATCGTTGAGGAGAACACAGGTAGCAACGTCTTCAACCTCAGCTACAGCAACTTCTTCCTAGACACATTGCCAAAGGCAGGGGAAGCAAGGGCAAAAATGAACTATTGGGACTTCATTAAGATAAAAAGCTTTTGCAAAGCGAAGGAAACAGTCCACAAAACCAAGACAACCGACAAAATGGGAGAAGATATTTGCAAATGACATATCAGATAAAGGGCTAGTATCCAAATCTATAAAGAACTTATCAAACTCAACACCCAAAGAACAAATAATCCAATCAAGAAATGGGCAGAAGACATGAGCAGACATTTCTGCAAAGAAGACATCCAAATGGCCAACAGACACATGAAAAAGTGCTCAACATCGCTCGGCATCAGGGAAATCCAAATCAAAACCTCAATGAGATACCACCTCACACCAGTCAGAATGGCTAAAATTAACAAGTCAGAAAATGACAGATGTTGGCGGGGATGCGGAGAAAGGGGAACCCTCCTACACTGTTGGTGGGAATGCAAGGTGGTGCAACCACTCTGGAAAACAGTATGGAGGTTCCTCAAAAAGTTGAAAATACAGCTACCCTATGACCCAGCAATTACACTACTGGGTATTTACCCCAAAGATACAAATGTAGTGATCCGAAGTAGCACTTGCACCCCAGTGTTTATAGCAGCAATGTCCACAATAGCCAAACTATGGAAAGAGCCAAGATGTCCCTCGACAGATGAATGGCTAAAGAAGATGTGGTATATATACACAATGGAATATTAAGTAGCCATCGAAAAAATGAAATCTTGCCTTTTGCAAGGATGTGGGTGGAACTAGAAGGTATTATGCTAAGCGAAATAAGTCAATCAGAGAAGGATAAGTATTATATGATCTCACTGATATGAGGAATTTGAGAAAGACAGGGGATCATAGGGGAAGGGAGGGAGAAATGAAACAAGATGAAACCAGAGAGGGAGACAAAGCATAAAAGACTCTTAATCTCAGGAAACAAACTGAGGGTTGCTGGAGTGGTGGGGGGGTGGGAGGGATGGGGTGGCTGGGTGATGGACATTGGGGAGGGTATGTGCTATGGTGAGCGCTCTGAGTTGTGTAAGACTGATGAATCACAGACCTGTACCCCTGAAACAAATAATACATTATATGTTAATACAAAAAATTTTAAAAAAATAAAGAGTATCTCTTGTAGGCAGAAAAAAAAAAAAAAAAAACACAAAACAACACACACACACACACACACACACACACACAAAATAGAAGAGACCTAAACCATGCCTTATTATAAGGTCAGCAATACATATAAAAAGCAAAAATACCATGTTTGACTGATTTCATGTCTATTAGCATATAAGCAAATGAAGCAGTTACTAAATATGAACCCTCAAAGCAAAATAAATAGTAGATATTAAAGCAAGAACTTGAATTGTCTTTGGATTCTCACTGGTATCATACACTCTGTGCATTTTAAAATTTAAAATAGGCATTTGCACTTTAGGCTTTGAAAGCGCATGACATTGGGTGTTATATAGAATGCCATGCTGCTTCATCGGCTTTAGTGTGCCTTTCCCTCATTGTCTTTAGTAATTTTAGAAAATCTTTTATATCCATCTCTAACCCAGTGGTTCTCAACTGGGGGTCATTTTGTCCTCCCCTGGAGGACATTTGGCAATGTCTGGAGATGCTGACATTTAGTAGGTGGAGGCTGGGGGTACTTGTGCATGGGACAGCCTATCAAAACAAAGAATTATCTCAGGTGCGCCTGGGTGGCTCAGTCGGTTAAGTGTCCGACTATTGATCTTGGCTCAGGTCTTGATCTCACGGTCATAAGTTTCAGCCCCGCACTGGGCATGGGGCCTCCTTAAAAACAAAAACAAAGAATTATCTCAATCAAAATGTCAATAAGTTTGAGATTAAGAAACTTTGTTCTAACCTAAAGAGATGTCATTTTTGGTTCAATTTTCCCTTTGGCAGCATCCTTCAGGAGGTAAACTGATCTGGCAAATTTCAAAGAGCTGGCTTCAATTCTCTAAGTCTCCATCGTCATGGCTACATATACTCATTTATTCACACATTCATTCAACACTTCCTAGCTTTAGTAGGAATAAAAGCACATCATATGTAAGATAAAAAATAACTTATTGTCCAAACTGGGACACTACTGAGGGTTATTAATAATTACAGTGGACAATAGGAGTAAATCAAGAATGTTCTGGGTGAATCAGGTCATGTGGTCACCTTAATCATACGGCAGCATGCAATGTCCAAAATGATAAATAAGATACGGAGGAGCTTCTAATGGCAGACAACTGGGAGAATGGTGTTTGGGCCCTGGGACTGGGCATCAAGGCTGAGGTCTAAGATCATTTCTGGTTTGTGTATTGAAGAGAGCATGACATTAAGAAAGCCAGAGTGAAACCATCACCACTACAATAGGGTTTGGTTTTGGAAAGGAAAAAATAAGCATAAAACTCAGGACATACAAAGGATACGAATCCTGCTTAGAAGCATTATAAGGGACACTTTTTAAAAAAGCATTTATATGCAATGCTTGTACATAGTAGGTACTCAACAGATGTCTGCTGAAGAATAAATCTACAAGGTCTGATTTGACATGTGAAGAAACTGTCTCTATTTGAAGTATGTATTTTAATTCACGTGATTTCCTAAATGGATATCTAAGATGCACAAAGGAGTGCTATGACCCCCTTCTGCACCACAACAAAAATTGACAAATCTTGGATTTGTCAAAAGACAACAATACTGCTCAGGCGAGATAAATAATTGTAAGTGCCAGCAAAGTCGCTTTCCTGTTTTCCTTTTGATCTGTAAGGTTACTAGTGGATGAGATAATCTTTTATTTATATTGCATGTGGTAAAATTTTGAAGCAGGATTTTTGCACCCACCATACTCTCCTTCCGTAATTAAGCCTGTAGGGCTGGCTGGCTGATATTTTTTAATGCAGAGCTTGTCAATTTCTGTTAACACGAATTCAGAGTTCATACCTCCATATATCATGGAAACATGAGGGCAAAACAATTTGTACAAAAAATATTTTGAGAGAAGTCGAACAAACGGAAGATCATTTCTGCATGGACTACCGAGTGTTTCTGTTCTGATTACAGCACCAATTTCCATGGCGGTGCAAGCTCACCTTCCGCGGCACGCACATTTGATTTTCCCAGTTCCCTTTGCTTTGCCCTCCCTTTCCTTTCATACATGCGCTCCCGCTATAAATAAATGCCTTTCTTCCCAGCTCCCCCCTCCCCCACTCTTTGCCATGTGTTGTCTTTTTAATTATGCCCCAAACTCTAATATAGTCAGCCCAGATCTTGTTTGGCCATTAACTTGGGAAGAAAAGAGGCTGCCTCCTGCATTTCACACGAAACATTACAAGGGCAGCCAAGGGGCTTTCATCTCATCCCACCTTAGGCAGACAGAACAATAGGCAGCTATAATCTTGTGACACCCACGACTAATTTATCCAAGCAGAAGACAGGTAGCACTCTGGACTGCCGCTCCTGTCTGAAGAGGTGCAGTAAATACTCAGCTTAATAGTAGCTTCTCAGGCAGGAGGGCAACATATCACAGCGTGGTGTTTTTATAATCTTCCTGGCATGCCGACAGCCAAGAGCACAGGCCAGCCCATGCTCCTCCTCGCTGGGGCTCAGGATGCATGTAACTGGTAGATGGTGACACACCGTGCCTTTAAGCAAGTTTAACTGTTTTATATCCCCTCTGATCTGCAGCTTTGTACATCTGTTAAGCTGCCTCTTAAACTTCTGTGGGCACATCTGTGGAGCAGTTACTTGAAGCTTGCTGGGCATTGCGCGCCTGGCGTGGGGTTTCTTTGTGACTGCCTCCTGTTTATCTGTGAGCAGTTTCTCTGTTACACTACAAGGCCAGAGTTAAACACATCATCTTGGCCAAAAAGGTAATAATAACCTTGTGACAGCCAGAAGGAATATACTTAGCAAAAATCTTGTCTGGAGAAGTGCTGATTAAAAAACAAATGGAAAAAACAACACCCTAACTTTTAAGAAACACTTATTTCTCCTATGTCTGTGGGTCATTTGGGTTTTGGCTGATTTGGCTCTAAGCCTCTCTTAGGGTCTTCCAGAAAACCGAGAGAATAGATATATAAGAGTTGTTATTATTATGGGAATTGGCTCTTGCAGTTATGGAGACTAAGAAGTGCCATGATATGCAGTCTGCGAGCTGGAGAACCAGGGAGGCCAGTGGTATCATTCCGTTCAAGTCTTAAGACCCGAGAATCTGGAGCTCTGATGACTGAGGGCAGGAGAAGGTAGACATCCTGGATCGAGAAGAGAGTTTGAATTCATTCTTCCTCCACCTTTTTGTTCTATTTGGGTTCTTGGTGGATTTTAGGATACCCACCCACATTGGTGAGAGCCCATATTCTTTACTCAGCTTACTGATTTAAATACTAATTTCTTCCAGAAACATCCTCAAAGACACACCCAGAAATAACATTTTACCAGTGATCTGGACAGCTCTTAGCCCGATCAAATTACATAAAATTAACAATCACAAACAGTACATTGGATCAAGTCCTGCTCCATGTGTCTCACTGTCCTTAAACAAGAGGTTACCCGAGGCACTTTCTTTCTATGGTGAAATGCAACTTGTTTCAAATCTTGTATCTTCAGCTGCCATTGGCAAATCACATGGATGGCTAAGCCCAAGTCAAGAGACCGGGCAGTACACTCTGCTTATCATGAGACCAAAACAAGTCATAGAGCCAAGCTCAGCATCAAAAGGGCAGGATAATATGTTCCTTCCAGGAAACTGAAAGTGAGGGAGGAAGTAAATATTTGCCAAAAAATAATCTAATCTACAACCCCTGTCTATAAAATGAAGAAAGCACAGCTATTTGCTAGATAATAGAATTACTGAGTCCATCAGTGTTGGTTCCATTTTTGAAAGATGCCAAGGACACCATGAAAGGATGAGCAACCACACAGTCTTGACCATGATAAAGAGGTCACCTCTATGGCTTGCCACAAAGACTCACTAGAAGATTTTGGGAGCTTCGTCCCAACTCTCCAAGTCTTAGTAAAGTATTCCATGGTGTGAAAGTTTACCTGTAAGGAGAAAAGAAGGAAGGCCCTGGCTGAGAAACTCAGTCCTTTAATATTTGTCTCTTCTTTTGATGTTGTAAACTTCATTTGCTCAACAGACCTGTGTTCTGCTCTTTTAGCACTTCTGGTGTCTAAATACTTAAAGAAAAATAAATACATGTGAAGGTACTTGGGATTTATATCAGGCTTGATTTTCATTTGTACACACCAGGCTGGCATATAGCTGGCACCCATTCTAAGTGGCCAAGTGATCATTTGGAAAGGTTGGTATCCTTGCCATACAGTTAATTAAATATTTTGAATATTACCAGTGACTAGATATATTTACAGTTCTGTGGTTTGGCTCTTAGTATGTAAAGCTCTTAGAGCATGTAAATTATGATTTTGAATCTGCTCATCAATTCTCCTCAGGGAAACTGTCTTGCTCACGGCTTCAATAGAACATAAGCTTTTGGCTGAATTACAAAGCTCCACATCCCAACCACCTTCTCCACCATGGCCACAGCTGATTAGACCATGAATGGGTACCTGACCCAAAGACAGATAATGACTACATTTGGGTCTATTAGGTAGCCTGGTATTAGGTCCCTCTTTAGATGTGTGGGATCAATTAGATTTTTCTGTCGTAGAATAATGGATTGGGAAATGTGGAATAAATCAGATGTTATCAGTGGCTAAAAGTTCATCTAGAAGAATGAGATTTGTCACTGTGTTTTAAAATTAATTTGTTGGAGTCAATCTGTCTTATCTATTGTAGCATAACAAGTTACCCCCAAACTCAGGGGCTTTAAACCACAAATAATACCTGTTCTTACAGTTCCAGGCATGGCTTAGCTGGGTCCTCTCGTGAGGCTGCAATCAAGGTGTTGGCTGAGGCCACAGTGATCTCAAGGCTTATCTGGGGCAGGATCCACTTCTCAGCTCACTCATATGGTTGTTGGCAGGATTCAGTCCTTCATGGGCTGTTGGACTGAGGGCCTCAGTTCCTTGCTGGCTCTTGACTGGAGACCTCTCTCAGTTCCCTGCAGTTGGCCCTCTCCATCAGAACAAGTATGAGAGAAGGGCCAGGGACAGAAGGTGAGCAAGATGAAAGTCAAGTCTTCATAAGTTAAACTCTGAAGTGGCATCTCTGTCAGTCAGAGTTCAACCAGGGAAGCAGAAAGAGTAGAAGATGTGTGTTAAGAGATTCATCACAAGGAACTGGCAATGTGGTTGTGGGAGCTGGAAATGCAAGAGGTGTAGGGCGGGACATCAGGATGGACAGGCTGGACCCTTGGGTGTGGGCTGAGCTGCAATCCACAGGCTGAACTTTTTCTTCTTCAGGGAAGCATCAACTCTGCTGAAGGCCTTTCAATGGATTGACTCTCATCTACCCAGATTATGTAGGATAATCTCTTTAAGTAAAAGAGATTATAATAATCAGTCAATATATAATAATCAATTATCAATATATATCAACTGATCAATATATATCAATAATCAATTGATATTGATAATATCAAATATCAAATAATCAGTCAACAATCAATATATATCAACTGATATAATCAGTTGATTATGGACTTTAATCACATTTAATACTTTCACTGCAACATCTAGATTAGTATCTGATTCAATAACTGGGGACTGTAGCTAAACCAAGTCCACACAGCAAAAAAACTTCCATTACAACAGCTTTTCACTTTTGCCACATTGTATTCACTAGAAACAAGTCACTGGGTCTAGACCATAGTCAAAGGGAGGGTATTACACAGGGGAAGCTGAGGTCACTGGGAACCATTTTACAAGGCTGTCTGCTAGAGTCGTTTTTCAATTTTCTCACAAAATAACTTTTTGCAAGGGCAAATGCCTTTAAAAATGTTCCAAACTCTAGAGAAATTTGCAAAGCCATTTATATTTTTTGAATTAATTATAGTTAAATGAATGAGGTCTTGTTCAGTGGTTAATTACACAGGTTTGGTGAGCAAACAGAGTTTGTAACTTTAAGTGAACAAATTCAATTCTGTACAACGAACATTCTAATAAATGTGTTTTTTCCCAACAAATATTTATAGCCTCAAGGTTACAAGTCAGTGTTCCTCAGAACTATGAAAGCAAACCTCTGAATATTATAAGAAAGTCCTTTGGTCTTCTCCATTAAAAAATACAGATCAAAACTTCTAAAATGACAAAATACAGAAAATCAGTATGGATTTAGCTTAAATTTTGTGAGAAGTAATAATGTAAATATTGACCAATCTTCTTCCTTGTTTATTTTTATTTTTTTATTAACATATAATGTATTATTTGTTTCAGGGGTACAGGTCTGTGATTCATCTCTTCCTTGTTTTTGAACAAAAGATAATGGCTATCGCAGTACTCCGCATTCTCAAAATCTCTGGTGTCAACCAGTTCCTCACTTAAAGTACTTTATATCAAAGATCATTAAAAGCAATGGCAAATGGATTCTACTATAATGTTAACCAAGGTGGAATTAAAGAATTTGTTGCTCATAATGCTCTATTTCTCCAGTCCAGGGTAGAGAAAGTTCAGTGGACATTCTGGACCATGAAGGGCTAAAGTTATGAGTAAACTGAAGCCGTGAATGAGCAGAAACCTTGAGATGGAATAAAAGCTAATAGAAAAGAGGCAAGCAAACACACCAGGTGGAGACCAAAGGAGAGAAGAAGGAAGATAATGGTAAGGCACCAGAGGGAAGATCCTTGACCTCCCACTGCAAAGGTTGCCTTGGGTTCACTTCCTGTCTCCACCATTTCTGTCCTGGACTCCTCCTCTCAGATACTCATTACATCCCCTCATCCCATTGACGTTACTTGCTTGAGGGAGTCTCTGTTCTTCTCTTCAGGAAAATGGATGCTCCACATTCATAAAATGGTGCTTTTTTAGTTTGGTTCTAACTCAAGTTACCTAAAATCAAT
This sequence comes from Callorhinus ursinus, assembly GCF_003265705.2. NCBI lineage: Eukaryota > Metazoa > Chordata > Mammalia > Carnivora > Otariidae > Callorhinus > Callorhinus ursinus. Next base: position 25,199,175 of record NW_027397087.1, read on the forward strand.
GCTTTAAAAACATTGTGGTAAAATACACTTACCATAAAGTTTATCATCTTAACCCCTTTTTAAGCATACAGTTCAGTGGCATGAAGCTCATTGACACTGTTGTGCAACTATCACCACCATCCATCTCTAGAATGTTCTCAACTTGGTCCAACTAAGACTCTATACCTATTACAGCAATAACTCCTCTGGCCCCTATCAACCACTAACTACTTTCCATCTCTATAAATTTGACCACTCTAGGTACCTCGCAGAGGTGGAATCACATAGTATTCATGCTTTTGTGACTGGCCTATTTCACTGAGCAAAATGTCTTCAAGGTTGTAGCATGTGTCAGTTTCCTTCCTTTTTAACTGGGTAATGTTCCATGTAGGTATAAAACATTTTGTTGATCCATTCATCTGTAGATGGACACTTGGATTGTTTCCATCTTTGGCTATCATGAATAATGCTGCTATGAACATGGGTATATGAGTATCTTTTCTCTGCTTCCACCTCTTTTGCTTATAAACTCAGAAGTGGAATTGATGGATCATATAGTAATTCTAAGTTTAATTTTTGGAGGAATTGACATACTGTTTTCCATAGTGGTTGTACCATTTAAGTGTTTTTTTTAGTTTTAGTTTTTGGTTTATTTTTTAAATTTTTTTAGTAAGCTCCATGCCCAAAGTGGGGCTTTAACTCATGACCCCGAGATTAAGGTCATGTGCTCTACCGACTGAGCCAGCCAGGCGCCCTGTGGTTATACCATTTTAAATTCTCACTGGGGGCCCAATTTTCCTATAACCTCACCAATATCTGTTATTTCCTTCCTTCTTTCCTTCCCTCCCTTCCTTCCTTCCTAGATTTTATTTATTTATTTGACAGAGAGAGAGAGACAGATAGCGAGAGCAGGAACACAAGCAGGGGGAGTGGGAGAGGGAGAAGCAGGCTTCCCGCCGAGGAGGGAGCCCGACCTTGGGACTCGATCCCAGGACCCTGGGATCATGAACTGAGCCGAAGGCAGACGCTTAACATCTAAGCCAGCCAGGTACCTCTCTTTCTTTCTTTTTTAAATATAGCAGCCATACTAATGAGTGTGAGGTGGTCAAAGGGAGTTCTGGAACTAAACTGGAACTGGAACTAGAAATGACAGGATTCTAAAGCATCTGTTTCTGGTTGCCTTGGCATCTGCTTCTTTCAGCAGCCTTGCTTAGTTTTTCTTATCATACTGACTGGTTTTCTCTAACCTCTCATCACTTTGGCCTGCATGTAGCCTGTCATGGCTACTCTAGTCCATTCTATATGCTATGATTTCTTGAACATATTTTCAGCTTTAATACCCACTGATACCCACTTAGGACTCTCATTTCCCTATACTGAATGACAGAGAACTGATTATTCTTACTCATCATTTTGATCATGTACTTGCCCAATAATGGGCTAACCTAGAGTTAGGTGACCAGCTCTGGCCTGGTCAGCCATGACCAGAAAGGTAGAGTCACTCTGAGAAATGACTAATGAAGCAATAAGGACAGAAGGTGGGGTAGATCCCCTAGCAGGAAGGGCGTGTGTGCATGCATATAACAGGCAATGGTTGGCGTATACTGATGGTGTCTTCGGAAGATTTCCTGTCATCGGTCCATTTATCAGTCAGTATACAATCAGTGCATATTTATTACATAAGAGGTGTTGGGCTAAGCACTAAGAGCTGATATTGAACATATTTATAATGCTCTGAGCACTGGTCCAAGAGAGTACTACACAGTGGGACACCACAAAATGATAATGGCCTTCTTAAGAATTTTGCAACCTAGATAGATGAGACATCTACCCCCATAAGACTTTAAGTTGCAGTACAAAACAAACACAAATAGTAAAGAAGCTGTAATTTCCTGACCAACTTTCTAAAGCATTCCACACAGTAACGGCTATGCATTCTGAAGCACTCCTACAATGTGAAATTATTTGAGAAGTCTTTATGGAGGACTTGATTTGGGATTTTAAGGATGGGCAGGTTTCAGATGGTTAGGCTGGAGAAAGCAACTGATTGATCAACAAATATCTATTGCATGCTTAATCATGATCAGACACTGTACTAGGAGCTAAAGACACAAAAGCGAATAAGACATCCTTCGTGGAGTTTATAATCTAGAGATGGACAAACAAAAAAGAACAGCTGTAGGCATCGAGGTGGCAAATGATGAGCTATATTTAATAAAAAAAAAAAAAATCTAGCCTTTGTTATACCATCACAAGAAGTCTAAGAGACATGGTGTTTGGACATTAAGGGCACCCTTATGGGTTACTCTGGCTTTGGGAAAATGTGTGCTCTTCAAGCCTCACAGAAGTGCCCGCCATCCCCTCAGGCCTGGCACTGCCCATTTCTGGGTGTGACAGAGAAGGGGCAAGCTGCTCTTGGGTGACCTCCTACAGTACTCTTCAAAAGACCATGCAACACTGCTACTTTCTAGAGGCCACCGGTGGGGGCGGAAGCTCTTGGCTCTGTCTCAAGAGACAACGCCGGTCAAAGGGGAGAGAAAGAGGCTGGAATAGAGCTTCCAGATGGACAAGGGTGCCAAGTTTACCGTGCTGCCATCTTTCATGGAACAAACCTCGTGTTCTGATTTGCTTAATATTCTGTAATCAAAAAGCAACCCTGCAGAGGAGAGACGATAATAGACACTTACTACACAGACATTATGTTTTCTGTTTGTTTTTAATTTATTTTTTTCTTTTTTAAACCATGAACTGTTGGTTTACTATAACACTTAGTGCTAAAAAATGAACGGTCGCTTGCTCTATGCTCTAATGCTGAACAAGCATTCTCATTTCTAATAACCGAAGTTCTAATGACTCCAGAGGGCTTAGTAAACAAAAAAGCCATTCGCTAATGCCACATAATAATATCATCAACAAGTCCTCTGCTAGGAAGTTCCCGATGTTGCCTTTATATCCGATAACCTTCTTGCTCTCGATCCAGACTTTCTGAGCATGTAGAACATACGTTTCTGGCCTGTTAAAACGAGGGCTACTGTATAATTCAGAAGCAAAACGGGTCCTTTTTTTGGTACAAAGTCTCCACTTTTTTCCTGGCAGGCTCCAGGATGCAGGGAGGTAGTTGTTGGGCACTCCCATGAGAGCAGCTTTAGACGAAAGGAGTCTGAACTTGATCCCACATAAGCTGGGGGACCAGGAAAGGGAAAGGGGCAGATGCACTTATTTATTTCAGCGCCTTTACATAGTGATGAGGACCTTATCTCCGCCTTCCCCTCAAGCCCCAGAAATCCCTGCAAGGGGGCAGTAGGGTCAGATCATACATTTAAATTATTTTCAAAGACGTCCCGCAATTCCAGCTTCTTTAATACAGCAACCTTCTGAAGGAGTGATAAATCTCTAAACCGAAAAGAGGCTTCTCCCTTAAAAATTTTAGCTGTGAAAGACTGATTATGTATTTAAGCTTTGGAGCTGTGTAAAGCTTTGTTAGGCAAATCAGTGACCAAACCATCTCTCTTAGCTCAAAACCTACAGCTCCTATTTATACATGATGAATTTGCTAGGTCTCTAAGAACTGATTCCTTAACACAGTCATCATCAGTCCTTTGCTTATCATCCAAGGAGCCGGGGACTAGGTGGAGCTGATGGCAGACTTTTCACTTCAACAAGCCTCACTACTATAATGGAAATCCAGAGGCCTGGAAACAATGTACATAGCTTCCCTGACTAATTTTATTATGCAGACACACACTTAATGGCTCCTGTTACAATCACATCCAGGCTGGGAAACAGTAGTGGATTGTGACGATCTCACTAAATCGACAAGGATTATCAGTCATTAAAAGGGAACCAAATTAGCATCAAGCAGTAATATTTTATACTTATCAAATCTTCTGCTGGTCAAGGTCCATTACTGAGCGACACCATAAAGGCAGGAACCATCAGCTCATTCTCCAGAACATTTAAATCTCTATTGTATTTGTGTAGGATATAATTTCTGGTAGCAATAAAGCCTAATAAAGGTTATACCCCAATGAATAAAGTGTTAATAAATTGACCCATGACATTTAAATGGATAATTATATTTGAGATAAAGGAAGAATCTCTTGTTTCAGTGAAGAAGGGTTTCAACTTATGCCCAACCCAAATTACCCATCAGCTACAGGATGGTTCTACAAGGCTTTTACAGTGATATAAAATGTTAATTTTGCTGGTACCTTGTATTAATTATTCCTCAGGCCCTCCCAACAACTCCTGTCTATCATCAGAATCATCAAGACTAAATTTAAAAGGTTTCCGCATGATAAGCAATTGTATGGAAATTAACGATTACCTGTATTTCCAAGCATGAGTTAGAAATGCTAAGGTTTGTCTTCCCCTCAGCCTCCCTGCCACAGCGTGTGGGCCTGTCATGAGACGTTATCTTCACTCAGGAAGTGATTAGGAGACTGAAGGAATTGTTACTGAACGTGATGTATTAGATCCAACTGGAACAGCTCAACATATGTTATGTACCAATGCCTCTCAGTTCTCATTAGGACTGTGCCACAGACAACTAACAAAACCTTATCTGAGAAAAACAAAACAAAGCGGAAATGCTGCAGGGGTTGTGAGCATGGCTGCCCTTCCATCTCCTGGGTAAGGCTTCTCCTCTGTACTTCCTGAACTGCATGAGGCTCAGGAAAAAAAGACTTTAGTGTGACACGACTAACGCTAACTTATTTCATCCATCAATTAATATTTAATTTGTGCATTCATTCAACAAACATTTATGCATTCATATTACGTAGCTATGAGACTCTTTCTGAGAAAATACTGGCTATCTGTCTCACATAATCTGAATGCAGAAAATGTTATTAATTCAGAGAAGAAATCCCAGAGAACCCAGCCCCCAAGACTGCCATCTCTTTCAAAGCAGAAATTTGGTTTTATTATTCTTTAGATACCAGGTGCTTAGCAATAACTCTTCGGTGGGCAAATGAATATAATGGGTTTTTTGAGGAAATTTCCTTCCAACAATATGGTGGACTAGAAACCCCAAATAGATCTCCCTAGATAAATTATTTAAAAACTCCTTTAGAAATGCATTGTTGAGCTGGAAATAAAGTAAGGAAGGAATCCTCAGATGACAAAAATATAGTGGAAGTGGGAGTCTGTAGAGCAATGAAGTCAGCTTTCATTCTGGAGAGCTTCTGATGAATTCTGGTGACTTTGAGCTTCCATTTTAACTATTGTATAGGCAAAGGGAGACAGAAGATAAAATTTATAGCCCACCCAAGGTCAACAGTCTAATAGGAGATCCCTGCATAAATCTGGGATCCTGAAGAGTTATATCATAAGAGAAACAGTGAACTAGAAATAAACACCTGCAGAAGGGGACTAAAAGAAAACTGCCTTTCCTGACCTTGGCAATGGGAAGAGAGGAAACAAACTTTTTATAACCACAGATAAGCCCACATACAGATTCGCAATACAAATCACACTTTCAGAATATTCTGAAAAAGGTCAGGCCAAAAATTTAGTTTAACATGGTGTAAGGAACCTGGATGAAGCAAATGTTAAACCCTCTATAGAGAAACATACTTGGAACCAAAGGCTTTCAAAATATCCATGAAATTGGAGTTCATGGTAAGATAATGATATCATCATCATCGTCATCATCAATAAAGAAACAAGATGTCACAGATGACAGCTAACAGAAATATCAATCAGGAGAATATTAGAATTTCAGATGCAAAATAAAAATAATTATGTTTTCATATATTGAATATGAATAAAAGACATGGAATCTTAAAAATGATAAAGTAGATTTGAAAAAGAACCAAATGGAATATCTAGAAATAAAATATCAAATAACTGGAATAAAAACTCAGTGGGCAGAACAGATACAGCTCAAGAAAGAACTAGCAAAGTGACAGAGCTGAAGAGATCATTCACAATGCAACATGGATCAAAACAATTGAGAAGAGATGTAAATATTAACAGAGAGGCTAAGTTATATCGAATATGGAGTGAAAATGTCTTACTTATGTGTCACCAGGGTTACAGAAGGAGGTGAAAGAAAATGTGAGATTCAGAAGATAATGGATGAGAAATTTCCAGAACTGACAAAAGACACTAATCTTCAATTCCAAGACCCCAAAGCACCTCAAGCAGGATAAATAAGGAGAAATTCACCTGTGGACAACAAAATAAAATCTCAAAACACGGAGGAAAAGGAGATGATATTAAAACCAGCTACAGAAAAAGGAATGTCACTTGGGCTGACACCTGGTTTTTCTACAGCCACAACACAATCCAGAAGACACGGAAATGACCTACTCTTCTGAGAGGAAAAAGATAATTGTTAAAATAGCATTTTATACCCAATAAAATTATCTTTCAGGAACAGAGTAGAGAAACTTTCAGATGAGCAAAACCAGAGTCTTCCATCAAAATACCAGCATGAAAGGAAATTCTAAGTGATACTCTTCAGCCAGGGGAAAAATGATCACAAATGAAAGTTTGATGCTCAAGGAAAAAATGATAGAAATTGATAAATATATGGATAGAACTAAATGAAAATTTACTTCATAAGATAGTAATTGTCTAATTTGTGGGATGGATAAAAATGAGATATAACTAAGATATAGGAAGAAAACAGCAAATAAGTTAGGACGAGAATAATCAAATTAAAATGTGCTAAGCTCCTTTTATTGTTTTAAAAAGGGTAAAATATTAACTTTGTATTCAAAATCATTAATTATTAATATGTTTAAGGAAGTCAGTAGAAGTACAGCAATAGAGTATAAAACTCCCAACTTTGGAGAGAGGGAAAAGAGAATGAGGGAAAAATAAATACGATCAAACCTAAAAGAAAGGCAAGAAAGGAGAAAAAAAGATAAACACAATAGGAAGGACAAATGAAAAACACAAAATGAGGGAGCAATGAGTGAATCCAAACATCTCACTAATCTTGACAAATTTAAAGGATTAAACTATCCAGTTAAAATGACAACGATTTTCAGGGTGGATTAAAAATATGACAATTATAAATAACTACAATTTTTAAAAACCATATTCTTAATAATATGGCTTTAAAAGACACAGCAAAAATTGACAAAGCTACAAAGAGAAACTGAAAAAAATCCACCTGTACCTTTCTCAATTACTCGTAAGACAGATACTCTGTAAGAGTACAGTAGATCTAAACATAATTAAGAATCTTCATCTTTGAACACTACATCTGAAACTAATGAGGTACTATATGTTGGCTAACTGAATTTAAATAAAAAAATAAAAAAAACCCGCTTCTATCTTCATGAAAGAAGATATTAGCTGAAAGACGGTTTCTATACAGTGTTCTTAGAGTTAAGTATATGGCACTTTCCTTATGCTTTCACTCATATGTTTGAAAATGCTTCTGACTTCAATAAAGAAGATGTTAGTTTAAAACAAAAAAGAAACTTCATCTAGTGGGTAAATATGAGACACTGCACTCAACTGGAAAGCTCACATTTTTTTCTATTAGGTTCTTACTGCTGCCATAACAAATTAACACAAACTTAGCAGCTTACACCAAACACAATTTATCATCTCACAGTTTTATAGGTCAGAAGTCCACACGGGTCTTACCAGGCTAAAACCAAGGTGGCAGGATTGCTATTCTTACGAAGGCTCTGGGGGACAATGAGATCCCTGGCTCATGAACGTTGTTGGCAGCATTTAGTTCCATGCAGCTGCAGGAGTGAGGTCCCCATTTCTTTGCTGGCTGTTGGGCTACAGTTGTTCTCCGCTTCTAAAGGCCACTCACACTCCACATTCTTTGGCTCGTGGGCCCCTTCATCTTCAAAGCCAGCAATGGTGGTGGGGTCCTCTTCATACCTCATCTCTTCTGCATTCTCTTCCAGCAACATCTCTGACTAACAGGAGAAATGTGTCCTACAAATCAATAAGAAAAGGATAACTCAACAGAAAATTAGGAAAAAGTTTTGGACAGTACTTTAGGAAAAGAGGATACAAGAATGTCAAGTGAAACAATATGAATAGATGCCTAATCTCATGAATAATTAGAAATACAAATGAAAACCACAATGAAACACACTTCATACCCACAGGATTAGCAAATGTGAAAACGGTTGAGATACTGGCAAGGGTGTGAAACAACGGAAACTCTTACATTTTTTTTTTTTGGTGGGAATATCAGAGGCATAACCACTTTAGAAGCTAATTTTGAATTTCAAAGTAGCTATATATATGTATACTTTACGATGTGGCCATCTACTAGGTATGGCCATCAAACAGTGGTTCACAGAGGGAAAGTTCGTGGTCTACGTGTCTCAGAATCAATGGCAGGTTGTAAAGATGCAGATGCCTGGACTCCACCTCAGAAGGATTCTTAGTCAGAATCCTTGGGGATAAAGTCTGAGATTTTTGTAGGTGTTCCAGTCAATGCTAATGCACACTGAAGTTTGAGATCTATTGCTGCAGGGCATCTCTTGCATGTGTATAGTGTGAGATGCATACAGCAGAGTTTATGGCTCTATTGCTTTAAAAAAGAATAGAAACGGGGGCACTTGGGTGGCTCAGTCGTTAGGCGTCTGCCTTCGGCTCAGGTCATGATCCCGGGGTCCTGGGATCGAGCCCCGCATCGGGCTCCCTGCTCAGCGGGGAGTCTACTTCTCCCTCTCCCACTCCCCCTGCTTGTGTTCCCTCTATTGCTGTCTCTCTCTGTCAAATAAATAAAATTAAAAAAAATAAAAAAATATAAAAAAGAATAGAAACTACCCAAATATACATTAACAGTAGAATGAATAAATAAATTATGGCAAATTCATACAATGCAAACCAATATAGGAGCTACATGCATCCACAGGTTGAATCTCAGGTACACAAACGGAGGAGGGGAAGCAAAAGAATATATACAATATAATTACAATGATACGAAATACAAAAGTGTGCCAAGTCAAACTATATAATTATATTACTTAGGGATACATACATATAAAATTTAGGACTACATACATAGGGAACAATAGAAACAAATTTAGGATAAAGGTTTCTTCTGTGGGGAGGGAGGTGGATGGCAGTAGGGACTTTTGGGGATACTGGTAATGTTTATAAATGGGTGTTCACTCCATTGTTGTTCTTTATAACTTACACATATGACACAAATATATATATGGATTCAATATATAGTACATGCTTTTTAAACAAGGGGGAAAAGCGGTTGAAGAGATAGTGATTAAAAGTTGATTGTGTACTTAGCAAACTTAGTTATTAATGCTTCTGAAAGTGCTTTTGACAACTCTTTAAGATGTTCTTACTAGGGATGACCAACAAGTTTGCCTCTAGGGCAGAAATTATGAAGAAGGAGAGCTAGCAGGGGAGTGAGGAGAAGAACTCTAACATTCTGACAAATGGCATTTGGGAAAACACTTCTACACTTTTCAAACAATTGTTATTGACCTGTCAACACTTCAGATAATTAAGGAGAGGTCCTAGAGAGGGTGAACCACTTGAGATTGTGTGCCCTGTCTTATGCTAGATCATGCTGATTGTGAGCAAGTCAAATGCCAAGCAATAAATGTGACCTTTTCAAAGACCAACTTTCCCATTGTGAAACCTGCCATAGTCCTTGGATAAATATTTTTCCAAAGCTATTTCTGACTGTACTGAACTGATCATCTATTTAATGCCACTGGTGTCATGCTAAATAATGTAGCTTCTCCAAATTTCTAATTTTTTTTCATTGAGAAATTAATATCCTGGTTGAGTCAGTTCTCTCATTTCCATATTTTTATAAGTTCCAGTATAAACAAACAGCTGATTCTGAAAAATAAAAATGATGAAGGGCAGCATTATTATGACCAGACCCTTCCTTCCTGATATGGCATTTTTCCTTTCCTTCCTCTACTGCATCGAAGGACAGAGAGCCCATGCCTCATCCCTATGAAATGTAACAAGATCCACATAGAAGTGTTTTCTAAAAGCAGCCTTGTGATATGATCTCGAGATTGTGCCAGGAAGGCCACAATAACAAAGTTTACTCTCATTTGTTGGCCTCTGTATCACATTTTCTGGTTACAAAAAAAAGACCTCACTTTCTTCCTGGGGACAGAGGAAATCCAACAGCCCCTAAGTATCTTTGCTAATTTACAATATAGCTGTAGTTATAATCTCTTGATATATTTGATATGGACCAGATACAAAGGATACATTCACCAGCTACCAAGAATAGTCATCATGAGGAGCTCTAGATGGGTGGGTTTAGAAAAGGAGCGACTGTATTTGTTTTGCTCTCTAACTTTTGTACAACCACCTCTTCACAAGATCTGTCAACTCCTTAGACCATGAGAATAGTCAAGCCTTTATACATACCACAGGATCAGAGAGGCTTGTTTTCATGATCTGCCTTTGTTACTGACAAGCTGTATGATTTTGGACAGATCACTTAACCATTTCTGCATTAGTCAGGGTAAGCTGTCATAATAAAAAGCCCTCCCATCTCAGTGGCTTAACATTACAAACAAGGATTTGTCACTTATGTCACAGTTACAAGTAGGTTGGATGGATTTCCTCCAAAAGGTGACTCGGGGGGGACCCAGGCTCTTCCCACTGTGGTTCTACCATCCTCAAAGGTGGTATCCAGGGTCACTGTAGAAGGGGAAGGAAGGAATGCATGGAGAAGTCTCACCCTCTCTTAATTGTCCTGGTCCGTAAATAACACATTCCTTCCCTCACATTCATTTGGTGAGAACTAGTCATGTGGCCCTACCTCTTTATAAGGGGCTGGGAAATGTAGTTTAGCTCTGTGCCCAGAAAGAGGAAATGGGGCTGGTGAACATCCTGCTAATTACTACCACAATTTCATTATTTTGGGCCTCGTTTGCTTAATCTCTAAAGTGGGGATAATTGTTTCTGCCAAGCCTAACCTGGAAAATGATGAGGAACATGAGTGCATACCATAAAATGAGAGCATGATCCAAATAAGAAATACTGAAAATGCAGGAAAGCACTATAATTTCTAACACCGAGTTGGGTCCAGGTTCTACGTTTCAAGATGACTCTCTATGGAGTCTAAGTAGGTCTATTTATTCAATCCTGTCAGAGTCCTAGACTTGATTTATAGGCAGGATTTTGACAGACACCCCCCCATTTTGTTTATGATAAAAAGGATGAAGTCCCAGAGGAAGTGATACCAGCAAAAACTTCACACATAAGGAACTCTTGGAGATATTTCACACCATTTGCACTTCACACCAAGTGCAAGGAGAAAATGCTGGAAGCTGACCCAAACTTAGAAAGAAGTTTAACAATTCACCAAGGCATAGAAAAGTTGCCTGCTCCACATCATAAGTTATATGATGAAAAGAAGGCAAGCACTCTTTGAACTACAGTTTTATCAGTTTTTTACAAGGGTTTAATTCTCAGTGTTTCTAATGTTTTAAATTACAATACACTAAGTATTAGTTTTACTATTTTTAAATTCTCCTTATGCATTTGCAATCAACAGTAAGACAGATTTTAATGTTTTGACAAAAATTTTTAAAGGTCACAAAAATAATTGTAATTTTTTCTCATGGTTATTAAGAATGACTTGCTCAGTCATTTCTATACTTCTGTGCTACCATGAAAAATAAGGACAGCTTGTATAGTGTGTTGATTTCGTGGGTTTCACTGAAAGAATTATGCCTAAGGAGAAAAGCATTTTTAATATGGCTAGTCTTCATTAGAGTTTCTATTCTTTAGGAGACAGTTTTGCCAGTGACAAGATGATTAACACTAAGTAAGCTTATTAAGATCTAAAAAGGACTGTTAACTGTAGAAAAATAGTTCCTTTATTGAAGGGTTGTCAGCTAGTCTAATTTATTAGCTTGTCATATTCTGTGAGTGCGAACATAAATCTTGTATTAGTGATCAAGATGAAAAAGACTTGGAATACTTGCCATAGCAAAATTCTTCACGTACTTTCCAAAGGTAAACACATACATCACCTTAGTCTTCTGGGTGGGAAAGTGTGATTACCTACATCCAAAAATATGAAACTCTATTATGGATGTCATGTGAGTGAAAACTGTAAACCAGAGCCTTAATTTATAATAGCATTGTGAGACCAAAAATGGGCTAAAACTTCAAAATGCTAACAAAACAAACCACATAAAACAACCACTTTTAAACACCTAAAGTAGCATAAATGAGACCAGCCATAATCTCCTTGGAAAAAAGAGCTAGGAGGTGTTTATTCACAAAAGTTAGGGAGGTTAGGTCTCTGGAATGGGTTTTAGGTCTTAATGAATCACTGAGTCATGTCCAGTTCAAACCAGCCTGAGTAAAGTAGGAATTTACTGGCTCAAAGTCCAGGCGGTCTAACCTCAGGCGCGGCTCCGTTCAGGTTCGCAAACACGGCCAGCAAAGATGCACCTCGCCATCTCTTGGCTCTGCTTCCTTTTCAGCACTCCTCTCTCAAGAGGGCAAGATGGCCACCGAAAGTCCCAGGTCTACATCTTCTGGCTCAGCAACTCCAGCCAAAAGAGAACTCTTCTATTCCTAATAGAACGACCAAAGTTCCGAGACTTCTCTCATCAGATTAACTTGCCTCATGCCCCTCCTTGGATTGGTTACAGTGGCCAGAGTGAGAACATACGTCTATCTTGGGGCTGCAGAGGAGGACGGCATGAGCCCACAGTGTTGCAAACCACACCGGCTGACAGTGGGAAGGGGTCCCGAAAAGAAGGATAAATGGAAACAGGGCAGGCCAAAAGAACAGATGATCACAATGGAATGTAATGGAACCTGGGAGTTTGAAGGACTTTAAAGTTCATAATCCCAGATCAAACTCTACCCCTGATAAGGGACCTAGGCTACAGGACTCCGAAAGGGAATAACTTTTTCTGCTTTTCCTCCTCCCATGACCAGGAAGCTAATTCCATGGATGAACAGTTCTGGTTGTCAGAGTTCTTAGACCACTGCCCGAATTCACCTTGCTGCATTTCCTCCCTTGGGTCCAATTTCTCTCTGCAGGAACATGAGAGGAGCAACTCCATGGTCTCTGCACTGGTGAACGCAGCTAGGAGCATCTTTCCCACCAGTCTTCAAAGGCTTCCTCTGCAGCCTACATACACATACACCGACAGAGGTGGATTAACTGTGAAGCTCTCAAAGTTCAGGCATCAGGGCCTCTCGCCAGCACAAACCCCAGGAGTGCTGAGAGTTACAGAATGTCCTAGAGGGAAGGAGAAGCCAGGGTTCCAACAGGAAGGATTCATACTGAAATATTTCCGGTAGACTGTCTGGATCTCTCAGGAAAAAGTGATCTGAATATTTCCTCCCTGACAAAGGGGAGACCAGTGATACATAAGGTATCCCTGCTTTGGACCATGGACACACTATTCAGAGCAAATCAGGGGAGTATTGGCCAGCTGAGTCAGGGCCTGGAAGGACAACTAGACTCAAAATTCAGAGACCTGGGTTTGAGACTTTGAACTATTTCCTTTTTGAATCTCAGTTTGCTCATCTGTAAAATGGGGATGATAATACTTTGTCTTCTCCTTAAAGCTGTAGAGAGGATCGAGAAAAATAAAATACATGAAAGTACTTGGAAAATGATGAAATCTCCATAAAAACAGGAGACATTCGTTCTTCTCCTTAATTCTGCAACTAAATGGCTCTACAGCTTTGGGCACATCCCTTCATCCTCACCCTTGATTTCCTCATCTTAAAACTGAGAGGGTTGGACTAGCTGCTCTCTAGCGGGCTCTCAGCCCTCATGTTATGTACACACAGCTGGGGCTCTCAGCTCTGGCAAGAGGAAAGAGGAGGGCTGGATCGAATTCTTTCCTGTATAGACTTAGACAAATCATTTAATGCTTTCGCCCATTTGCAAGAAGCAGCCAATCTAGGCAATAGAATTTCATTCTAGAGAGTGGGACAGAGAAAAATGCATTTTGGATAGTCAGGAGCCCAGCGCTTGGTTGCCACATGGCTTCATTTGGGAGTTAGAGAAGTTCAGAAACCAAACAAGGCACTTACAGAAAAGGATGTTGTTTTTAGGCACTTGCTGACTCATGGACTGTGCTGAGCACTTTCAGTGTATTATCTCATTTAGGCCTCACCACAATTTTTCAAATGAACAATTCACCCATACTCGCATAAAAGCTCCCCGAGATTCAGACATGTTATCTAACTCGTGACAGGATTTAAAGAAACTCAGAGGTTTCCTTAGATGATCCCACTCCTAAGGCACCAAACCAAAGTCGGGTGGGCAACAGCTGTGGCGCAAACCTCGGCTGGCCCAAAACTCAGGGAGGAAAGATTCCAAACCCGAAGCACCAGGGGCCTCCTGGAGACACCGAGAACCGACCTCAGTGAGCCCCGATTTGAGACGGATCACATGCCAGGAAGACCCGGCTCCTGCACCTCCGGCTTTCAGATTCGCTGCTGCAACGGGTTCAAGGGGGTGGATCTGCTCAGACACTTGCTTCTCCAGGCTGCAGCCTTCCCAGGGCACAGCGCTCTGAGTGACCAAACCCCATAGGGAATTTCTACATTGCTCAATTCCCTTTGCCTGTACTTATATCCTAATGATAGGACATTAAGATGCAAATTAAACAGAAACTTAGTAGGCAAATCATGTCACTTTCTAATGGATACATCAATAAAGGCCCCAAAGAGGCCCCACACTGCTGCCAAACTCCAGGAACGATTTCAAAGGCCCACCTGCAAGCCCCAGGCACAGTGTGTGTTAGAAATTCTATCTCACCCAAGTATTTATGGCCAGGGGTTCTTCCCCACCCCCAGGTAGCTGCACTTCCTGATGCTATCTCCCTCTCACCCCATGCCCTTTTCCGATATGGCCTGGGCCTGTGCAAATATGGGGGTCTTCAGGGTTGTGGGTGTTTTGGTCAGTGTGGTTTATAGAGTTACAGAGAGGAACTCGATCTCCTCTGAGTAAAATACTTCCACCACCAAAACATGACTCAGTTTCTGCTTGACATTTTCTTGCTGCCATTGTCTCCTCCCTCTTCTGTTTTCCTTTTTGCTATTTTTCCTTCCAAGAATTGACTGTCATCCCCTAAATTAGGCAATTGTTTGTTTGTACCTTGTCTATATAAAAAGCCACCCTATTAAAATCTTTGGCTTTTACAAGCAAATTTACGTTAGCCACCGTATCTTAGAAGGACAAACTGTTAATTATACATTTCAGTATCTCTGGCCCTTAACTAAGGACTGGTACAGAATATAGTAGAAACTTAATAAATGTTTTATTGTAAAATATTACAATCCTTTCAATTTCACCATCAAGTTCTTACTTACATGATTGTGCACTTGGAAAGCCAGAAGCCCTGGGCTCTGGTCCTAATTCATTCCCTAATTGGCTGTGTGATCCTGGGCAGATCATTCCCCTTCTTACTGGGCCTTGCTTTCTTCATCTACAGAATGACCAGGGTGGTGGTCTCTGCAATCTTCTAGATTAAGTTCTATAAGGACAGGGTTCAGATCTGTTGTGCTCATTTTTGCAAAGATCTAGATCTGCAGGACCCAGCACATAACTAGAATACGGCGGGCTCCCTGTGAATATTTGCTGAAGGGAAAAATTAAGAATGCTGTAATTCTAGGTTTTAAACTGACGGCACTGTTAAATTACACTTTAAACTTGTATTTGCTGTTACAAACAAAGTTGTTCCCAATTGTTTCCAGTTTTTCTTTTTATTTTTTTTTAATTTTTTTATTGTTATTTTAATCACCATATATTACATCATTAGTTTTTGGTGTAGTGTTCCATGATTCATTGTTTGTTCATAACACCCAGTGCTCCACGCAGAACGTGCCCTCTTTAATACCCATCACCAGGCTAACCCATCCCCCTCCCCCCCTCCCCTCTAGAACCCTCAGTTTGTTTTTCAGAGTCCATCATCTCTCATGGTTCGTCTCCCCCTCTGACATACTCCCCTTTTCTTCCTCTCCTGTTAGCTTCTTCTTTTTCTTTTTTCTTAAAATGTGTTGCGTTATTTGTTTCAGAAGTACAGATCTGTGATGTTTCCAGTTTTTCTAATTTTCTTCTACCCAGGCCTCAGATGCTCTTCTGCACAACTCTGGAAGCTTTTGAGTCATTTCACAAACAAAACTCTACATCTACCTCCAAGCTGACTCACTGGCTTCCTGGTGTGTTTCTCACCAAACCGATGATTGCCACACGGGCAGTAAAGGCTTGAAGGGCAACAAAGAAATGGTGCCCATATGGAGAACTGAAGTCAATTCATCCCAAAGTAAGTATTTATTGGATGTCTGTTGAGACACCAAATGTGTAATGTTTGTTTGGGGAGGAAGCAAGTACCAAGAGAGCCATTTCTTGTAGCCCTTGGGAATCAAAAATCTAGGACGTGTCCATCTGTATCGCACAACTCCTGGGTCCTACTCTCAGATCCTATTTGCAATGTCTGCCACTGCCCTGGAAGTCCCTCTCACATTCATAGTCTATACAGTCACACACACACCATTCAATTTTATCTCCTGATCATCACATTGCCTTGGGCCATTTTTCTATTTGTCTTACCTAAGTCGGAGATTTTTAAAACATGGATCCAGACACAGGTTTCCACAAGGGGGCCGTGAGTACTGAGGATTATGTGCAAAGTTTTATGTGTATGAGCATTTTTCTGAGAGAGGGTTCATAGCTTTCAACAGATTTCCAAAGGGATCTGGGACTCCACCACATGAAGAGTACTCCCCACCCACTGGCTGCTACGAGCCCTAGGAAGAATCGCTGTGATTCCGAGAAGACGTTGTTACTGGAGAGAATAGTCCCATGAATCTCCATTGACTTCTCCAAAAGAGCAGTCAAGGTAAATGTACAAAAATTCAAATTCATCAAGTGAGCTGAAAAGCCAAGAAAGCAGGCAAATGCCAATTTCTCATACTCATTCAGATACTGCAGGGAAAAAGGACTTCTTATTGGAAATAAAATCGGAATGCCCAGAACTCCTTCTTACCAGTTTTTATGATCCATTTGGGTGAAGTACCATGGATTAAAAACCTGGGCCAGCCCCATAGATAGCTGAAGTTGACGTAGATACTGGATCTAAATTGTTGGATCCAATCTTGGGCAAGTGAAGTGGAAGCAAGTGTATCTGCTACTGGAGAACGAAGGCCAGTGAGATCTGTGTAGGGTGGTCGTGCACGCTTGACCTACAAGCACATGCGTGCAGAGGATTCTAGACTCCAGGGCTCCTGCATCTCGTGCTGGGCTGCCCCATCGGAGTTTCCACAGTCAACAGAATCATGTAAGTCATGGTGCATGCTCCTCTTCTCTTTTGTAAGTTATGTATCAGAGAAAGAAATTCATGGCAAGGTGATTTTTTTTGAGGAAAAGCTGCAGACACTGATAACCCCACACCCATCCGATGGGCAGTCTAATTCTCTCTTAAAGGTTAGGAGAACTCTCCGGAAGGAAATCTGGACCCCAAGGTGGGGGTAGAATTGATTGGCAGAAAATACGGGCATTGTTCACAGTCAGCTGGCTGGCCCAGGTCCTTGACTCGGGGTTGTAAAACTGGTAAGGAGATCGGGGTGTTGTGGCTTCCTTCTGTGAAAGGCCCCAGTCCTCCTGCCTGGTTCTCTCCTTCACTCCCTTCACCCCTCACTTCCTGGGCCTACCTGGTTCTGAACTTTTGGCTTCATTTCCCATTCCTGATTCTGCTCTTGCCTCCTAGGGAGGATGACTAATTTGGGTAGTTCGGTTTTAACCAACTCCCGAGTGTGCGCACTTTCTTCAGGACACTGGTGTGCTTCCCCTCTGGCTGCTCTGTTCTGGCTATTCTAGCTGGTGGACTTGGGGTGCCCCGGGGGGCACAGTTTGCATAATTTCCAGTAGTTGAAAGTGATTCAGAAGAACCTTGGGAATTTGAAGGTAAATAGACCCTAACTTTGCGATATTGGAAAGCAATTTTATGATTAAATGTCTACCAATTTGCAAAAAACTCGGTTTGAATGTATATCTTTGGTGGTTCCACCTCATCTCAGCCCTCCCTACTCTCCCCCCCCCACCGCCCACACAAAAAAACCATGCCATCACATGAATGGCACAACTATGTCACAATGAAGAGATCTGTCTAGGGAAAACATAGTAAACACAAAATCTCTATTAACCAGAATACTCCGGAAGTAAGGAATTCTAGTTTTCTGAAATTTCCAGTAAAATTCTGGTTAAAAATTCTCATTCCCTATATCTTGACACCATAAATAGATTTTAAATAATTTGCTCTAAGAAAAATAATCAGAGGCGTACAGAAAGCATGGCACTGTGTATCACTGGGAAGACATAGCTGCATAGTGAATAACTTAAATGCAGATCAAGCCCCGTGAATGCACCTGGAGCCAGTGGGGAGCAGAAAGCAGTTTATGGCCCACAAAAGAAGAATTTATATAACTAGTGATTCTCAGTGGCCTTTGGCTAGGTGTGTGTGTGTGTGTGTGTGTGTATGTGTGTATATGTGTGTATGTGTGTGTGTACGTGTGTGTGTGTGTGTGTGTGTGTGTGTTTTATAATTTTGCAGGGAAGTTGGGGGGACCACTCTTTTGTCTCAGATTACTTATGACACCTCTCCTCCTCCCACTCTGCATCAGTTAGGGGCCAGTCAGGAAGGTCAAACAACGCCAAGAGCTTGGACAGAAACATTTAATATAAAGATGTCCGAACTAGTAAGGGTGATTAATTCCTGACGGGGGTAAAAGAAAACTTCAAGGAGTTCAGAAGTAACACCTCCAGAGAGCAGTGAGAAGAAGGAACTAAGAACTTGGCCTCTGTAAGGGTAAGAATCAGTCTGCTTGTGGCAAAGACCCTCGCCAGGGGTGTGAGCTGGAAATGGTCTGTAGGAGCAGCCTGCCAGGTGGTGGAGAAACTGGCCAGAGGCTGCAGAGGGGACCTGGTCCACAGCACTGGTCTCTGGGTAGTGGGAGAACTTGCTGGAGGGTGCAGGCTAGTGGAGTTGGTCCATGCAGGATGCTGAGATGAACATGACCAGGCCCATCCACATGGACCTGCTGGCGCCAGCACCAGGAATAGCAAGGGAAATGCCTTCCTCCTGCTCGGCTTTAGCTGCAAGCCAGCACCTTCTATTAACAGAGCCTAACACCCAGACAGCTGGCAAAGGAGAAATGTCCACAGGTCCAGCTCCAGTATCACCAGGCAGGGAAAAGAAAGGTAAATTCAAAGCTGAGAGGTAGTCAGTTGGTATCTGGCACACCCACCTTCTCTGTGTGGGAAACATTCACTTTATGATAAGTCTAAGAATGGAAAATAAAAATATATGCTATATGTAAAATATTACCAGTGATTACCATTGGATAACATAATTAAAATGGATCTCTCAGACTTGCCTGCGTTATCTGAATATTCTATAAGTAATCACACATCTATTTTTATCTGGAGAAAGGATTACCTTCAAAGAGTCTCATTCATTACAGTTTTACTGAATTCTGTTAGTTTAAAGATGAAGCTCGTGATTAAGCAAATATACCCATACGGTTGAATGGGGCTTAGGAACATTCATGGATCTCTAAAGAACAGAGTTTTAGAGGACATGCCAAGCAGTCTGCAGGTGGAGGAGTCCAGAATCCCTGGCCCTGCCATAATCTGGAACAGGATTCACCCTCTGGCTGCTTGTCCTAAATTCCACACCCTACATGGAACATACAAAGGGCGCAAGAGCAGCTCCTAGGCCAGAACCAGCGTGGACCATGCTGATGCCCGCGTAAGCGGTCTGCTCTCTTGGATGCTGGAACCTGCTTATCTAGAGCTTCACAACCTGCTTGCTGGTCTTTGCTTTGGCTAAAAGTCCTTAGATTTTGCATCTTTCCTCCTCCCCTTCCAGGTAGCTTTCCTTGTCTCTCACCAGCCTCCCCAGGGCTTGAATTTAAGCTAGCAGAAACAGCAAACTCTGGAGGTTTCCACTGGCCCGCCCCTCCCCCACACTTCCTTCCTAGTGTCTGTGTCCCTGTCAGTCCTCCACCCAAACGGACCTTCCGCCCCTTTCAACCAGCTCCCCTGCTAGTCCTTTAAGACTCAGTTTCAGGTGTCACCTTTCCAGGAAGCCACCTCCCAGGAAGGATCCTGCGAATGAACTGTTGCCTAGTGCCTTCTGCATTATTTTGAAATTGTCAGTTTAGGTGCTTTCTCTCCGCAGGTCTGTCCTCAGGGCTCCTTCTTGGCATCCTCCGCATTTAGCACAATGGTTGGGACAGAGTGGGCACTCAATGCCTGTTGGTGGAACTAAAATGTGTCCACGCCCTGAGTCGCTAGTCTTTTCCCACCACACATGCCCTGAAGTGAAGTGCCTCTGTCGGAAGGGGAACCCTGGGCCAGAGGAACCAGGAGAGGAAGTCTCGTGTTCCAGTTACTGCCGGCTCCTTCCACTCCTCATTGAGCTGTTCTCAGTAAGTGACAGGCAGATCTGCAGAAACACACACACTGACTCCTAAAAACACAGATTTCCATTTAAAAACTACACGAGGAATAGAAAGAAACAAATGTCATTCCTTCCAAGAAGTGTAGGTGATTTTGCGGGTTCAACCCGCCATGGCTGAGGGCCTGGGAGAGCGAGCGAGCGCGGTCTTCCTAGCCGTGTTGGAAGCTCCTATTCCTTGCACTTTCACGAACCCTGCCCACACATGCAAATAGCTACCCATCTATCACTTTCACCTAAAAAATATAAACAGGTGAAGCTGAAATGAGCTTGGATGCCTTGGGCTGTCATTATCATACCCTCAATTTCCCACACTGGAGACACCATCACTCACACAATGGAGCATGCTTTCCTGTACTCACAGGCCTCTTCCCAAGTTACAGACCACTTTCCCCATATGCCAGCTCATGCGACTGTCACCCAAAACACCGAATGGGTAAGCAAGATTCAGGAGGGTGGAGTGGATTGTTAGGAGCAAGGACCGAGGGCGGGTGGATGTCCTCGTGATGTCACAGGTAAGCAGTCATCATGTACCCATGGTGCAGAGGCAGCATTCGGTGGGACGAGCTGGTGGGGTTGCAGCCCCCCCCAGCCCGTGTTCACCTCTCAGGGGAGTCCCTTTAATAGAGCCCTGGGCTGCTCCTAACACTGCTGGCTCATGACACCAGTAAGTACTCAATGAAGAAATGAATGAGTGAATGAAGACTGGTCTCCCTTTAAACACCTCCTCATTAAACTGGTTTTATCAGCTCAGCCCAATGGAGACAAACTCCGGGGAAAAGGATTTCTAAATTGAAGCAGAGCTCCAGCCCTGTGCAAGCCTGCAGCAGAGAATGAAGGAAGCCAGAAGAACATGTTCACCTCAACCAGGCACAACCCATCCTAGCGACTGCCTCCCTCCCTATAAATTCAATCCTCCCTCCCCCATCTGTGGCTGGAACGCTTTCCTCATGTCCTTAATTTCAGATTCTCAGTGTGAATGTGACATCTTTCCTAGTTGTCTACAGGGTACCCCATGGGAGACCCATGCCAGGGCAATTTATGCCTCTTTCCAAAGAAAGGACATTGGAATTCAAATGCCTCGACCTCTCCAGTATCTCACCAAGTTTCCTTGTTACTATTTTAGGGAAACTTAGATATCCAGATCCATGTTTGGCTAGTCTTGCTTGATAGGATGTATAATCCTGTTTCAAAGGTGATTCTGATTAATCAAAGTCCTGGCTCATTAAATGGGGGCTCTTAATCATAGAAAGGAAGGAAGGAAGGTAATGAGGGGAGGCAGAAGAAAGAGGAGAGAGGGAGGAAAGGTAAGTAAAGAAGGGCAGGAAGGAAGGAAGGACGGACAGAGGAAGGGATGCTTGCTTAACACAAAGCTGGCCCCTAGTATCCTCTCGGTGGGCATCTTGAGAACAATGAAATGAATCATATGGGAAGAGCAGTGATGGGCATATGGCAAGTGTCCACAAGGATCACTGCTGGGAGGAGTGGGCTGGTGGAATGTTGCCAGTATGTGCAATCTCGTTTAAAAAAACAATACCTGAATATGAGGAGAATTACGTAAATACTCAACAGATGTGTAAATAATTTAAAATATTTAATATTTAAAAATAAATTTTAAAAAGTTGGTATCAGGAGCCACTAGTATTGACTTTACTCAGTGGAAATTTCAAAACTACCTAGATAACTTGAAAGTCACCTTTAGACCTCAGCTGGTTGTCACCCATATGACGTATGTGGGTCATATTATTCCTTTGCATAAACAAGGAGCTCCTGCTGGGTTTTTCCACTGTCTTTTTGTTTCTTTTCCACTTTTGTATCCTCAGCCAGGGTCTGGCACAGAAAAAGAACTTAATAAACAGTTGTTGAATTTATGAATAACATGTAAACAGAACCATAAGTCTGGGATTCCAGTTCCAACCCTGCCACTGGCTTTCCATGTGATTTTGAGAAGGTCACTTTATATTTCTGGGCCTCAGTTTCTATCAGTAAACTGAAGATGATAGGGTGGTTGACATTTTTTTAAAAGATTTTATATATTTTATTTGAGAGACAGCGAATACAAGCGGGGGGAAGGGGCAGAGAGAGAAGCAGGCTCTCCGCTGAGCGGGGAGCCCAACGTGGGGCCCAATCCCAGAACCCTGACATCATGACCTGAGCTGAAGGCAGACATTTAACCGACTGAGCCACCCAGGAGCCCAGTGGTTTATATTATTAATAGCTAACACTGATCACTTCTTATGTGACTGGCACTATCCTCACCTGTACCTGCCTTAGGTCACTTGATCTTTACAATGAGCCCATGAGTTACACAGGGATTCTTTCTTTCAAGTCACCTCACACACAGCTCTGAAAAAACCCCAAATGTGTGCCCCAGTGGTCTGTAAAGACACTTGTAAAGTAAAGATACAATCCAAGTATCTCTGGCTGGCACACACATTGGTCTCAGGTCACTTCTGGGCATGGAGCTATCACTTTTTTAGCAACCGTAAAATCCTCTTTTGCACATTTCAAATTTAAATTTTCTCTCATCCAGTAAAAACAATGAGCAATAGAAGTGTGTAGGGAAAGTGGTGGGGGGAAAACTGGAAAGGAGAGGTGGCTATGGCTGGCCTCTGTTTGACTGCGAGAATGAAGGGAGGCAGAAACCCAGGAATCTATCTGAGGAGACTCCACTCAGCCCCCCATCATCCGAGGCCATAATTAGCCAGCATAATTGACAGGACAGCCCTAAGATGAATTAATTCACCCACTGTTTTCCTTATGATACCCTCTATAACAGGTATGGGATGTGGCCGCAAGGGATGAGGATTAATGAAGATGCCATTACCCAGATGCCTCCAGGGAGTCCAACCTTGGGCTCCATTCAGTCCAGGGAGGACCGGCTTCCCTCAGACTTGCCAGTTTTGAAGCTGAGCTACGCAATAAGAATAATTCTTGGCCAATTCAAGAGAAGTAAGCATCCTTGAGAATCCTGGAAACATTCTGTTCTCAGTCTTGCGCAGTTTCGTCAACAGGCTATACACTTGGCCAACATGCTTGCGGCTGCCAGGAGAAACAGTGGGAGCAAAGAGACTTTTTTTTTTTTTCAGAGAGCTTTCAATTAATTTGGAAGAAGATATTTGAACGACTTCACTCGGAGTCCTGCTGTTGGAATACTGAACAAATTCCACAGTCATTGTTTCAATATTGGCCATGAAATTCTTGGTCAAATTCTATTGGGAGATCATCACCCTCCTTGGGGCCCCCATCCCATGAGGAATAAATACATTTCTTCTCTCCTATTTACTGTACCAGAAGCTATTTTTGAGAGAGCAGAGTTTAGTGGTTAGATGGCTTGACTCAATCCAGGGAGACCCACGTGAATCCTGGTGCTGTCATGTACTAACTGTGACACTATGGGCAAGTTCTTTACTGTCCCCAAGGCGCACTTTCCTCATCCATGAACCTACTTCACTATCTTTCACAATTAAAAAAAAAAAAAGAATGAAGAAAAGAGGACACCATACAGGGTTGTTCTGAAGACTGAGATCTACATGAAAATCTCAGAGCACAGTCCCCAGCACACAAAAAACAGTCGATCAATTGTAGCTGTTTATTATCAATACCTTCATTATCATCCAGCCTCTCCCCTCTACTGGGGTGGAACTGGTGGCTTGGATAAGAGAGTTCAAAATTGCAAACTCAAACCAAGATAGATTTGCTTTTCATGTAAAGTTCTATCATCACAAATGGAATTATACCTGCAGGATGTATTTCAAAGGATGATTAGTACGTTGAACTCTCTATGTATACTGAGTATATAGTGTGTGTGTGTGTGTGTGTGTGTATACTGAGTCACATTCTACAGTTATGGCCCATGCTTCCTGGATTTTCAAAAGATGTACAGTTTCAAATATCCCATGACAATGAGCCCCAACTACTGGTACAGAAAACACGGTCTGTCTCTATGATCCTGTCTCTATGATCAGCTTTCTCAAAAACAGGGTAATGCTGGGGGATTGGGGAACTGAGGTGATTGACTTGGAAACCTTGACATTCTCGAACTTGGAAACTGGAGATAAGTAGGTCAGTCAGGAGCAATTACAGTTCTGAGGAGGAAGGTTGGTATCTCTGCAGTGATGCTACATGTTTCTAGAGTGTCTGCAGTTACTTACACAAGAAGACTTCCCTTCCTCTCTCCCCCCTACCTTCCCTCCCTCCAGAATGAATGTAAACTCCAGAGATCAGAATTTCTAAATCCACACCAAGGAGGCACAGCTAGGCAGCTAGAAACATATGGGCCACCCACTGGACTACTCAAGTCCTGCAATTTAGGTCAACTGAACTCACCTAAACAAGCCTGACTGCAGGTGAGGAGAGACCAGAAACACTCCCACTTGGGGAAGTGTAGTATGGAAGGCAAATTCCCTGGGTTCTTGCCTTTCACTATGGGGCCACTTGCATCTAACATATGCTTCCCTGCATTAAAATTGCTCTGTTTTGAGACTGAAAATGTCACAACATTACCAGATCAGTCAGTGAGTAACAAAAAAATTAAGGGAATCTGGAAAACAGTATGGCGGTTCCTCAAAATGTTGAAAATAGAGCTACCATATGACCCAGCAATTGCACTACTGGGTATTTACCCCAAAGATACCAAATGTAGTGATCCAAAGGGGCACCTGCACCCCAATGTTTATAGCAGCAATGTCCACAGCCAAGTCCATAGCCAAACTATGGAAAGAGCCAAGATGTCCATCAACAGATGAATGGATAAAGAAGATGTGGTGTATATATACAATGGAATATTATGCAGCCATCAAAAAAGCACGGAATCTTGCCATTTGCAACAACATGGGTGGACTTGGAGGGTATTATGCTGAGTGAAATAAGTCAATCAGAGAAAGACATGTATCATATGATCTCACTGATATGAGGAATTCTTAATCTCAGGAAACAAAGTGAGGGTTGCTAGAGTGGTGGGGCTGGGAGGGATGGGGTGGCTGGGTGATAGACATTGGGGAGGGTATGTGCTATGGTGAGCGCTGTGAACTGTGTAAGACTGATGAATCACAGACCTGTACCTCTGAAACAAGTAATGCATTATATGTTAAAAAAAAAAAGAAGAAGAAGAAGATAGTAGGAAGGGAAGAATGAAGGGAGGGAAATCGGAGGGGGAGATGAACCATGAGAGACTATGGACTCTGAGAAACAAATTGAGGGCTCTGGAGGGGAGGGGGTGGGGGATGGGTTAGCCCGGTGATGGGTATTAAGGAGGGCATGTATTGAATGGAGCACTGGGTGTTATATGCAAACAATGAATCATGGAACACTACATCAAAAACTAATGATGTAATGTATGGTGATTAACATAATAAAATAAAAAAAATTAAGGCAAAATTGGAAGATATGGAATACATAACTTCATATGTATAGTAACCAGGCAGCAAAACCATCTCATTGCTAGGCTTCACAGCTTTAATCATAAAGCAAGGACTTCCAGATTCCACCACCTCAGGGCAACAATCTACAAGAAAGACAAGGTAGGACTTAGTTCCCAATTTAAACCTTAATTCAGGTGCTTCCTTATTACCAGGACCTTTTCTTTCCCAGCATAAGAAAAATAACTTCCTGAAAGTTGCTGTTTTTACACTCAGTTACCATCGTGATCCTATCAGGCACTGTGCTAAGAGCAACCCAGGGATTTTCCAGACACCAAAAGGCACTTGCCACCTCTGGCTTCCAGCCAGACTCTGGAAGTCACCCTCCATGTGCTGGTGAGCAATGCGTACCCTGCTCTGGTCCGCTCCACCTGTGCTCCTGGCCCCGTGCAATGCAGCCCAGGGTGAGCCTCTAGGAGACTGCTGAGGTCAATCCAAGGTCACTTCCTGCCAGTGGCCTCATCCTCTGCCCCTTCCTCGGAGCCTCAGAGGTGGGGCCGCGTTTTCACAACTCCCAGTACAGAGAAGTGCTAGAGTGCAGGCTCTCAGGTTCTCAGTCCCCAAAACTGCCAAATGGAATCTTTTCAGAAACACTTGTGCTTACTCTTCTTCACTGTCCCCCTTCATCTGTTTTAGTGCTCAGGACTCTCCCCAGGCTGTCTTAGGTCTCTCTGTGTAGGAATCGGGTGAATCAGTAACACCTTAGCACGAATTAAACTAATGTGTCACCTTGCCCAGGACACATGCATTTTAAAAGAGATCCAAAAGAGCGAGGTACCCAAAAGAATGGTGGACTTTTAAGCAATGGGTGGTGAATGGGGGATAGTTTTGAGCAGAGGGGGTCCTGCTGATGCCTGTGTAAAACCTTTCCACGTAGGCAACTGTCTCTTCTTCCATGTCAAGGGCAGTCATTTCTGGGCAGAACTGAAAGACCAATCTTCCACAAGATAAGGTGGTGCTGAGTAAAGAAAGTATCAAAATACCCTATTTTTATTTCATTGCTCCTATGTATTCATACAGGTCCATGGGGGATACAAAGCATCAGTATTGAAGTACCAGGCAGTAAAAGCCAAATGTAAGATCAAGAGTTAGAGGGAAGGGGAGTCTGGGTTGTTGGAGCCCTGGGTCCCCACCTCAGCTCTCCCACTTCCATCTGGACCGAGGGCAAGCCACATCCCTTGTTGTACCCACCCTGAGTCTGTCTCCTCACCTGCCTGAAGGGATGACAAGCCAAGGAGTCTCATAAAGGTATAGCGAGAGTCCAATGTGAAAATCCCTGTGAAAGCACGCTGGTCACAATAGGTGGTGTTATCCTCAAATTCGTGAAGGATTAAATGCTCTCTGAGTTTTCAGCTATGGGCATGAATCTGTCAAAAGCACGGGGAGGGAGGGGGGAAGGAAGGAGAGGTTGTTTCATATAGGGGGTAATGTTAAGAGCAAATGAGGCAGGATTCCAGCCCATAGTCCAGAGTAAGTTGGATCTTATGCTGAGAGCAAAAGAGGACTTGCACAATGGTTAGATCACTCTTCTCTGAAATCAGTGCTTTGGTGCTCACTGAGCGTGTATGCTGACTGCGCCCTTATTCCATTGGAAGTGAACAGACAGGGCTCTCCATGCAGAGGAAGGGAGGTTGTCTAGTTGAGTGCCAACAGCTGGTCTGCAGATGTCAACAACAGCTGTGTTTTGTCATTCCAAGATGCGACTCTCAATTAATCTCCCTCTCTCCTTGTTTTTGGAAACTTTGACATCTATGTATAAAATGATTTTATCTTCCTGGTTAAACTCATTACACCCAGATGTATCCAGTCACCTTTACAAAATGAGGTTCAATTTGCTCAGGAATCGGAAATAAAAATGAGCTCTTACATCAAATTATTAGTGAGAGAAATCTCAGTGAAGGCATAGACCCAGTTTGCTAATCACTTCTAGCAAAGGATCTAAATACGTCAGCCAGCTAAATCACCTGGCGTCCACAGAGATATTTCAGCAGGAAATCTGTAAATAAGATGGATATTCAATATTTCATAGTGCAGTTTTTATGACAGGTCTGCACAGCAGGGCCATCACTCCACAAATGTAAAAAAAAAAAAAAAAAAAAAGGAAAAAGGATAGCAGCTTAGTTGGAAATGAAAACAGAGGGAAGGAGAGGTCTGTGAGAGCTGAACTATGGTTCTAAGAATGGAGACTATTATTCAGGCCTGGCCAATTGGCCCTGTCTCTCTCTGGATGCTTCCTCGATCCATCACAAAGTACCTAATGTAGTGGTACTTACAGGCACTGTTCAAAATGAAATCCAAATACCAAACAGACAAGAGCAGATGCTGTTTTAGACAGACATGTTCCTGGGCAGAATTTGCTAGAGGCAACGGCTGCGGGGCAAAGTCTTGGCTGTGTGCATGCTGGACCTCACTGTGTGCATTTGTTAAATGAATGTTCATAAACTATAGGGTTGTTTCTGTTTTTGCTGGCATGCTCAGGGCTAGTAGAAACTATCTAATGAAGTACATAATGGGGACAAGAATGACCATGGGATATTCAGTTACCCTCACATTCAGGGGGTTTATCACCAATGTAAGTAAGGCCTGCCTAAGTCTATGAAGAAATAACTTTATTTATTTCTGCCCGTACCTTCTGTTCCCTCAATCCAACAGAGAGAAATAGGAAAAACGCACATGTGAAAAGTACTACTAGAAATAATCATTATAGGGCCTTTCCACTAGAAAAAAAAGAAGGGGTGGCAACTCGGGGTAATCTATATAGGATCATCTGTTAATTTATATTGCCAACTCTTAATCATTTCCAGGGGATGACATCCACAGTGACTTTTCCTTGTCCAGGACCAACCTATTTATCTGAGTTTTCTGTTAATAGGACCTCTGCTCAAAGACATGGCATGTTTCCTTGCAGAGGATGATAGGGAAGTATTTAAACCAAAACAACTTGTGTGTGCACGTTTTAGCAGAACTTTTTTTTTTTTTTGGAAATGTGGCCAATATTTATTTTTTTATTTTTATTTTATTGTGTTATGTTAGTCATCATACATTACATCGTTAGTTTTTGATGTAGTGTTCCATGATTCATTGTTTAGCAGTAGAACTTCTTGAATCCAATTATTAAGCAGAAGCTTAATGGTAGTAGGAAATGTTGGTGTTCTGACCAGAATGTATCAGGTTCTTTTTTACTGTGAGTGTGCATGTGTGTGTGTGTGTGTGTGTGTGTGTGAGAGAGAGAGAGAGAGAGAGAGAGAGAGAGAGAGAGAGAGAAAGAGAGAGGGCCCTCTCCTGGGTGTTAGGTTTTCACTTCCAACAGCCAGCACCTTCAGTTATAGTCTGGGGAGACTGCCCTCAGCCTGCTCTGCTTCACATCTGATGGCCAGCACTGTCTAGTTACCTGGGCCCTTCCGGGCAGCTCTCAGCCAACAACTGATAGATAGAGATATGAAAACTTCATTTCCCCAGCCTCAGATTGAGACAACTCACACTCCAGACGTCTCTAGCAGAATCAGGCAGAAGCTACCCTCTGTGGGGTTCTGTCTGAGATCACACCCTTCTTTGTCTTCCTCTGCTTGCCTGAAAGAGGAGAGCGTTCCTCTAAGTTGGCAGAAGTGATGTTGTCCATCCCCAGCACGGAGCAAGGGAGAAGAAAGAGCTAAACAGACGCAGCGGGACTCAGGAGACCCAATGGGCCCTCAGGCAGGACTTCAAATTATGGCGGCCTCATCCTGCTATAGTGCTTGTGCTTCTGGGGCAGTAGACCCACTCTATGTTCAAATGTAAAGCAAAAACATATTTTAAAAATCATTTCTGTGGCATTTTCCCACAAGAGGAAATAGTAGCAAATGAGGTCATGAGATAAAATATGTGTCATGAAGAGGACTCCTAGCAAGTGTCTTTCTTAGTTGACGGTCTAGAAGCAAGTACTGGCCATCCATTTTGCCAGGCCTGCATGACTTCGTTAGCCCACCCGGAGTGCCCTATGCTTGCACCATGGAACTCACTGTTCCCATCGCATCCTTCCTGACCTTGGTTCTGAACCGCTCTCAAGACATTCTCCTTACACCTGACTCAGCCCTGCCTCCAGCTCTTCAGCTCCTAACTTGGCTCTTCCTTCCCTGGTTTTATTCTCTCTTTCCTCTTTGGACCTGACATGTAGCACAGTAACTCCTCCCAAAGATGAGTCTAGGTCTCCTCAGCTCTGTAACTGAAGGTCCCTGGAGAAATACCCCTCCTGGTTTGGATACTGGAACTCTCCTACCCTGGAATGGACCCCACTGGGATTATCTACCTCTTCAAGGGGATTCAGTCTGATTAGTGGAAAGAATCTACTTTCTCCCCGCTTTTCACAGCACTTACCCCCATTTGACATACTATCTAGTTTACTTTTTGTCTTTTCTGTCTCCTCCTATTGAAATGTAAGTCCCACGAGGGTAGGATTTTTTTTTTTTTTTGGTCTGCTTTGTTCTCTACTGTACCTTCAGCTGCCAACACAATAGATGCTTAATCAATATCTTTTTAATTTTTTATTTGTAAATATCTTTTAAAAATTATTTATAAGAACCAATTAAATGAAGAAGTACCACCATCTTCCAAAGGTCCTCTTTTTATAGGACAGTTTGTTTTTGGCTAAATTTCTAATTCAAATATAATAAATTACCCAGCTTTTGCTTTCCAACATTTCAGGAGAGAGAAGAGGGAGGCAAAAGGAGAGAAAACAAGACATATTTAGGGCGCCTGGGTGGCTCAGTCATTAAGCGTCTGCCTTCGGCTCAGGTCATGATCCCAGAGTCCTGGGATCAAGCCCCGCATTGGGCTCCTTGCGTGGCGGGAAGCCTGCTTCTCCCTCTCCCACTCCCCCTGCTTGTGTTACCTCTCTCGCTGTCTCTCTGTCAAATAAATAAATAAAATCTTAAAAAAAAAAAAAAAGACATATTTAAAGAAAGCATGCCGGTGTATTAGAGGTAGTCTTTAAGCTCAATGGAAAGAACATAAATTATGGGGGAAAACACTTGGATCTGGAAGAGTGTTCTTTAAAAAATGGTGTAGTCCAGGAAGAAATGTCTGTAAACAAATTAGCTTTAGCATGTTGATATATAGTATATTTTCTTATGTAAGACACTAGGTATAAAAACATATCAATGCTTTACAGAAAATCTGATGGCAACAGCTGTCTAATTGCTTGCCATTGTAGCCCTATTTCCACACATTTAAGTGTTAACAGAATATTGAGTGGGCTGACCTTCATCAATATTCCTTTGGAGGTACACCATGACAAATTCTTGTCTTACATTTCTAGCTTGTCTCCACCCTTCACTGTTGACAATTCTAGATGGAAAAGCCAATCCAGGTTGTTGGCTGAAGACTCCCAAGCAAACTGAATTATATAGTAGAAATAGTTAATATGAAATGTTCAGAGGTCCTACTGTTATGACCATGACTGAGTAGTGTGTACCAGACCAGCCCTTCTCCCTTAGGAAAGCTGGATAAAATTAGAAATAAACAAAACCAGTTATTTTAAAGTATCAAGAGCAACCAAGGTGGCCAGGACTAGAAGGGACATAGAAATGCCAGTAGGGAATTTGAAAGTGGTAAGAGGGAAGGTAATAAAGTCAGTAAGGTGACTTACCATGTCAGTTACTACAGTGGTTACAGGTATCAGTTTTGCTGAGGAACTCTGAGAGACCATGTAGAACAAGCCTAGAGTTTTCTCAGATAAGGAGTAAGCAACCCACCATCTGTCTACTGAGAGCTGCTTCCGGGAGTATCTTAGTTGGACTGCTATAACAAGGTGGCCTCGCCGGGGTGGCTTAAACCACAGACATTTATTTCTCACCATGCTGGAGGCTGGAACTCTAGGGTCAGGGTGCCAGCACAGCTGGGCTCTGATGAGGACCCTCCCCCTGGTTTATAGCAGCCACCTTCTCACTATATCCTAACATGGCTAAGAGAAAAGAGAGATCATCTCTCCTGTGTGTTTTCTTATAAGGGCACTAATCCCGGTCACAGGAGCTCCACCCTCAGACCTAATTACCTCCCAAAGGCCCCACTTCCAGATGCCATCACTTTGAGGGGTAGGGTTTCAACATATGAATTTTGGGGAAATGTAAACATTCAGTCCCCAGCAGGGGGGCATTAATTTTCTGTCACTTCTGGCTCATGATAGCCAAATACAAAACCGTGCTTAAACAAAAGTTCCCTGGTAGAGAGAAGCATATGTTTTCAGTAAGCACCTTCCAGTGTGCTAAGGTAACAAGGGTATAAAATTAATGTTGGTGTCAGTGTCTGCTACAGCCTTTGACCCAGTAACTCCACTCTGAGGTATACATTTGACAGAAATGCATGTATCTGTGCCCCAAATGGCAGGTACAAGAATATGCCCAGCAGCAGGACTTGCAGTAACTCCTAACTGGGAACAACCTAATGGCCATCAGGAGTCCAATGGATAAACACACTGTGGGGAATGGATGCTCATCCAGGGTGCCACCACCTCTCACGTGGAACCCTGCTGCGGCTTCCTGTCTTCCTGCCTCATTTCTGCTCCTTATCTTCCCCCACCTTAAAAACCTCCGGCAGGGTTCCATTTCACGAAGAATAAAGTACAAACTCTCTTTCATGTACCCTGTCTACCTCTGTGCTCTCTCTTCTGTCTGTCCTTCTCCCTGATTACTACACTCAGTCACAATGGCCTTTTTCTGCCCCTTAACATAATCACACAAGTTCTCACTCAGAATCTTTGAGCTTGCAGGTCCTGCCACTTGGATGCTCCCCAGACCCTCTCAACATGGCTGCTTCCTTCCCGTCATTTTTTATTGAGGTATAACATAAGTATTAGAAAAGCTAACCAATCCTAAGCAATGGAAAGGCACAGAAGACCCTCACAGGTCTTTGTGTTTTAGAAAGATAGACCCTGCAGCTAGGAGAAAAGGGGAGTGGTATGAGGAAGCCAAGATGAAGGCAGACTAGTATTGAGGTGTTTGTCAGGTGTGAGAGGAGAAATAAATAAGACCTGCACAAAGGTCTTGGCAATGGGTGGGGAGAGGAGGGAACAGAGAGATTCAAGAGAGGCCACCTGGTATCTTTGGCTACCTGTGGTGCCCTATGGAGACTCTAACCACCTTCTCGTGATCACTTTGTGGATTTAACCTGATCTAGAAATAGGAGACTCTCCACCTATAACTTGGATTACAGCTTAGTGTTTTTCACTAAATAGACCTATAATTGCTTTGTCTTAGGAAATCTAAGGTCTTGGCCATGCTAACTCTTTAACTTCCCTTGTTCACTTAAAAACCTGATTATTTTGATGCACGAATCATTCCTTCCTCATCTTGGATCCTAATCTTGCTCTGCCTTTTCCCAGCCAGTATATGAATAAAATATTGAGCTGCTGATTAATGACTGTATACACTCCACTTTGAGATGTCTGAAGGAATTATCCAAATGCCCAGACAGCTCTATAATGTCACATTTAAATTAGAGGCTGAATCTTTAAAAGGCTGTTCTCTGTTGTAAAGACTATATTATAAGGATGGTAATCAGACCTAATTTCCTTTTAGGAGAAGAATAGAAATATTATCTTTTAATGCCAAGGAAAGAGCACCATTTAAAATAGGCAAAAATGTAATTTAATGCTTTGACCTCAGTTACACTTAGTCCTAGATCAAAACTACCTTCTGAGGAGGATCTAAGAACGAATGGGGATTCTTGTTTTTATTTTTAATTGCTTTGGTCTTAGAACTCTGACATGATGCCATTTTCCCTTCTTTGGCTTTTTTAATGGGTATTATACTGGCACTGTACTTCCCGTAGTGGGTACTGGTAGTTGGTATCAACTCACCAAGTTATCTGTATCAAGTTATCTGTAACTTTCATTACAGAAAAACTCACCACCTATCAGGGGGATAAAGCAGTCAGTAGAATCTTTGATCTGACTATAAGATCTGAGATGCCGCATGGAAATACAACAGACAGCAAGGGTCCACAAGGAGCTCTCAGTCATCTCCATCCTGAATGATAACCAAAACAATAATCATAATAACAGCAGCAGGAGTAATTGTATTGGCCGCCGGGATAATACAGCTGATGTAACTAAGCATTTACTATGTGCCAGGCACTGCTGAGTACTCTACATACTGCATCTCATTTCATCTTCTCAACTTTACAAGGCACGAATACCATTATTATCCAAGGTCACTCTGCTGGGAAGAGGCAGAATGAAGATCCAAATCAAGGTCTGATGCCAAAGAACATGCTTTTCACCACTGTATTGTACTGTAAGGATAGGAGCTATTGCATTGCTTGGTATTCATAGACTTAACCCATGATGGCTTTCTCCGTGTAAGTTATATCCTGGACGGTTTCATCTATATTAAAAGGAAGCACTACTTGGACTGAAACACATAACCCTAAAAGAAATGTCTCAATCTAGTGGTCGCATGACCAATGGTCATACAGATCTCAAAGTATCCAGGACCGCTCAAATTCATAACATTATTTCCCTCTATTATCATAACTATCATTCCCCTTATCAGACCACATGTCTCCAATTGTTGGATTAGAAACTATGGTTGAGATAACCATAGTGATCGTCTTAAACCATAAAAAGGGGACACCGGTCTTTACCTTGAGAATCTTTTAAGACCTAAATTCTACAAAGCTCAACAGACACTGACGATGCTCCATCTCAGAGGTTCATCACTTCAAATGTTTTCACGTTACTACATATTAACTCATCCCAAAGCAGTTTTTAGTGTTTTTGCAAAAATCCCAAAGTTCTATCTAGAAAATGAGAAATTGTTTCAAATGCAACGAACACTTTTCTGAAAATGAGAAAATTATTCTAAAGTTCATCTTGGAGGAAAAAAATGTTAAAAAAAAAAGATTAAGAGAAAAAGAAGACCCTGTATTTTAAAATGTACTTAAAACCTTTCATACTAAAAATAGTATGGTACTGGTGCAAAAACGGACAGATAAATATGAATTGACATATATTTATATCAACATATCTGTATCTATACTGAACCACATATATGATGAAGGGACAGTCAATTACTAGTGAAAAAATGATGAATTATCCCTCATTCGGTATGAGGAAAGTTGGCTTTTGGGAAAAACATTAAGTTAGTTCCTCATCTCAAACTATAGCTATAAATATATCCTCTGTGGTTTGAAAACTAAGTGTAAATATTGAAAATTTAGCCTTATTTAAATTTTTAAATGGGAAGAAAATATAGAGAAATATTTCACTTTTCTTAGATCAGGCAAGGAACGCCTAAGCACCAGAAAAATGTATGAGATCACCAAGGAAAAGGTAAATACATTAGACCACTTAAAAATTAAAAATAGACATTTAACATAGTCAAAAATTACCAAAATCACTCTAAAAAATTGTTTGCAACATGTACAGTAGACAGAGGAGTAAAGTCTTTATATATTTCTAAGCTTTCAAATAAATATCACAATAGAATAAAGGTAAAATACATGAAAACTAATAAACTTCTAAACATCCATAAAACTGTTCAATCTTATTTGTAATAAGGAGAGTTACTTATATAAAGAAATTAATGTCAGTGTGAATTGAGTGAGCTAGATATTCTCAAACATCAGCAGGAATATATATTATTGCTACAATCTTTCTGCACAGCAGTTGGGCACGTATATTAAAGGTATTAAGAAGTTGAGAATTTTCATAAAAATGATTTCAAATCTAGCAATTCTGGTGAAAATCTTATATGCAGAAGTATTCATCGACAGATTATTTCTACTATTCATGAGTAAAAGGAACCAAGGCTTGGAGAAAGGCCTGGTTCCAGAGCAAAGGCAGGAGATGTATAAAGCAAGCCCAGAACACACTGAGCCAAGAAGCAAGGAAATCCAAAGACTAATGGAGAGATGCCAGAAGACATGGAAGTCAGCGTGGACGGGTGCCCTTTAGACAAACTTGAGCATCAGGAAGTTATTATAGTTGACTGCAAAACACCAAGACAAATCCATGAGTCCATGGCAATACTAAAAAATTTGTAAAATAAAAGAGAGAAAAACAAACATGATGCATTTTTCTCACTCATTCAATTAAGACTCAGAACATGAGAAGTAAGCATTTATCCTGCCTTTGGAGAGAGAAAACTTCTTTCCAAAAGACTAGCAGCTACTAAATGCAGGTGAGATAGAAGAATTAGAAAAATCACCATTTGAAGGTCCCAATAAAACAACTGGTTTGAGCAAGAATCACCAAGGAAGCAAAAAACTATTAGGTGAAAATTGTTGGGGAATAGGATAATCATGATACCAAAGTAGCAGCCCATAGACTATGTACTACTTGCAAAAGGAAAAACATACCTCTAAGTAAAGAAATCTAGTGGTCACCACCTTAATCAAGTAATCAAACTTCACTTCACTTCCCCTGATAATGCAGTCACCTATGAAGCATCCTTGCCAAAACTGCTTACCTAAATCTAATTAAGATTTTATTTATTTATTTATTTTGAAAGATTTTGTTTATTTATTTGACAGAGAGCTAGAGAGAGAACACAGGTAGACAGAGAGGCAGGCAGAGGGAGAGGGAGAAGCAGGCTCCCCGCTGAGCAGGGAGCCCGATGCGGGGGCTCCACCCCAGGACCCCGGAATCATGACCTGAGCCGAAGGCAGCAGCTTAACCAACTGAGCCACCCAGGCGCCCCTGATTAAGACTTTAGACCTAACTTCCAGTTTACAGGAAATCCAGAGGCTGGAAAAACAAGTTGAATGACATTACAAGGGAACAATCAGACAAATTCAGAATGCAGAATGTTCTATAAAAAAACTGGCCTGGTAGCTTCAAAAAGTCATTAATAAAATTTTAAAAAGGTGGGTGCCCTATTCTAGACAAAAAGAGACTAAAGAATCATAACCAAATGAAGTGTGGAATCCTTCATGGAATTCTGGTAGGTAAAAGGTATCTATGAAACACTTCCGTGACAATTGGGAAAATTTGAATATAGACGAGATAATACATGGTATTAGGAAACTACTGTTAATTTTCTTACGTGTGGTAAATGTACTGTGATTATGTAGGAGAATGCCTTTCCTTTTAGTAGAGGCATGCTTAAGTCTTCAAGAATAAAATCCTATGATGTTTGCAACTAACTTTTAAGTGGTCCCACAAAACAATGAAAACAACTCAATACACATATCTGTATCATGCAGGCACACACACACACAGAAAATATGGCACTATGTTTAAAAACCATTTAAAATATAGGTATACTTTGGGGCACCTGGGTGGCTCAGTTGGTTAAGCGACTGCCTTCAGCTCAGGTCATGATCCTGAAGTCCTGGGATCGGGTCCTGCATCAGGCTCCCTGCTCATCGGGGAGCCTGCTTCTCTGGCCCTCTCCCCTCTCATGCTGTTTCTCACTCTCTCTCTCTCAAATAAATAAATAAAATCTTTATTTTTTTTTAAAGATTTTATTTATTTGACAGAGAGAGACACAGTGAGAGAGGGAACACAAGCAGGGGGAGAGGGAGAGGGAGAAGCCGGCTTCCCGCGGAGCAGGGAGCCCGATGTGGGGCTCGATCCCAGGACCCCGGGATCATGACCTGAGCCGAAGGCAGACGCTTAACGACTGAGCCACCCAGGTGCCGCTAAATAAATAAAATCTTTAAAAATAAATAAATAAAATATGGGTATACTTTGTACTATTCTTTCTACTTTTATATGTTTGAAAATTTTCATAATAAAAAATTAGAAAAAATATTTTAAAAACTGACATCACGTACAAATTAACTCAAAATTAAATGATGGTTAATTGGGGTATATTCATGGAGTTGATATTATGCACTTATTAAACACCTTTTCTTTTCTTCTTCTTTTTTATTTAAATAGGCTCCACATGGGCATGGAGCTCAACGCGGGGCTTGAACTCACGACCCTGAGATCAAGACTTGAGCTGAGATCCAGAATCGGAAAGCTTAACCAACTGAGCCACCCAGGTGCCCCAGTTAAACAGCTTTTCAAGGAATTTCTAAACACATAGGCAAATAGTCACAATGCAGTAGTAAGGGCGATAGGATGCAAGACTTTATATATGGTGTATGTGTGGCTCGATCTCACTTTTTATAGACATTCAACACATTTATTGAGCAACTATGATGTGCCACGAACTCTTCTAGCTGTGGAAGAAAATACACTTGAATGTTAATAGGGTTGTTCCTGTCTGTCAGGGTTATAGGGAATCCTTATTATCCTCTAATACTTTTCTAAAATTTTCAAATCCCGTGCAATAATTTTTGTAGTAAAAATAACAAGCAAGCATTTTGCTGAAGAGTCGTCATCAGGGATTGGAGATCAATAAAGGCTAAGATTGGCTGCACACCTGGCATGTGACAGTCCTTCCTCATGCTCTCCAGGGGCCAGTCTGCTCAGCCCCCCCCCCCCCCCCGTATCCTCTCCAGGTATTATTTTTATCCCTATTTTACACACACAGACACCAAGCACTGAGAGGTTTGGGAATTTGCTTAGGCAAGGATTCTTCAGTGGGAAAGGCACTGTCCCCAAGGAACATTTGGCAATGTGGTGAGACATTTTGGTTGTTGTCACCCTGAAAAGAGGGGAAGTAGAGGTCAGGAACGTTGTTAAACATCCTCTGTTGTACCGCATAGCACCCACGGCAAAAAACCATCAGCGGCAAAGGTCAACAGTGCTGAAGCTGAGAGATCCTGAGCTGAGATCACTTAGCTGGTAAGTTAGAGCCCAGCTTTGAGCCCAGGCGGCCTGATCCCCAAGTCCACACTCTTCATCACTCTGGACTGCTCTTAAGACATGCTGCCACCCTAATGTCTTGTCATTCAATGTTGCAGTGTTTATTCACGGAGGGTAATTATTCATAACCATGGTAACTGCTGCCATATAACTGCTTTGTGATTCATCCAAAAATTTTAAGCAAAATATGAAAACAATTATCTTCTCCTAAAAGTTCAAAAGGTACATCTGGTGAAAGGGCATTCCACCGGTATAATTCTTTTAAAAAGCAATTTTGCAGTTTGCATCGAAATCTTAATATTTATAACCTTTGATCCAGAAATTCCACTTTGAGAACTCATTCTAAGAATATAAATCAAAATATGGCAAAATCCTGGTGTGCAAAATCCTGGTGTGCAATATTTTTTAGAGAAGAAATAAGAAAGGAGGTTACCCAAATGTCTAATAATAGAAGAACTTAATAACCTGGGCCCTTGTGCTTGAGAGAATCTCCGTGAGGGTGTGGAAAATCATGTGGAGGATAATGTTAGGTGAACAAAAGCAGCAAGACAGAAAATCCTGTGTGTGTTTCCGCAAGCATGATAAACAGTAGCATCGTTTAAAAGATCAACACGAAACACTTCACCGGAGTTGCCAGATTAGGACAGTAGGGTAAACAGTGATTCCTTTGTCTTCCCCCCCACCCCTCCTCGTCTTTTATTTTCAAAACTGTCTGAAATGTAGCCATGCATTTTAATGGAGTAAAAACAATCAAAATATTTTTAGATGTACCTAAATCCTGGGAAAATGATCTTTTTTTTTAATGGAGGCCCTTTATAAAACCTGAAATATGTGTAAACAAACTTACGGCCTAGATCTGAGCACTTTAAAAGTAAAAACAAATCTGAGAACAGAGCCACTGGTCCTCCCAACACATTCTCAATGTCGATATTAGATGAGAAAATCTTCTCTCTGGCAATCTTAATATCTCTTTCTCCCTCTATAATGACTTGATGCATAAAAATTAATCTTTTCTCTCCGCTTTGATCC
Source organism: Callorhinus ursinus (assembly GCF_003265705.2). NCBI lineage: Eukaryota > Metazoa > Chordata > Mammalia > Carnivora > Otariidae > Callorhinus > Callorhinus ursinus. Next base: position 25,238,771 of record NW_027397087.1, read on the forward strand.
CTGAGCTCCTTAGCAAAGATTCCATCTTGCTCTATAACACACGATGAAGCATTTTTCCCTGTTATAATGTGACAATGGCCCTACTGAGCACAACAATTTGAGCTTGAATGCGCCACAGCCAAAGAGGAAATCTTAAGAGGCAATTCCACCTAGAACTATTTGGCAAATGCATAAAAAAGACACATTACCACTGTCTGAAAAATAGTGGCCTTAACAAAAGAACACAAAATGGAGCTGGGAGTGGGGGGAGGAGGAGGGATGGAGAAAAGGAAAAGCAGAGGTGAGATGGGGTTCTACCCCCAAGTGCTGGTCATGTAGATCAGTCAGTGTGTGGGGGGGGGGAGAAGTGCATTTGAGAACTTTCAATAAGAAAGACTGTCAAGGCTAGAAAAAAAATATTCTTTAATTAGTTTACTCAAATATTAAGTGTGACATCTAGAATCTCAATATTAGCAAAAATGTGATAATTATAGCTGGAAGGGTTTTTTATTGAATGTAAATTCATGAATCACACTTTTAGCATCTCTCACTCCCTTTTGTTCTTTCTCATACAGTGTTCACACTTAACTGGAAGCCTTTGGGCCCCACTCCGAAATCTGATCTCAAATTCACAGTCTCCATACTTCCTTTTGAAACAGTTGTAGTTCAGCAACAACTATGACAAGCGACATGTCTAGTCCATCCTGACAGAAGATGTGCCTTGAGACACCCTCCTGACTTGGGGGCACCTGAACTTCAGAATACCCTGGCTGCTGCAGAAGGAGTTTCCTGTGTTAGATGGCATCCCTCATCACACCACTTCTCCACATGGAGGGTTCTGTGTTTTCCAGCAACTGTTTTGACCCATTTGGCTGTCATTTCAGTGAGGGAGCTTGCCAACTCAATCTAGTGATTGGCTCTAAGGGGGAGAACAGAAACAGGGAACATGTGTTTGGTGTTAAAGTGGGTCAGGTCTGTGCAAATAGGCACTTATTCATTTTACACTCAAAGTATCCTCATTTTATAGTAGAGGATACTGGGACTGGAACAGGTCAAACGATGTGTCCAACATCACGCAATTACTGAATGGCACAACCAGAATCCGAAGGTAGGTCTGCCTCCCCTCAGAGCTTGTGCTCTGCCCTCTCTGGATTTGCTGGGGCAGGAGGAGGGGAGAGAGCGCATGGCCCCATAGCATGCTGAGGGAGAAACAGGGTAATATGCACATGCTCAAGTGTGGGCTGATAGTGTAACATCTTCTCCCAAATATCAACAGATCATTGTTTGTTCTTATAACAAATATTAAAAATTGGTCCTGTTTGAGGAGAGGAAGAAAAGGGGAGTATGTCAGAGGGGGAGACGAACCATGAGAGATGATGGACTCTGAAAAACTGAGGGTTCTAGAGGGTAGGGGGGTGGGGGGATGGGTTAGCCTGGTGATGGGTATTGAGGAGGGCACGTTTTGCATGGTGCACTGGGTGTTATGAACAAACAATGAATCATGGAACACTGCATCAAAAACTAATGATGTAATATATGGTGATTAACATAACAATAAAAAAAATTAAAAAAAAAATTGGTCCTGTTTGGGGGTTGATGTTTTGGGGGTATGGAGGTGGCAGCCAGTGACCAATTTTCTGGGATTGTAATCTCAAATGCCTACAGGGCCAAGCTTTTTTCAAGACATCAGGAAGAGGTGAGGACCAGGGCACCTAGGAAGGAGTATGCCAGTTCGAAAAAGACAGACAGCACCTCATTTTACCATGCGAAATTGTGGGCCTAGTGTGTAGAGCTCTGAATTTTTCCAAAAGATGCCAGAAATAAGGATTTGTATGTGAGCAATCCTGATTTGCCTTAAAGTTGGCAACTATTAAAAAAATTTTTTTTTCAATTGTATGAGCCAAATAAAACATGTCTATTTGATCTTGGCTCTTTTCTTCACAACTTCTGGTCTAGATAATATACCTGTGCTAGAGGTGATAAGGTATGAAGGACCTCAGGACAGGCCTCCTATCAGTAACAGACTCATCTTCATTGCTCCCACCACACTGTCGAGGGGAAACACCTTGTTCATTTTAGACAGTGTTTGTCATTCCAACATTATTTGGAAAAAGAAAATAATGATCACAAAGTCTCTGTTAAAATATATGTATAAATTTCAAAACCAGTGATCAAGGAGGTGGGCCAGAGGTGAGAAGGATGTTACAGTTCAACAAAATAGAAAAACTAGTGGAGAAAAAAAGGGCACCAATCAGTATTAAGCAAATGCTTAACAGGAGTTGCATTCCAACTACCAACAAGACGCTCATCACAGGATTTCCTGGCAAACGAGGTTTCTCAGAGGGAGCACATTTCCACCACACACCCGCTCCCCTACTTTTTTCCTTTCCACCTCATTACCACCTGGTTTCTCAGGATACTGATTCAGACACAGACCTCTAATTTCAGCAGCATTTTATTACTGAAATCTCCCTCTTGCAAATGAGGAAATGGAAAGCGAAACATAATCTGGTGCTCCTAGACACATTGGCTCAGGCACCCCAAAGTACGTCTTCAGACAACCTTACTATCTAGCAGGATGAGCACTCTCATACAAAAATATGCTCAGATGGAAGCATCGGAATTTTTTTTTCCCCGCTTACATAGACAGATGCAGGCACATGTCACAGTACTGTGTTGAGAAGTGGAGGGGATGAACTGTAATGAGATCACAGAAGAGAACATTTGAGAAAATCCTATGTTACTAGTCCTATGTTAATATTTTAAAATATCTCTTCTTGGGCCACCTGGGTGGCTCAGTTGTTAAGCGTCTGCCTTCAGCTCAGGTCATGATCCCAGGGTCCTGGGATTGAGCCCTGCATCCGGCTCCCTGCTCAGCCGGGAGCCTGCTTCTCCCTCTCCCACTCCCCCCTGCTTGTGTTCCCTCTCTTGCTGTCTGTCTGTCAAATAAATAAATAAAATCTTAAAAAAAATAAAAAAATAAATGATCTCTTCTTCTGGGCACTACCATATAACAAAGTAGTTCTACCAGTAAAACAGCTCAAGTGTATACATTCCTAAGTCAAAACAAAACCACTCTGCCGCCATTTGTGAAAGGGAAGCTGTGTCCTCTCCCTACTTCATGAGGAAGAGGTGAAGAGCTCCATGATCTGGGAAATTTGTTATCAAGTCCAGGCCTTCAGCTCAGGTCCTTGACTCTGCGATCTGGGATTTCACTGGTCATCTTGGGCAAGGCCACGCTACTTCACTGCTCTGGACAGTGTGTCCCAGAGAAAACCGACATAAAATTTCAATCCTCACCCCACTCTTACTAGCTGTGTGAACCTTGGGCAAGTTCTTTAATATATCTGAGCCTCATTTTCCTTGTCTCTAAAAGTAAGGGTGAAGATCTTAAAAACCACAATAGCTAACTTATTCAATGTACTATCTAAGTCAAAACGCTCAATACTAAATGCATTATTACATACCTTTTCTCGCTTATTATCATTAACTATTTATGATAATCTAACACATAAAGTTAATAACAATTGATAATAATACTGCCTTCATAGGATCATCATGATTAAGTGACAGAAAATAGGTTAAAGCTCTTTGCCAACCAAAAAGATATACATAGATGTTAATTGTAACATATTGTTAATAACAAGACAACAGGCCCCAGATGGAGTCACTTATGCTAAGCCCAGCCCCACGTCACCAAATCAAGACTTCATCATGGTTTCAGCTCTCCCAGGAATGAAATCTTAGTCAATCAGGAATCTCCTGATCAGCACTAGTGAGGTAATCTGCCCAAAAGACCCCTGCCATCCCCTAAAGGAAAATAATTTTGCAATAACCAACCTGTTTTTTGGCCTTAGTATAACTTCCTTGCTACCATTCCCATCTTTCTCTAAAACTCTTTCATGCTGTAGGGCTCCTGTGAGGCTCTATTCTAGCTGCTAGACTGGATGTTGCCTGATTCAACTCAATTTTTACTCAAATAAACTTAAAATTTTTAACATGACTTAGTTTGTCTTTCAACAGTTCTAGTATCAGAAGAGGGAAGCAAAGGAAACCCTCAGGGGTACACAAGCACAGCGAGCAACCAGACATAGGTACCTGCTGAGTCGCTTGAGCCCACTGCTTTGCTGCGGTCTCTGGAGGTCATGGGCAAGTCCCTCTAGGATCCTAGCTCCACGGCTTTTGCATTATGAGCTTTCAGGCTTTATCTGGACATTTCTTTTTCCAGACTGGGTCCAGAAACTGGCTGGAGTAGGACCAGATCCAGGGTCAGACTGGTTCTGACTTAGAAACCGAACAGGTCTGGGGTCAGAATGGGTCTGACTTAACCTGGAGGTCAATATGAGGCCTCAGGTGAATAAAATGTTGTTTTAAGGCTGAACAAGCAGGATCACCTTAACCAAAGATAATCTTGAAAAACAGTGGCCACTGTGGAAAACTTTTAACCTAAATAAGCTTATCCATTTATTAGGTATCCTAGAAAAGAAGGGGTCTCAGCCAAGCACTCACTATAAAGGGTAGAGGAAGAATTACTTTTCCAGCTCTCCAGTTTCTGGTGACCAGGACGAGACCCACTGGGACACCAACCCTGACCCAGAGCCTATGGATAGGGTCCTGGGAAAATGGGTAGGAGCTGGCAAAAGGTAAGAATTCTTACCAAAGTCACTTCTCCCACATCTCCATGTGTAGCACCTGGTTGAGAGAGAAAGGTAAAATTTCATGCTGTCTCTTCCTTTCCAAGTTCAGACTGGCAGGCAAAAAAAAAAAAAAAAAAAAAAAAAATCTGTAAGAATTAGATCTTTGAATACTCAACATCACTGATCACCAGGGAAATACAAATCAAAACTCCAATGAGAGATCACCTCGCACCTGTCAGAATGGCTAAAATCAACAACACAAGACACAACAAGGTGTTGGAGAGGTTGTAGAGAAAAGGGAACTCTCCTGCACAGCTGGTGGGAATGCAAACTGGGGCAGCCACTCTAGAAAACAGTATGTCAGTTCCTCAAAAAGTTAAAAATAGAGCTACCCTGCGATCCAGCAATCACACTACTAGGTATTTACCCAGAGTATGCAAAAATACTAATTCAAGAGGATACACGCATCCCTATGTTTATAGCAACATTATTGACAATAGCTAAGATATGGAAGCAGCCCAGGTGTCCACAGACTGATGAATGGGTAAAGAAGATGTGGACCATTATTCAGCCACAAAAAGAATGACATCTTGCCATGTGGATGGAGCTGGAGGGTGTTAGGCTAAGTGAAATAAGTCAGTGAGAGAAAGACAAATGTGATTTCACTCATATGTGGAATTCAAGAAACAAAACAAATGAGCAAAGGGGAAACAGACAAACCAAGGAACAGACTCTTAACTATAGAGAACAAACTGATGGTTACTGGAAGGGAGGTGGGCGGGGAATGGGTGAAACAGGTGATGGGGATTAAGGAGTGCACTAGTGATGAGCACCGGGTGATGTATGGAAGTGTTGAATCACTATATTGTACACCTGAAACTAATATCACACTGTATGTTAACTAACTGGAATTTAAATTTTAAAAAAGCAACCCCCAAAAAGAATTAGATCTTTGAACTGTGATTCATAAATTTACTCTTAGGTACCCATTGGGTTGATCCTTCCTCTCCCAGGGATCGTCATTGCTTTCTTGTTTGTCTTTCTGTGTTCTAGGAACTTGGCTTGGCAACCGTTAGGTTGGGGGCCCCCACAATATGGTTGGACAGAAATGCAGGGTGCACTCCATTTGCATCCACAAGTTCAGTCAATACTGCCAGGACTACTTACTATTTGTACTGGCTGTAACCTGACAAGATACTTGTTTTGTTTTGTGTTTTTTTTAACCTGACAAGATATTTGAAAGGATTTTTTTTTTTAAAGTAGCTCTATGGTCCAAAGTTGGCCAAATTAGAAGCTGATATTAAGAGCCTGACAGGAACTTTGTTTTCAGTCCTTCTCCCCTAAACTAAAATGAAACTATGTACCCAGAAGGGAAGAAAAACATCTGAAGCTTTTAGTGGAACAATTTACTAAAACACTTCAAAGAAACAGCTTTGAATCTAGAACGTAGCAAACTTTTGATTAAAGATTTTCTCTCTGATATAAAAAAGAAAATTGAGGGTAATGTAATTGGATTGCTGTGTCAGCCTCTTGATAGCATTCAGGTTGCAACCCAATTCTTTGAGGAATTAAAAGACAATTGTACTTGTCTTACAAATTTTGTCTCTGTGAGAACAGAAACGTGGCTCTAGAAATAATTCAAAGCCCACTATCTTTTTTACCAATCCCCGAACTTCCCTATTCATCTCAAAAGGCTTGCAGATATATTGTAAAAGATCTGGATTTAGGGGAAAAAAGTCCTTCTTGGGAATTTGCATTCTTTCTCTGTGCCTTTTGAGATATACATATTCTATGCGGTCTTCTCCAGGAAACAAGATAATTCTTATTAGAAGGAGGGCGGTAAAAAAGGAAAGACTATTTGAAAACTCAATCTATAAAAAATATAAAGTTACTTTCACAAATATAGGTAAAAAATTTAAGCAGGTAACCTTAACTTATGCCATCTGCCAGAAACACAATCTGGATCCAATTGTTCTTTATAAACTAGTGAGTTTTGCATTATAATGCCTGTCTTGTGGCTACAATTTTTTTTAAGGGGGAGGTAGGGGGTGGTGCAGGGGGAGAGCGAGACAAAATCTCAAGCAGATTCCATGCCCAGTGCAGTACCGCATGGGGGGCTTGATCTCACCATCCTGAGATCATGACCTGAGCTGAAATCAAGAGGCAGACGCTTAACCCAGTGTGGTTACAATTTTAAATGAAACCTATAAGGTCTCTCTTTGTATCTGTATCTGTCTGTATATTTATATATGTCTATGTATGTATGTTATACATGTGTGATTTTTTTTTTTACCTCTGGTCAGTACTGTCGAAATTAATTTGTAAAGAGCTCCATTTAATTGATTTAAAGACAAACAAGAATTTATATAAAGTATACTCTCAGGAATATAGAAACTAACACTAATATTTTTCAAGTTCACATGATTTAGGATAATCTTTGATAAATAAAGGCAAGTTTAAGTTTGTTAGTTGAGTTAGTTATCGCATGATACAAATTTATTTTCATTCTATGTTCACTAGAGGTCAAATAAGCTCATGTTATCTCTATTACAGAATTTGTCATCAAAAAAGATGATGGTTATCTGTTTAATGTCTTGTGAAATTTTCACGAAATTTCCACATAATCTAAACATAACTGTTAAGAAGACAGCAGGAGGGAAAGAATGAAGGGGGGAAATCGGAGGGGGAAGATGAACCATGAGAGACGACGGACTCTGAAAAACAAACTGAGGGTTCTAGAGGGGAGGGGGGTGGGGGGATGGGTTAGCCTGGTGATGGGTATTAAAGAGGGCACGTTCCGCATGGAGCGCTGGGTGTTATGTACAAACAATGAATCATGGATCACTACATCAAGAACTAATGATGTAATGTATGGTGATTAACATAATAATAAAAAAAGAACAAATGAATTAAATAGATGGAAGATAAAAGTTTATAAGTGAACATTTCAACAATAATTATGTTTTATGTTATGTGTACTAGTTTCCAGAATCTTTTTGGTAACTTGAAACCTTAATGTTATACTGATATAAATTAAATGATGGGTATTCATTGAGTATCTAGGACACTTCCAAATAATATAAAATACTGAAACATTAATTACTGAACATAGGTTTATACACTTTTAACTTCCTTTTACAGAGGAACTAAAGACATTTGGGTCTATTAATAAACATTTATACCACACTGTAAAATTTACTATGAGGAAAAATATGTTTCCAGAAGTTATAAAATATTTTTATAAATTCACCAATCCACAGAATGCTAGTGTAACAAACAGTCCACCATTGCTTACCTCTTAGTTTTCACTAGAAATTAAAGAATCTAAAGGCTAAAAATTCTAATCAATATATGTAATTAAATCACTTAGAAATAATAATAGTGAAAGGAAACAATTGTGTATGAAAAGTAGGTAAGGAAAGTAAAATGACTGCTTGTTCCAGAATGAGAAAGAAGAAAACTTAGAACAAAATCTGAATGAATATAAAAAAAGTTGTAGGATGTTTGTGGAAAAGAAATCTTGGGAAAGAAATTTTTTGTGTGGTCTGGCTCAGATTGGAATAAATTTATTTACATTTTAAAGGAATGAGTTTAATATATCAGAAGTACACTGATCCAAATTTGAATTTGTTTTTCTATTAAAAGGACAAAGTTTTCTTAGATTATTGGTCTGCTCTTAATAAGAAATTATAACCAAGGGTTTTTCTTTATCTTTTAAGGGATCTGCCTGGACAGCAAAGATTTCATGTCTTACTAAAATAATTTATTGTTCTGGGGTGCCTGGGTGGCTCAGTCGTTAGGCGTCTGCCTTCGGTTCAGTTCACAATCTCAGGGTCCTGGGATCGAGCCCCACATCGGGCTCCCTGCTCGGCAGGAAACCTGCTTCTCCCTCTCTCACTCCCCCTGCTTGTGTTCCCTATCTCGCTGTGTCTCTGTCAAATAAATAAATAAAATCTTAAAATAAAATAATTTATTGTTCTTCACATTGTCTTTATTGTGTCTTTCATTACTTATGAAAACCCAGTCTTCTCGATCTTAAAAGAGCTGAGTTTTGTTCACAACTCCGTAACTTTCTGTATTTGCCTCTAACATCTTCTATTGTCACCTTGGTTAAATAGACAAGTAGGTATTATTTCATAATGATCTGTGATCCTATTTGTCAAATGTTCAAATCTTTTGATTTTCCTTTCTTTAAGATTTATTTGAGAAAGAGACAGAGAGAGAGAGAGAGAGAGCTAGCACGGGTGTGGGGGAGGGGGGAAGGGGCAGGGAGAGAGGGAGAGAGAAACTTAAGCAGACTCCACGCTGAGTACAGAGCCTGACACAAGGCTTGATCTCACAACCCTGAGATCACAACCCGAGCCAAAAACAAGAGTTGGATGCTCAACCGACTGCACCACCCAGGTGCCCCCAAACCTTCTGACATGTTTTTTGCAAATTCTAAATGGAGTCTTTTTTTTTTTTAATGGAGTCTTTTTGACTGCAAACTAACTTTGAGATTTCCTAGAGGGTCCCTGGAAAATCTCAAAGGATTTGTCTCTCACCTTGTAAGAGATCGATGTTAAACTTATTAGGTTTATTTGGCATGTTTAATTACATGAGAAGCATTGTCGAATAAGTGATGATAAACCTTCTTAGGTTATTTTTGCATGTTACTAATATTAGTGTCCTTAAAATTGCATGAAATTCCTAAGAATCTAATATGTCTTGGTATAATGTTAGCAGTCACAATTCCAGTTATTATCTTAAAATGTTGTATGTCACAGAAAAAAAAACAAATTTCCTTGTCGATTCCATTATAATGCACTATCATCAAATCTTTAACCACAGGTATTTTTAAGCCCTTTGTCATTTACAGTTACTGTTTTACTCTGATGCTTTCACAAAAGTGAGGATCCTACTAAGTACTCTTGACCACTGACACTGCTCCCAAATTACAAGGTGCAAAACTTGGGCGCATATTTCACTACTAAAGAAGGTTCCACCTGACATCTGGTCCTATGCAAATGCTTGAGAAACCTTAAAATTAAATTGGCTAGGAACAAAAGTAGCTGACACAAGGTAAACTGCTCCCTCCCAAGATGTCAGATTAAGAACATTTCTTTCCATTCCTCCTTCCCTCTCTGATCATTTTTTTCCCAATTCTTATACCATGAAGGTCTTCATGATTCTTTTGTTCACCTTTTGTCTTGCTCTGGCCGGAGAGATAATGCCAATGTTCATATAACTCAGCCATGGCAAGGAGGTTAGTAATCCAACCTACAAACAACGTTGGATTTGTCATAATGCTGGTGATCCTATAGTTATTCCTTTCACAAACTCCTCCCTGATTTCCAATACCTCAGTGTCTTTGGAAAAAAACTCAGCCCTCTCTCTATTGGGGTAGGATCCAAAACCCTGGAGGTCAACTTCCCTGTCTCTGGTTAGCAGCCTTGTATCTAACTCTGCACAAAGAAAGGGACACAAGGCAAGGGTAACCAGAATAAAACCACCTGTGCAGTCTATAGACCCTTGAATTTTACTGGCCTCCATGGCTATCACCTTTCCATTCCTGAGCCACAGGCTCAAATGGGAATGACCAGGAGTCATTCATGATTCAAAGTATGCTTCCTCTGGCAGATCCCTACTGCCCTGGATAGGAGTATGTACAATTGAGGCCATGGTAAGGAACCTCTTCTTAACTCTTGAAGATTTTGCAGAATTTGCTATTAAAGCAATAGCTGCCCAGTGAAAACCCTGACTCTCTGAGCAAAGTTGTTCTTGATAATAGGATAGCCCTTGATTATTCTTTACCTGAGCAGAGTGGTGTTTGTGCTATGGCCAACACCATTTGCTGCACTTGGACTGACACTTCTGGGGAAGCTGAGACTCCACTTACATTAGATCACCGAATAAACCAGTTGGCTTAAGAAAGTGACTCCTTCAATGAGGTCTTCCTTTGACTTATTTGATTCTGATTGGATTGGGTCTTGGGGGCCATGGCTCTGAAGTACTCTCCAGACATTGGGAATTATCCTGCTTATAATAATCATAGTAGTCTCCCTGGCACATTTTATTCTCTCAGAAGTTTTAAATGAATGTTTATGGCCACTAACCACCAAACAATGATCTCCGTAAGACCAGAACATCAGAAAAGGAATAAGGAGAATGACCAAATTAAAGCATGTGAACCTGGTGTTGTCATCTGTGAACGCCACAGAGAGATTCAGCAAAAAGACATCATGTCCCGTGAATACCACATAGAGATTAGGCAAAAAACTGTAAGAACTCCAGAGTGGTAGCTGGGAGTAGTGCTAATGCCTTCAATTTTGACCACATCTCTCAGTTAGGCTAAAAGTCTAATCAAAGGAGGAGTTGTTAAAAATAAGACAACAGGCCCAAAATGGAGTTGCTTATGCTAAGCCCCATGTCACCAAACCAAGACTTAACCTAATTATAGTTTCAGCTCTCCCAGAAATGAAATCTTAAACCAGTCAATCAGGAAACACCTGATCAGCACTGGTGAGGTAATCTGCCTGATAGACCTCTGTCATCCCCTAAAGGAAAGTAACTTTGCAGTAACCAACCTGCTTTTTTGTCCATTATTTCTTCCTTATTTCCACTCCCTTCTGCCAAAAGTCTTTCATTCTATAGAGCTCCTCAGAGCTTCTTTCTATCTGCCGGATTGGATGCTGGCCAATTCAAATTGATTTTTTTTGCTCAAACGCTTAACAATTTTAATATGCCTCAAGTTTATCTTTCAACGACGTGCAATAAAATTTTAGAAGCACCCAGAAAAGTCGATGGATTACAAAATTCTTGTCTGTGCACTGAAATATCTTTACCAGGGCTCAAATGATCTTTTATTCCAAAATTGCCACAGGGTTTAAAACGCATGGGTCTGGAATCTCTGTTTGGAGATTTTAGTGATCCAAATATCATACCAAGGCATAAGTAATTGGTCGTAAGTCTTTTCCTAGACCTAGCCTTTGCTCAGGCAGAGGGTACAGAAAACACACATAGTCTCTGAAATCTGGGGGAGATGGGAGGAGCAGGTAACAGTCTGGATCACAGAGCAGGTATAATGCAGGAAGAAGGGCTGGAGGCTGGCTGGCTTTGAGAATGGACTTCTTTTAGTGGACAGAGAGGAAGTAATTCTTAGTAGTAATAACAACAACAGCAACAACATAATAGATGTTTCCTCAATTACAGTACCAAGTATTTCATCTATCAACTAGTCTTATGTAGCTCCAACACCAGCATCCCACTCTGATTACATCAGAAGTAACACCTTTAAATTTTAAAAGCTGAGAAAAGAAATCTATCAAAAGGTTTCATTAATTTGGACATCAATACGTTGGAATGTGTGATGACTTGAATCATGGTGAGGCTGATGCTCCCCTTTGCTTGGCAAACTGCCTCTTCATTGATAATGCAAATTGTGACTGCAAACAGCATCTCTGGGGGGCGTTTAAAGTGCTTAAGGGAACACACTGTGCACTTCAGAAGCGTTCCTTTTATATGCAATTAGTCTGTTCATGACACATCATTCTTATCTATTCATTAAAATAAGTCCCTGGCTTAGTTGGAGGCATTTTATGGATTTCTAGAATCACAGAAGCTCAGAACTGGCCAGAGCCTAAAGGTCATCCCGTTCACCACCCTGCTGGTGGTCACTCCTCTCTCCAATATCCATGCCTGGGCCACCATTGTTTCTGATCCTGTCCAGCAAGTGGTCACTCTTGACCTCCTCTGGAAGCCCCTGGAGAGATCACGGACTCTAGAGTCAGGAGGATCTGCATCAAATCCTAACTTCATCCTTTACCGGTTACTTGAGCCTCAGTTTCCTCAAAAAGATTGTTTGCACTGTGGCTGGCAAAATACAGACAGAAAGTAGATTAGGGTTTGCCTCGGGTGGGTACGGGAGGGATTACAAATGGGTGGGAGGTTTCTTTTGGGGGCGATGGGAATGTTCTACAATTAGATCGTGATGATCCCACAACTCTGTAAATTGAGTAAAAGTCATTGAACTGTAGGCTCAAAACAAGTGAATTTTATAATATGTAAATCATGCCTCAATAAAGCTGTTAAAAAAAAGACAAGATAAAAAAATACATAGGGACTTTTTTTTTTTTAATTACGGAAAAAAGCCTAAGGTGCTAAGCACAGTACACATGAAATAAAACCTAATTTGGGGTGTTGTGGGAGAAAGTATACGTGGTTAAGAAGCAAAAAGAGTTTCAGAAAGATTCTGCTTTGTACTCTCAAGAAAATTAAAGAAAAAATTGTCTCTAAGAGAGATAAAAATTAGATCATAAGACAGACTGAAGAAAATATATAGCTCCACAAGCCCTTAAAAGAAATCCATGAGACCAATGTGTTTAAGAATTCAGAATCTTTTGAATTTTAGAAAGGTAATATGGGGCATTTTCCATAAATTACATAACACCCCCAACAGGGTATGTGGCAGCATCTCATAATTAAACACATTAATATTTCTTTAATGAAATGCATGAGTATTCATACTAAGCAAGATAAATACAAGACTATAAATAGACTCATGTCAGTTCAGGCTCAGTTTTGCCACCCAGGGAGTTTGCTATAAACTTCAGAAAACTCTTGGTTTGTCAGACTTTTGGAGTTTTAGGAATAGAGATTTGGGGTTGTGGGTATTTTGTCATCATGACCTTGCCTTTGACAGTATAGTAGCTTTAGTGATTGTTACTTCTGTTTCCCTTCTCCCCATGTCCCTAGGGACTCTAAAATCGTCTCTCCCAGGGGAGACCCTGAAGTTGGGGACCAAGCTTGGGGATAGATGGGACTTTTTTGCTCTGCCACTACTGAGCTTAGAGGAGAATGAGATACTGAAAGGAAATAGGATAAAATGGAAAATTTAAATGAGAAATACTGTTCAAGATGGAGTGGGGAGAGAAGGAAGGATCAAAATGTTTTAACTCAGGATAATGGGTATATCCTTAAAAAGCACAGGAAGCAGAAAAATGAACATTTCAGGTCATTAGTAAGTACAGGGTCATTTATTTGGCTTGTTCATTTATTTCCGAAGTACCCTACAGAAGTTTATAAAGCCTTGCAAAAGATTTACCACCTGCTCTTCTCTAATCTTTGATGCACCATGTAAGTGCCCCTATCTTTCTACCTCCTTAATGAGACCCTGACTCAGCAGGGGCCCAGGGTGACATGGTGCCATGCCAAGACAGCCAGACTTTTACCTCAGTCTGGTGACACTGATGTGACAGCCCACCATGGCTGGGCAGACCACAGCCTATGTCCTTGAGCTGTAGAGCAAATCTTTCACTAGACTCCAAACTTCTTAAGGGCAGGAATGGTGCGAATTAATGTTATATTAGGGCCTAGCAAGCCGTTCAATAAATACAGTTGATTAACTGAATAGATGAAAGAACAAATAAGTTGAATGCCATATAAAAGTAGTTTGAGAGTTTACTGTTTTGTAAAGACTACCAACCATTGCTCTAGGATCAAAAATGATTTCATGGGAAGGATGCTTTTCTTTGGGTTCTCCTCATGCTACCCCAAATGATATGTGTTCTTCTAAGTACCTGTTTCTCCTTGCGGATATCCAGCATTAGGAGGTATGAGAGGTGAGCCAATCCTGGTGTCTAAAAAACGAATATAGCCTCTTACTGTGTGACTCTCATCCAAGGAATCATTAACCACCGGCAAGACTGGAACAGGGCATGCATTTTTATCTTTAGGGTGTTACCATATTAAAGTTGGAGGGCAAAGCAGCTCCCACTTTTCTACCAGAGAGCAGCTTGGGGACTGGGGTGAGCAGCAGGGAAGTGACTTGTGTTGATGTTGAATTTCTGCCACAAGCAAGCAATCCGTGCTTAGACTGTGTATTTCTTTCGGTTGTCTTGGGAGACACGGAAGGGGCTCTGGAGGGGCTGGTGAGGTCTCCCTAGCCGAAGTGTGGCCACCGCTTTAGAGAAACATAGCCTACCCCATTCACATGCCAAAGAGACTTAGAGAAATCATTACTCCAAGTATCAGCTTTTACCTTGGAGCTTTGTTTACCTTCTTACCACGCCTCCCCACCCCACACATGGAAGCAGTTTCATCACAGACAAAATCACAAAATCACAGACTCCCGGTTTCAGGTGAACAAATAAACCATATGGTCTTCATATATCCTCTGATGTAACCTCCAGGTGCAGAGAACATGGTAGCCAACATCTATGCAGTTCCTCATATATGCCCTCCACTTTATGCATATACATACACTGTTTATATTATCTCATACCCTTATAACCACTTACCTCGATGTCCCCCTCCTTTCTACAGACGAGGAGACTGAAGTCAGCGACAGCGTATGACTTTCACACGGCCCGCGGCTAAGAAGAGAGTGAGATACAAACTCAGATATAAATTCCCAAGTCGGCTCACTTTTCGCTGTCTGTGGCCCCCACTGCTTGCCAAGGGCCTGATTCTAATTCCTCCTGAGCACGGGGAGGAATTGCTGTCCCTGAACCTTTCACCTGTGGCCCTGTGACTGCCCTCGGAGGCCTCAGAGCTCAGGTCTAATGGCTCTTGCTCAGGCTGGCTCCTTTGATGTGTGAAGACAGACCTCTCCACGCGCCTCCTCAGGCCCAGGTGTCTCCCCATAGTGGGCGCTTCCCCGCCCTGCAGGGTGAGCATAGTGGAGGGAGGTGAGGGGAGAGAGCCATGAGCAAATGTGGTTGATGATCTGGTGACTGGAAAAGCACAAGGAGAAATGGCTTTGTGTTTTGAGACCTCGGAGTCTGAATGCCAAGAAAGCTGCTCATCTCCGTTCCTCTGTAATCTTGTTGGGAGAGAAGCAGACAGGTGCATGCAGGACGGACTGGGGATGTCCCCTGTCCTCCCTGCCTGCCCCCAGAATACTAGGGCTTACCTGTTTAGCCTTTTTTTTTTTTTTAAGCTTTTCTGTTCTGTTCTTCTCTTCCTTCCTCCCTCTCTCCCAACCTTCCTTTTTCTCCTCACAACTTCGCATTACAATAGAAATCCCAGTGAATTGAGAATCTAAAAGACAGGGTTCAGAATCTGGCTCTGAGCCTCACTGCCCGGGTGCCCGGTGGCCACGTCATCAAGCTTCGTGAGCCTCAGGTGCCTCACTTCCCTAAGGAGAATTAGAATGACCCACATCCAGGGGGGGTCAGTTATATGAGAGGAGGAAGCACCGCAGAACCCTAAATGCTCTACGCAATGAGGACTGTGTGCTGCATGCCTGAGGGGGGGGCGAATTCCCAGTCCTGGCACGGACCACGGCTCAGGGTTTGCTGCAGAGTTCCTGCACGCGTTCTCGTAGATCATGTCGGATGGTGTTAGGATCTGAAGGGATGTGGCCTGCAGCTTTCATTTACCATTTAGTAATACCTGGAGGGAGGACAGTGCCCGAGGACATTGTTTTGGGCAGTAGTATTTAAAGACCTCCATTTATCTGGCTGCAGTTTCAACAGAAGCCCATTAGGTTAGTGATTAAATTAAATAAACATAGCCAATGAGACATCCATTCAATAAGTTATCATGCAGCCAAAGAAAATGAAATAGTAGAATATTTAATGACATGGCCACAATATTTTCGAAGTGAAACAGGCTGATTACAAAACGGAATATACACTATGATCCTTCCATAAACAATACAGGTTTATATAGGGGAGAATATTCCCCAACATGTTTGCTTTTGTTATCTCTAGTTGGTGAACCATGGGTGAATTTTATTATTGCGTTTTGCTTACTGGTACTTCAATTTGCTGCAGTAAAGATGAATTGTCTTTGCAATAAAAGATTTTTGTTAAATAAATAAACAAGTCCAAATCGGCCCATTCATTAATGTCTCATGTCCTGAGGATACTGCTTGGCCCAATTCCTTCTCCAGCAGTGGTGTGGCTGTATTTCTTGTAAATACACTGAATCCTTATCCATGGATTCTAGGAGACTCAGCATATAGGGGAATCCATGACTCTACACCAGGCTGGTTTTGAAGCTGGGTAGGGATGCTCAGCTGTATCTTGTAATGCACATATGGGTATATTTCTATGAGAGCAAAGGCAGTTAGTAAGTATTCTTTGTAATGCATGTATGGTGTGTGCATGTGTATTTATACCTAGCAAATTACGAATTCACAGTGGATATTAACACATATGTAGCTCACAGAGAGAAATGAAAGTATGGTTTAATAGAAGGCCAGTGCACTGAGAATGAAATATTTCTTCCGGTCATCTTCTGCAACTTGTTCGAGACCATTTCGCTGTATGGGCCTCAGTTTACTCATTTGTGTGGGAGCCAGAATAAACCTTTAAAACGACCAAGCTGAGTCTGAATCCCAGGGATGTGCTTTGGTGGTTGTGTTACCTCAGGCAAGTTATCTAACTCTGCAAGCTTCAGTTTTTCTCTGGGCAATAATGCCTTCCTCATGGGGTGTTTTGCTTGGCACACAGGAACTCTTCTGTAAATGAGAGAGAGAATGACCTGGCAATAGCACCTTTCACTTGAATGGAAGAGAAGAGTGTAGGGTTCCTTATTTTGCCATTGAAGTTTGCAGAGTGGCCCCCCCCCACACACAATGTTGAGCGTCAGCAACAAGGCCCATTGTTCCCGGGACATGCATCTGCCATAAAAGGGTCTCACGTCTTCAGCAGCCTCAGGCAACAGCCTGTTCCAAAGATGTGCTTTATCTTGACAATGGAGCTTCCTCTTTCCAGCAATGGAACTTTTAAATGTTGACAATGTTGAGTAAAAATTTTTCTAAAATACATTTTACAATAATTATCCATTATCCTGGCTTCTTAAACTGAATATACTGACCTGCGACTTCTGATGCAATACTGACGACTTCATTGACGTCTCAGGTCCCCATTATCATGTTGTGGGATGACAGCTCTCACCCTGCGTTAATATGTGTGTGTATCCTCTCCCGTCCTCCGTTCTAGTTGTTTCTTTTGCTGTTATTGTACCTGCCTTGAAAAGCAATCCTTAGTACTTTCCAGTTGCAATAAAATCAGGGCTATAGGATTATCCAGGGCAAACTCCCTCTTAGAGAAATAAGAAGCATATTTGGAGATGTGAAGAGAAACAGTGGAGATACGTTTTCTTCAAGATGTTTAATCTGCTATGGATTGGTGAGCTGAGTAAAAGAGCTTAATAGGATGCATGGCAAATAAAAATCAATAAGGAAAAATAAAAGTCTGCTCAAAGAAAGAAAGTACACGGCTTGAGTCCAGCCACTGTGTGGTACTTCCTTTCCAGAGACCCTCAGAAATCTTTTCTATACAGCCCTGGGATCACGGGGGCTGAGGGAGCTGGGAAACTGACCTCCAGATAAGAAAGCTGCCTCTATGTGCGCACGCATGCACACACACACACACACACACGCCGCATATGTGCATAAACAGATACACACCCATACACAAATGAAGGAGGAGACTGGGTCCCTATATGGGCTAGCTCAAAGAAATACGCCCCATTTAACTCCTGTTGGCTTAAACAGGTCTTTTTTTAAACGGTGCACTTTGAGATAACCTGGAGGAGATCTGTGTTCTGAATGTGTTAACGGGCTTCAGAAATCCACACCAGAGGGAGTCAAATGCTTATTCTCATTTCCTGCCTGTTCCTGCAGCAACTGCCTCACATGCCTATTGAAGAAACATGCCTTTTCTCTCCGATACCACAGAACACCTGCCAGAGAAGGAACAAATACGAAAACTTTAACAGTATCTCAAGAGTGTTCCCCCTTTGCTCCTCACCAACTACTGACAATCAATGTAAAAGTAATCCTAGTTTTTATTTGAAGCTATCTTGGCTTTAAAAGAACCTTCCCAAAAATGATTGATGCGATGAATTAAACCCGTAGGTAACCCCTGAAATCTGCTTTGAATAGCAACAAATTCCTAACAATATCTTCAACGCCTGCAGCAACGAAATCTAATCTCTGAACTCCTAAAGGTCAAGATTTGCTGTCTGGTAGCACGGCTCAAGAGTAAATGCTCCCTAATGCTGCGCTAGGTGATTGCTTTGCACTCCAGACAATGTCAATTTTGTCCAAGTAGCTGCAGATGTGTCTAGCATTAAGTCAGAATGGTGTCAAGGGCCCTTCTTGAACACCGGCTGCTTCTCAGAGAAACTGGTCCTAAAGCCCTAGTCTATTACAGTCCATGCCCAAAAGGCAGACATTTAAGGCTTAAAGGAGGATGGAGAATAAAGCTGCATTAGATTTTTTAATGTTTCTGAGTCAGGAGACCCAGGGGAAGAAATTCTCTGGTGATCCAAATGTCCTTCCTCTCCCCTCCCACCAACATTCTTTTGGATTTCCTGATTAAGGTGCTGCCACAATATCTATGAAGTCCTACCCTTGAGCTGCTTTCCTGATAAACCATTCATCACTGCTCTGGCCTGTTCTAGCTATCGAAAAGCTATAATAGACTAATGAAACCATTAAATTAAGAAGTATGTATGTTACAGGAAGTAATGTACCAAGGGAAGGCATGCGGTGGGGGCAGGGAAGTAAAGATGCAGCCACCCTCTGAACAGAGTACTCAGTATAATGAAGTCTGCAAATATATCAGCTCCTTTCCTCCCCAGGCCTGCAAAGAAGACACACCCCTCCCCAATATACCTCTTTAGTTTAAACCTTTTTTTTTTTTTAAAGCAGGAAAACATTGTAACTGATTTGAAAGCATACTTAACCTAGATCTGGATGAAGGTATTTTGGGTTTTAAAATTGCTAAGGCTCAGATGGAAGTATTTTGCTTTTTAAAATTGGTAAGGCGAGCATAAACCAGGTAATAGTTCTCACCTTTTACTGGGAAAACCGTATTCATCTGCCACCATTAGTATTTCTGCTACTCTGGAATAATCTATTTTTAATTCCTTTCTTTCTATGTTCTCTTCCTCCTTTGTTAGCCTTAAAATAACCAAATGTCTACCTGGGGCAGGTTGCCCTGAGTTCCTATCAGCATGCCTTGCCAGTCTATGGAGGCAAACAGTTATGTTGTTCCTTGTGTTAAACAAAAGACTCTTCTTTTTTTGAGAGAGAGTGAGCTAGCGAGCACTGGAGAGGGGCAGAGGGAGACGGAGAGAGAACCTTAAGCAGGCTCCATGCTCAGTGCAGAGCCCAACATGGGCTCCATCCCACAACCTGAGATCATGACCTGAGCCAAAATCAAGAGTCAGATGCTTAACTGACTGAGCCACCCAGGCGCCCCAACAGAGTTCTTTTTGGAAGAACATCTCACATTTCAGCTTGACAGCATCCATGATCCAGGATGAGAAAACATGTCACATAATTTTCCAAACTTTCCTGAGTTTCTCCTTAGCAAAAGATAAGTAACAAGTGGCAGAGGTTGCCACCAAATCACTCTGAGCCATCTTTGTCCAAAAACCACTGCGGCATTCTACAGATAAAATGTCATCTGTTCTGTGAAATCAATAAAGGAGGCAAGCCTAATTTCTCTGCCTCAGGAAACAATGTTACTGAAAACCCTGAGTTTGATTTTCCTCATTTCAGTCCTGACTGCATCATGCTTTTGGCCCTTCTTTTCTGCCAATAACTTGCACTGGCTGCCAAGTACCACTTGGAAGGAAGGCTAGCCTAAACCAGGGGTATTAAACTATGGAATCCAGGCAGGCATCATAAATGAGCGAAGGGAGCAGGTGTACTACGATAGTTGAGTGGTGGGTGAGCCTCTGGTGACTGATTCAGCTTGAGCCAGGTGTTGCCATGTAGAAATGCTTCCTTGCAAGGCTGGATTGTCTGAATTTTTTTTTAAAGAGAAGAGAAATATGGATTTTATTGGGGGTGAAATCTCTAGATGGTTAAATATGGGCTAAATTTTTAAAAACATGGTACAGGCAAACAAAATTCAGCTGCCTACCAGATCGAGCCCTTGAGATGCCATTTGTGATTTCTGCTTGAAATCCATTTACAGCTCAGCTCAAATGGGGAGTCAGCTGACTAATTAGAAGTGTTGGTAGGGAGATCAAGAATGGTGGAGCCCCAGCACGAGCTCTGCCTATAATTGGAGCAGCTGGGGGGGAAATTCAACCTGCATGTCCACACAAGCCTGCAAATGAGCAAATCCCAGGATTCTACCTATGCGAATGGGTTCAAAAGTCTCTTATTTTAAAAGGAGGAATAGGGGGTAATTCGTGCCCAAAGAGGCCAAAACTAAGAGACATAGCTAAACAGGTTAAGAAAGGAGAGTTGTAAGTTCAGCTAGCCCAAGGTCTAAATGAGGATGCTCTTATGGACTGAATGTTTGTGTCCCCTCAAAATTCATGTGTTGAGGCCCTCATCCCCAATGTGATAGTATTTGAAGGTGTGGCTTTGGGGAGTTAATTGGGTTTGGATGCGTTCATGGGGGTGGAGCCCCGCTGGGGTTGGCTGGTGGCATGGCACACATGTGCTTGCCCACCCTCCCTCTTCCTGTGTCCTTTTCCCTCTCTGCCGTGTGAGGATACAACAAGAAAGCAAACACCCGTAAACTGGGAAAAGGGCCCTCACTAAGAACCGACCATGCTGTCACCCCAATCTCAAACCTCCAGCCTCCAGAACTATGAGAAATAAATGTTTATGGCTTAAGCCACCCGGTCTATGATACTCTGTTATAGCAGCCCAAACTGATTAAAGACATATGCTAAGCAGGATTTATCACACCTGCCAACTGCAATGGACTGAGCCAATAGGCTGCTGGGGTGGCTAAGAAGCTGAGAGGAAAGAGTGCTAAGGATAGTGGTTTCTTGAGTGCAGTGATTTCACTATCCCTGGTCTAAAAGAGCCTAAGATTTGGAGTGTCTGGGTGGCTCGGTTGGCTAAGCATCTGCCTTCGGCTCAGGTCATGATCCCAGGGTCCTGGGATGGAGCCCTGTGTCGGGCGGGAGCCTGCTTCTTCCTCTGCCCCTCCCCCTGCTTGTACTCTCTCTCAAATAAATAGAATCTTTAAAAAAAATAATAAAAGAGCCTAAGATTTGAGGGATTACCACTTAGTTCTTACCTGGGTGGGCAAGGATTCCAGTTCTACAACAAAACCATGGGCCCTCGGAAGTACCCTGCCTGGTATCTTTAAGTCGTGTGTATAGAGATTCTATGGAATCCATCAGAATATGGACTTGCATCATGCATTTTCAAAGAGTAATGAACATTTATGACATTGAAAAGCAGTGAAAAATATAGATTCTAAAACGAATAACTCAGTCTCTGTGACAATAAAGCAAAACATTGAGTGATTACCTGTTTTAGGAAGGTATTATCAGGCCCATACCTGGCCCTTAATATTTAAATATTAGAATTAGGTGCCCTACTCACGTTCCCTTCTGGAACTAGCAATTCGCTCTCCAGCGGCTGGGAGTGTTGGCTACTGATGGCTCACAGCTGAGTCCTCTCCAGGACCTGCCTTCAGTCACAGAGCTGCTCCTGGGGGCAGCCTCCATTCAATGGCTCATCAAAGGAGGATACAAAGTCTTGACCTCCCTTGCTTCAGTTGGAACAACTCAGAAGGGCCATCCCAGTTCCAGAGCTCCCATAAGATCACCTGAAGCCTCTGTTGTATCTACCTCACAGTCCAATACCTCCTCTGTCCTAACCACCTCCTTTACTCTCCATTCTGCACATAAATCTCAGAATCTGTTTCCTAGAAACTGACATACAACATGGATCGAGTTGAAATATACATAGAATAATAAAATATCAAAGATGCTGTATGCTAGGCAAATTTTAAATGACTTTCATATTGATGGAATAAAACTGAAAATTTAGGGAAGCAAGAAAGGCATATAAATTTTAATGAAAATATTTCCATTTGTCCATAATATCAGCTTTACCTATGTGTAAAAAAATATATATGTTGTTTCAGTTTACCTAGGATGCCTCTTTGTTTATTTGGGGGACTTCTCCCACTCTAGGAGATTTGAAGAGCAGGAGCCAACTGTGGGACCCAAGTCCCTGGAGGCAGAAGTAGGCAAGTGAGCCTGGCCTGATTGATCTATAATGATTAGTCCAACAGAAATGCGTGTGACCAAGGCAAAGCCAAGCAGAGTCATTCCACGAGATTTAATGGTACACATCAAAAAAGACAGGTTCTTTCTTCTTCTATCATAAGCTATGATAATGTAAGTCTGGAGCTGCTAGTGACCACTCCCATTTACAGTAGAAGAGAAGAAAGCTGACACGTAGAGAGAAAGAGAGCCAAGAGATAAAGAGATAAAGAAGACAAACTGTCTATGCCCTTGGATCCAACTGTGCCTGAAGTCAGAACCTTGGACAACCTAGTTATATAAGCCAAAAATATTCCCCTTCATTTTGCTTTAGCTGCATTGATTTGGGATGTCCATCACTTGCAACTGATGGAGTCCTGACTAATTCGTTGCATTAATCATCCAGAGACAGATTAAAATAAAACTAAATGACAATTAGGATCGTCATAACAGCAAAGTAGAGGTCCCAAATCTGAGCAAAGAAATGCAGTCATGAAAAAGAGAGGATGCATTTTGGGGTAGCTCTTGGTGAAAAGCTCGAACCTAGAAGCACTACTAATTGAGGCATAATATAGAATAAAATATAGGCAGAAATAAAATGGGGTTTGCAGTGTAAAAAAGGCACTGATGACCCACGAAATAAAACAAATGGGGCAATAAAAACTCCACCTGGTATTCTTGGAGTGGAGGAAACAAAGTGTCCAGTTGAGGTCAGGAGAGATGGAGGAGGGAGACGTGACCAGGGGGCGCAGGCTGAGAAGGCTGATGGCAGTGGAGGGTGCTCAGGCAGGCAGTCTAAAGGAAGGGGCTGTCAGACTCCAGTTAGGGGAGGGGCCTTCCATGTCAAGAAGGAAGCAGGTAATGAGACTCACTGGCTTACCCACATCCTGCAACTTATAAGGGGCAGATTACCTGTGAAGCTAACAGAATTAAGCGTCAGTGCTCCTCACTGGGAAAAGCCCCTTAAAGATCCTGTGAGGGACTCCTGTAATTTGCTTACATGGTCAGATGTGTTCGTAAAATTTGCAAAAGCAAGATATGTTAGCCATTGTTGGTTAATAAGAGGTTTAAGACACTCTTTCTAATCTGATTTCCCCTCTTTCAACCTGACCCTTGTGTTTTGTGGTGTTAAAGTGGTAATGAGCATCCTGGGGATCCAGCTAAGGAGAAGTTGAGTTGGGGATCCGTTTTGCATTTAGTGGATTACATTTGTGGTGTTCAAGTTCCCTTCCACGTGCAGTTACTCCAGTATCGCTTACCACCCTGGTATAGGAATGTCTTCCAGGAATCCTCCTCTCACCTACTTTGCTGGCTTATAAAAGTGCAGAGCAAGAGGTGCTAGAGCCATGTGAGTGTGTCCTTTGCCAACTGACACCAGACAGAGGTGGGTATAGGAGAAGAAATGCCTTCGGAAATAGAGCCAGAAAGTAGTTACATGAGATAGCCTTCCAATCATCAGATGTAGACAATTATGAGGATCCAGTTCTCATCGTGACATAGTCAGGATGGAATTTGCATCCCCCGTCAACAATGAACTCAGTAATGCAAGGTATACAATTATTACATATTTTCTATAATTCTGGTAAAAACGATGTGATTTAGAATATATAAGACTCCTTGTGTTTAAAGGCACAAACCTTTAGCTGTACTACAAACAGCTAGGACTTCCATGTGACAAGTTGTACACTGTATGCATTTTCACAAAAATATTGAATCAAGTCATACATTTTATGCATCTACAAAATACAACATGAATGAGAATACCACAAAATTCATACACTATAGAGAGGGCTTTAGCAACAAAATGGTTAATGCAGGATATCATTTCAAAGAATATTTAAGACTAGTCCTTGCACAAGAAAATTTTAAATGTTCTTAAGTCTTACAGGTCTTCAGTGAAACTGAGTGACGTTCCTCCCAAATTTAAAGACAATCCTAAAAACAAATGTGACAGTACAATAATAATCTGTGAATCTGAAAAAAAAAAAAAAGTTCTCTAAATGGTCAATAAGTGAAAAAAATTGTCAACCATACTAAAAGGAAATTATCTTTGAGGAAATTATTTTTCTCTATAGAAAACTTTACAAAATTGTCATGAGAAGGCAAAGTGTTTGCAGCTAGAAAATATTGGGGGAAAAGTATTATATAAATATGCCAAGCAGATAATGATGGGTCTAATGAATGTTATCTTTCTGGTTGTGATGCTTGTGGTATTTTCAATTTTATCATTTATTTTGATTTCTATGATCAATCTAAACAGATATACCCATTCATACATAATTTTGTATCTGTCATTTTGTATTTTTTGTTAAGGACCCCATCCCCTCCCCCAGACTGTATAAACATCATGCCCCACAAAACCTGTTCCTGCGGTTGGATTTCCTCCACTGGACAAGAAACAAAGGTTAAAGGGGAAGACGCCTAGAACCAGCCCCCTCCCCCCCCGCCCCCCCTCCCGCCCCTGGTCCCACCCAGTAACTGTGGCAAAGGCCTAAATTTTTGTTATCTGCATTCAGACCCAGCTGAGTAGATTTTGTGCTTATTCAAGAGACTCATTCCTTCCCACAACATCTTCCTACCTGCTTGCTGAAATTCACCCAGTACCTGGGAATAGGGAAACCTATTTTTCTACTATTCAGCTTAAAATGCAAATGTTCGCTTTAATTAACTCTTCCGTGTAAATGAGTTTTATTTCTCGCTGTTTGTAAGGTGTGTGTGTTGGGGGGGTTGCTGGGCGGGGTGGACAACAGGATCTGAGGGAGAAGGGAAGCAGAAGAGAGACAGCAGGGAGGATGGAGAGTGAGGACCATCCCTACCTGGGGGAGATAAAAGATACAGACAAGACAAGCCTGGGGACAGGGAGCAACGTTTGTCCCCTTACCTTCCGCGCAGTGGTGGTACCAAACAGGAGCTGTGCTGGGGCGGGGCGGGGGGGGGACGCGGGGGGTGTTACCAGCGCCGTAACAAGGCTGCATGATTTATGAAGTGTTTCTGAGCCCAGCCCCACATCCTATAAAGAAGGGTCATTCCCCAGGGATTCGTTAATCAAGGAGCACTGTACAAACACCACTTCCTGTGGGATGTTAATACTGTCTAAAGCAGGAGAGAGCGAGAGAGTAGGGAATCATTGTTTAAGGGAGAGAGAAATTAGTTCACAGCTGAAAAATAAAACTCGCCTTGTTGTAGAAAAGGCCTCTTTGCTAACAAGTGAAGAATAAGCAACTTTCTTATGTAAGCATTTTGACATCTGTAAAGTAGATTCTGTACTTAACTAAAAAGTAGATACTTTCTTCCAGCTCCTAAGCTTCTTGTTCTTAGTGTTCTTAGTACCATGGAGCAGGCTGTTCTAGCTGATTCCAGCCCAAGAGCTGGACTTCGGCAGTTTATTTACGTGACTTATTCGTGTACGTGGGCTATTAGGTATAAAGGAGAAAGATAGGGCTTTTAGGGAGAAGACAAGCCACCGGGCCCCACTCCCCTGGCCTGGCTTGCAGCCTTGGAGGGGAGGGTGGGGCCAGAAGGGGAAGGAGCTCTCTCCAGGAAAGGAGATAGGTAGGATACTGACAAGGAAGAGTCAGAGCAGTGAAATGGGCTGGGAGAGAAGCCCTGAGGGGACGGAAGCTGGCAGACAAATGCATGAGCCAGGTGCCAAGCCGGCCTTGTCATCTCTTTGGCCTTATTCCCCTTGACCTACACCTTAACTCGATCTTACCATTCATAAGACCAGGAGAAATGAGATCCCCAGGGAAAAGAAGACAAGAGGCAGTGCTTCTCCCATACCTGAAACTAACTGCCTATGCAGTCACTCCAAGGGCAGGGCAGCCCAGAGCCATCTCATCACACCTGTTACAGCTTAGGGAACAATCCAGTAGTATGAGACAATGGGATCAGGACTCTCAGAGTCTAAACACAGAGAATCCAGAGATAAATTTTAAGAGGGAGGCTCTAGTAGTCTACACTGAAAAAGCCAACCTCAGTGCTTTTGACTTAACCCCCACCCTTGGTGGGAAGTGGAGAGAGGGGAGAAGAGTTTCTTGAGCCCTTGTATCCTAGATGCTAGCCAGAACCTTAGAACTCATTCTCCAGGACCGAGATTTCCAGTGGGTCTGTGGAATTAGACAGACCCCCTCGGGGTAACACTGGGGCTGGATGAAGGACAAATCTCTTCCTTCTGTCCCCCAATCTCCAGCCCTTTGGAACATTGTTATATCAGTCAAGGCTCTTCCGGTTGCAAATGGCAGAAACTCAGTGAAACCGGCATTAGCCACCGAAATTGGGGAGGGGGAAGAGAGGAGATTATTTGTGCATATCATTAAGATGCCATTACTTATCTTTTAGGCTTTGCTAAATAAAGGGGCTCAGATGATTTTGTTAGGACACTGTCTCTAACTCTTGGTGGCTCTCTTCTGTTGGGCCAACATGGTGGCAAAAATGGCCCTAACGGTTCCATACTTATATGGACCTCAGAGTTTGCAATTTCAGAGAAAGAGAGACCCTTTTTTCCCAAAATGTTAGCGAAAGTAGCAAGTGGCTTCTCACTGATCAGGCTTGGGCCATGTGGCCGTTCCTGAACCAATCACCATATCTCAGAGGATGAGAAATGGGAATGAGACCAGCTCCACCCGAAGCACATGGACTGAAAGTGGGAGTGATTCTCCAGTGGAAAACTGGAAAGTGTTATCAAAATATGAGAGAAGAAAAGCTGGACAAGCAAAAGAGATGTGCATTATAATTGTTATTCATGTAAGATCTAATTACAGGAGCAGAAAGGGCAGGTTTGAAGGAGACAGGAGCTACCAAAAATACTCACTGTGGATGTGTGAAAGACAGAAGGGCATTCCACAGCTATTTTGTGGCAGCAAAAAAGAGTGACATTATGGGCCAGCTGGTGCTCACTCTAGTCTCAGGTCTTTTGGGCTTCCACTGGCAAACAAAGCCACTTTCTTCTTCCACCTCCCCCCTTTCCTCACTGGCTGTCGGCGTGAGTCGTGGGCTGTCTGTTCTGATCATGGCAGGCGGGGTGTCTTCCATGCCCACTGTCATATTCCAGCCAGGACTGTCCTGTCCTCAGTTCCCTTAACCAAGAGGGAGCACGAGACTCTTCCTTGCCTGGGGCAGCCGGTGACTGGAGAAGAGATGTACATGACACAAGAGTGGTCCATCTATGGGCTAGCAGGTGACTCTGTGAGGGGTCTTGAAGGCAACAGTAATCAACCAAACCAATCCTATTGGGAAGCTGGGAAAGTACCCTGTTCCTATGGCAGTCTCTGTTCTTGGTGGCTCTCTGCTTCTGGTGCTAGCTCTAGTCTACTGACTCCTCACATTAACCAGCACCCCCTTTGTTCTTAAGAAGTTTTGTCCCTTCAGTGTAAACCTCTAACACAGAGCAACAATTCACCACACCCTAGAGGCAGCAGCTTTGGTTGTCCCATGTCCTCTCTGGTGACAGGCTAAGTCACGGAGCAGCCCAGAGAGGGGCAACACTATAGTAAATTCTCCATGTTGTTTCTGGGACACAAGGATGCTCGTGGTGGCAGACAACATGATGTATACACAGCAGCAGGTTCAGATCCTATCAAAGGCAACTGTGTGTACATCAGACTCTCTCCAGGTCAGGAAAATGGACCAGAACACCCAAAAGGGTGGAAGAGGGAGAAGGTCAGGACATCCAACAGTACACAGCCCTTACTCTAAGACAGTGGCTTGTTAAAAACGTCGCAGCTGAAGCAAGATGGCAGGTGTGTCAGGCCACCTATCTTTGCCCTGGAAGATAGGTACGCTTCCGGGAAAAAAAAGAAAAAAAGAGAGAAAGCTATGGATAAGAACCAGTATAATAAATTAGAGAGAAAGACACTGCTCCCAGCCATATAAGAATTTCCCCAACTTGTCACCTTGTCAAAAATGGAATCTTGATTCCTCTCTGTCAACGTCAAACATTTCCTGCCTAGTTAACATTTATAGGTGCAGGCAGGGAAGAGGTGAGAGTAGCATTGATAAGTGCTGGGGGAACACTGCTTTAGAAAAGCACATTAACCCTTTTGCCTGTTCCAGCTCCTAGGGGGGAGATAGAACAGGTGGGCTTAATTGGCTCGGAACAAAGTCCTTGAAACTCCCTAGAAAGCTATGCAAGCAGATGTCACTCTCTGGCACCAAGTGTTAAAGAGGTATCTTTGTAACAAGCCCAGCGAAAGGTGGATAGCAGATTTGTTTTGATGAAACTAAGCTTCCACCCTCACTTTACAGGGATTTGAGGACACCCTCCCCCAGAAAAAAAGACAAGGTACTTCCTGTGAAAGTTTACAATTTAAGTTCTAAGTGTACCATGTAAAGGTTGAGGGTGAATTTAAATGGCATCCTGTCAGAACAGTAATCCCATCAAAATTATCCCCCCACCCTCTACTAGTTCTCTCTCACACTTCCTGATCTTTTTTTTTTTTTAAGATTTATTTATTTATTTGAGAGAGAGAGAGTGCACGAGCAGGACAGGCAGAGAGAGTGGGAGAGAGAAACTCAAGCAGACTCCCCACTGAGCTGGGAGCCCGACGTGGAGCTAGATCTCACGGTCCCCTGAGGCCATGACCTTAGCTGAAACCAAGAGTCAGAGGTCCAACCAACTGTGCCACCCAAGCACCCCAAATGGGAATTTGGATGTTTGTTTTTTGTGTGTGTGTGCTTTGAGAGAGAAAGAACTAGTGGAGGGGAGGGGCAGAAGGAGAGGGAGAGAGAATCTCAAGCAGGCTCCACACACAATGTGCCCAGAACTGAGCCAACCAGGCACCCCTCACACTTCCTAATCTTTAAGGCTAGTTCTTGTTTCCTTTTGGTATTGGGGAAAGACACTTTGTGAGGAAACAAAAGCTCTGGATTTGAGTTCTGTTTTCATCATCTACTGTGTGTCCGATCCTGGGCATATCTATTCTGAGCCTCTGTTTTCCTTCACCATCAAGTAGGACAACTTTATGTTATACCTGCCTCACAGTTTACTGCAAGGGCCAAGTATTTTCATCTGCCAGACACTTGCCAGATACCCTCTTTGTGGCAGCATGGGTGTCCAGGTGAGAAGGATATGAAGGAATACAGACTGGAACTAGACTCAGCTCCGACCTTTGGGAACTCACTGGGAAGCCAACATACAGGAATGTGCTGTGTGAATGAAGAGCACTTCACAAACAGAAGCCATTTCCATTTCCTATTGCACAACCTGTGGTGGTCCTCTAGATTTATCCTTCTAGGTAGTGTTAAGTCTACCTTCTCTTGGTCCCAACTCCTTTCTTCTAACTCACTTCTAAGTATGGCTTCTAAATGAGCATCCCTTGCAAGTAGAGAAGTTTCCAGTTTCTCTTCCAGGTTAATCTTTATTGAAGAGGATTCCTGGAAGGGTGAGCTCTTCTACTTTGAGATTCTATTCCTGGGTCCAGGATAGATTATTTAACCAAGATGAGCCAATGTCCAGACACAGCCTCTATCCAGGAATTCAGAACTTAGACACTGAAGGAGGGACAGAAAGAACCAGCTGGGTGCAGGGGTGGCCTGTGAACAGCGAGCTCCAGAATGGAGATCCATCACTTCAACAGGTGTGTCCCCAGAGCTGCACCCCTGACTGTCTAGGAGAGCTCTTGGCACTGTCTGTTTTATTTCCATCAGTATGAGTGGGGTTCTGTTCCTTGTGAACAAATGATCTGTCTGACATCCTCTCCCAGACAAGCATGGCCCTGGGGCACTGGCCCCAGGCTAGCCTGCAATGTCCCAGATGTCTGGGTTTAGCCCAACAATGACCTATGTGTCTGTGTACTGCAGCGTATAAAGCTGTAGCCATTTTTAAAAATGGAAAACATGTAAAAGAATAAGCTATTGTAGAGCTAATCCAGTATAAACAGTCACCTGGTGTAAAGAAGCAGCTGAACCAGGGTCAACAATGTTATCATTTGTCAAAAACATTTAACCCCAGTCAACAATTTTAGAAGAGAGAGTGCTGGTCTAGGCCATCAGACTGGCCTTCTGCCTCAGTTTCTCTGCATTACACTCTACTCTGACAGTATTACCAAAATTGGGCATTGAACTTTGGCAAGAGCCATGAGGCTCCATATGGCCCATGCTCACCCCCTCTTCCATGGACATACCTCCCAGCTGCAAGATGGTGTCCCACAACTCATTCACTCATTATTTTATTTAACAGGTAATTACTTAACAGCTACTGGATGGCAGACCCATGCTTGGCATGAAGAAACAAGGGAGAAAAAACAAAATCTATACTTTCAAGAGCTTTCTGAAAAGCAAAAGAAACCTACCCTTTAATGAATCATCACCACATTATATGACAAATGCAGCTTTTTAAAATATGTTCACGATGGAGAGCTAATACAGCGATGGGAGAGACCAAGAGCATTCAGGGAAGATGACCGGAAAGCCTTTCTAGAAAAAGTTCACTTTTGAAAACTGAATGAGCTTGTCAGGAAAATAGGGTGACGTTAGAGGGAGAAAAAGAAGATCACTTGAGGAAGAGGGAAGAGAGCATCACTCAGGCCCATAATCCTTCAACTTCTGCTCCTGTTCCTCAGGATCGCTCACCACCCAGGCTACGCTGGCTGCTATGCCCTACTTGCCAAAATAGGTCCCCTGGATGACAACAGAACTGGCCACACCTTCCACGTCTGCACTCAGTATTTCAGATCCTTGGCTAAGAGTCCTTGCTAGTATGTTCTTTTCTCCAGGACTTGCCTATGGTCCTTCAGTTGGGATCCCAACGTGTTCTGCTTCTAGATTCACATAAGTCATGACCCTGAGGATGCAGTGAATGTTTCTTGCATGGGGGTGTGACCAGGAAGTAAAAGAGACCTTGGAAGGTGGTAGGATTTCAATGGGTGGCAGAGAGAAAATAAATTGAGGCGGGAGGTAGAGAAAAGGCTTTGTGAGAGAGTGATGTATTCCTCGCTGAGCAGGATGAGAAGAAACCAAGAGAGGGATGTTTATACTGGAAAAGACACTATTTCAAACAGAAATTTCCCAGGCAACCTATCACACAGAGGCACCAAGGGCACAGTGTATCCAAACAGTCCTGCCAGTGAGATTTTTGTCCCACCATGGGTCAGAGTTGAGCAACATTCTAAAGCTCCAATTTGTCCTAAGTGAACCAATGTGCAGAACTAACGAGGTCATCAATTTTTCTTCCAGCTAATGAACTCGTCAGGAAGGGTATGATACAGGAAGATGATGAGATGAGCAACCAAATCTGATTAAATAGTTTCATCTTCATCAAAGAATCAGACACAGAGCTGAAGCCCCATTATTCACTGGAAGGGGATAATTACACAGAGGAGGCTGCCACCCAGGGCCACCCCTCCCCTCACCCAAATGGCTCTACTCCTCTGGATACAGGGAGTGGGTCAGACCTGGGAATGGACATTCGTTTAATTAAACAACTATTTATGGGCAACTTGCTCCATGTCAGGTGTGGACCAAGACCAAAGGATGGAGATCTTGTCCTTGCTTTTAATTAGTTCATAGTTGATCCAGCACGGAACAGCAACTAACTGGAAAATGCTATGAAGGATGCTTTCCCAGCACTTTGATCCAGATGCTGTGGTGATAAAGGAGAGTAGGAGATTGGGAAAGGGGAGAGGACCAAGGAAGTCTTCTCATAGGTGGTCACCCTTGAGCTGAGCTTTAAAGTTGAGCAGAATTTCATTAGGGAAGAAAGAAGGGAGCTGGAAGGACACACCAGACAGAGGGGCGGGCTTGAGTAAAGATAAGGTGGTATGATAACATCCAGCTTGTTTGGAGAAACAGCTCTTTCTTACCCTGTTTCACAGACTATATAAGCCATCCAAAGCCAGTCATCTGGGCTTGGAAGCAAAATAATCAGTTCTTTTCAAATAATTTAAATTAGATCAGTCCTTCTCAGACTTTTTGGTGTTGTGATACTGTTTAACTCAGATTTGTGGTTACCAGAGGTGGAGGGTGGTGGGAGGTGGAATCGGAGGAAGGCAGTTAAAAGGTACAAACTTCCATTATAAGATAAATAAGTACTAGGGATGTCGTGTCCGACAGGATGAGATGACTAGAGCTAACACTGCTGTGTGATGTACGGGAAAGTTGTTAAGAGTAAATCTTAAGAGTTCTCATCACGAGAAGGAGGGTTTTTTTTTTTTTTCCTTTTCTTCTTTCTTTTCTTTTTATTGTATCTATATGAGAAGATGGATGTAGCCAACCTACTGCGGCAATGATTTCACAACATACGTTAATGAAACTATCATTCTCGTCTTACCAACCGGGAAATCAGGTCTTTGGAGGCAGGACTGTGTACTACAGCCAGGTCAGCGAGAAAGACACAGTGGAACTGGAGGGACTTGATCTGGGCCTTGGAGAATGGCTGGGCTTGGGTACATGGAGTAGAGGTAGTAGGAGGGCATTCCAGGAAGTGAAAGAAGAATGCATGGTGAGCTTAAGAAAAAAACAAATCAACTTGACAGGAGCAAAGCCTTCACCCATCGTTTCTGTGTTGATTTAGCATTCCCCGTGTGCAAAGCACTGGCGAGGTGCTGGGAGGTCATCACGTGGGTATGATGTGCGGTCCCTGCTCTAGAGGAGTGACAATCTAAACATGTGCAAAAAAGAAGGAGTAATTAAGGTATTTCATCTCCTGAGGTCATCCCAGTCCCTGCTTTGACTTAAACAAGGTGAGGAGTATTGTCTCTAGGGGACCACGGTTACAAGCCACCTTTGCAGCCTGCTGATGGAAGGAGGACACTGAGGAGGCTGATTACTCTCTCAGTAGCCAGCTAATACCTTGGTAGACATTAAATGGTGATGGTCAACAGAGATAGTGTATCTAGCTGATAATCAGGGCCTGGCAAGTTGGACAGCCATCCCAAACATTCCTCTCCCGACTCCACACTCTCCAGAATTACTTGTGATCTCTTCCCCTTCTTCCTCCTTCCATTCTCCTTTGCTGCTTAACCATTACTCACAGGACTTGAAAAGAATAGAGTTACTCAAGGGGCACTTCTTGTGTGTGTGTGTGTGTGTGTGTGTGTGTTTTATTTTTTTTTAATAATTTTATTATGTTAGTCACCATACATTACACCATTAGTTTTTGATGTAGTGTTCCATGACTCATTGTTTGTGTATAACACCCAGTGCTCCATGCAGTACGTGCCCTCTTTAATACCCATCACCAGGCTAACCCATCCCCCCCCGCCTCCCTCCCCTCTAGAACCCTCAGTTTGTTTCTCAGAGTCCATCGTCTCTCATGGTTCTTCTCCCCCTCCGATTTCCCCGCCTTCATTTTTCCCTTCCTACTACCTTCTTTTTTTTTTTAACATATAATGTATTATTTGTTTCAGGGGTATAGGTCTGTGATTCATCAGTCTTACACAATTCACAGCGCTCACCAAAGCACATACCCTCCCCAGCCACCCCATCCTTCCCACCCCCCCACCACTCCAGCAACCCTCAGTTTGTTTCCTGAAATTAAGAGTCTCTTATGGTTTGTCTCCCTCTCTGGTTTCATCTTGTTTCATTTTTCCCCTCCCTTCCTCAAGGGGCACTTCTTAGGGCAATGCCAGAAAGGATAATAAAATGTCAGATGCAATAATGAGTCACCTTAGTTCTAAAACGCCTCCTCCAAGGAGAACAAAGTAATCGACACTTCGGTAAGCTGAGAACTATCATGTATACAGAAAAACATACCTTCTTACTTTGGATCTTCCATCCTCCCCTCCTTCCCTTCCTTCCTTCCTTTCCTTCACACTTTATTTAGTAAAAACTGGCGACGGTGGGTGGGGCAGAAGCCTTGGAGGTGAATGCATCTTACCCTTTCTGCCTCTGCCCAGGTAGGTCCAATTGTTTGGTCAACATGCTAAATAAATTTCATATAAGTTAGGAGCCTATATAGCTCTAGTAAGTCTCCTTGGCTTTTTCTTTTCCTACTCAAATACGGTTGGTTATTCCACAAGGAATCCATTGTGGTCCTCACTTTTGATCAGAATTATTCTAGAATAACATACATTTTCACAAATGACCTCCTGTGCCTTGAAGAGATCATTTTCTTGATAAGCCCCTTGACTCTCTTTTTGCAAGTCTGGCAGCCTAGTTTATAGGCTTTGTAACATGAAGTTCTCGCCATTAGGGACTGAGCTAAGATCACCAAACTATTTCCCATCCATCCTTAGTTGAGCTTTGAGTCACAAAAGTAGTAGAAGGCCCAGCATGATATCTCCTCGGAAATGAGCAATCCCTTAATTAAACAGAAGTAAATAGAGGTTACAATGTGTTCCTTAATTAAATAGATGTAAATGCCCAATCACTCTGCTTTCCACACACATCAATTTTGCATCATCTCATTTTCCTGTTTGCCCAGTGGAAAAGGGAATTCTGAGGCTCTATTTTGGTCAACATCTCCCAAGTGTGCCTGCCTGGCTACGTGTTCAATCATGCATATTTACCTACTAGTTTACAGAGATCTGCAGCGAGTGTCTACTCTCCCTTCTTCGGCCAGGCTTAGGAATTGCTATGAACCCGACGTCAATGAACCATCGAAGAGAAGCAGCCCTGCCTTTGCCCAACACAATATCATGACTCCCGCCTTGGAAAAAACATACCTGAAGATATAAGGTAAAGGGTGTGGTGTGAGAAGGGACACCTAACATAAATACGGAGCCCTCTGTGTGGCACTGGATGACCTCAGAGCAACAATGCCCCATGCCTGCTGCCCTTCTTTATATGCAGTCTCCAGTTTAGGCCAACCCCTCCTGGATTTAGGAATATAATCCATGGAAGCTATGATGATTAGTTTTGTGTGTCAGGCTTGGCGAGGCTATAGTGCCTCATTGGTCAAATGCTAGTCTAGATGTTGCTGTGAAGGTGCTCTGTAGTCATCACTCACATTTACGATCAATTGGCTTTAAGTAAAAGAAACTACCGTCCATCGTGTGGGTGGGCAAGTGAAGACCTTAAGAGCAAGAACTGAGGTTTCCTGGAGAAGGAATTCTACTGATCAGACTGTAAGCTGGCCTACATGGCACTTCTCAGACTTGCCAGCCCCTACACCTGCCTGAGCCAATTCCCGAAAATAGACCTCTCTCTATATATGCACCCTAGCGGTTCCATTTGTCTGGAGAACCGTGACTGATACAAAACCTGTCTGAATAAGATGAGAACAGCGTAACTCCGGTTTAGACAAAGTAGCCCAGTCCAACCACAGCTCAAAGCGAGCCCAGCGAGTGCCCTTTAAGTCTCTGAGCTGGGAGGAGCAGGGTGGAAAGAAGAGAGCCAAGTCCACACCATGCAAAGCCCTGAGCAATTTAGGCGGCTTTCATCTCCTTGCTGGTGCCGGGGAGGCCAGCAACTTGCCGTCCATGAATCGGACGGTTATCAGAGGACGACAGTGGGTTAACAACCCTTTAACTGAGTCAAACTGTTAATTGGAACAGAATCCATCTCAATTTATTCCTAGAAACAGTTCTGCTTTTCTGAGGCATTAGGAATAAATTGAGGTGGATCCTGTTCCAATTAGAATTTATGATTAATACCATTATTTCAGGGGGACCAGCTAAGCAAAGCCATGCACATTGGAAAAACTGTATGAGTGAGAGGTCTTACATAAAAAGGTTACTTGTGAGAACAAAGTCATAACGACCCAACCTCCCTGGTGATTTCTCCCCAGTCCCCGAATTTCCAGTAAAGCGACCGACATTTGAAGGTTAGGTTCAAGGAGTATTTTTCATTGACTCACAGGATTTCAAAGCTAGAATAAACCTTTTATAAATGAGGGAGCCAAGTTCAGAGAGGAGAAATGACTTGTTCAACAGTGACAACAACCAGACGTGCTCTTTGACCAGCTTCCCCTCCACTTCAGCCTCAAGAGCAAAATGAGTCAAGAGCTGAAACAACTACCTCTGGGTGGCCTCTTGCTTTGTTTTTTAAAATCATTACTGAAAAGCCAATGTGCACTTTTCACTTCTGACTAGAGTCAATGGGTAGAAGGATGACGTGCCAACCCTGGCTTTTAAGTCCAGTGTCATCATCTTAAGGGAACATCCCACGCGTGGCACCTCCCATGCACCAAGCTGTCTGACAGTAATCTAGCCATTATGATCAGAACACTCACTACTCACCCAGCACTGTGCTAAGTACTCTACAACACGCCTTTACAACAACCCTAGGAGGAGGGTCCTATTTTTACTCCCTATTTACACAGAGGAAACGGAGGGACAGAGAAGTTACGTAGCTAGCTTATCCAAAGGCACGGAGAGAATAAATGGCATGGCTAAGGCATGACCCTGGGCAGTGTGAGGCCAGCATCAACACTCACCACGGTGCTGGTCCAGGCCAGTCCCTGCTGAACTGTAACACTTTTACCATGGTGATATTTTTCTCCCCATTTGCGGATTAGAAAACCAAGGCTCAGCAAAGTGGAAGAACTAGCCCGAGATCAACGCCTCAGCTGTTTCGTCCCCAGATGCTACCACTCTGGAGCTCTTCAGTATTCTCTCTGAGATGGTCTTCACCCTCCCATCTTCTCTCTGACTGCACGTGTGATTGCGACAAACTGATTTCCTGAATGAGTTTTTGAATTAATGTTCTGGGTGGATTAACCCAGTTCTTCCATTGTGGAGAGACCAGGTGTGTGGGCCAACATCGTTTCAGGCTTTAGTCCTGAGGAAAGTACATAGTACATACAGGTCATTCCAGCTTACTCCTGCTAGTGCTTCCCACACTTCCTCAAAAACAATCACAAACACAAACTCCAGAACCCCAGCCCATACTCAAGCATTTCTAAACCCCATGGAACTGGCCTAGAAGGCACCATGATTAACAAGTACCCCTGTATGATTCTGTTCCTCAGGGAAATGTGGGAATGCTGGATAAAAATGATCTTTTGCTACCTCCTTCGGCCCCCTAATTAAATGGCAGCACAATGTCAGAGAGACCTGGCTTTGAATATATGGGCTTTACATAAAAAACATTTGATTTGGTCACTGCTCTGTTACTTACCAACCATACATTCTCGAATAAGTTATTTATCCTTTTGATACCTCAGTGTTCTTCTCTGTAAAATGGAAATAATAATGGTGTCTACCTCATGGCGTTGTTCTGACCTAGCTCAGTACCTGTCGTGGCCAGGCAGGGATCAATAAATGTGAGGTATTATTTTATTTTTTTAAATATTTTATTTATTTATTTGACACAGAGAGACACAGTGAGAGAGGGAACACAAGCAGGGGGGAGTGGGAGAGGGAGAAGCAGGCTTCCCGCTGAGCAGGGAGCCCGATGTGGGGCTCGATCCCAGGACCCTGAGATTGTGACCTGAGCCGAAGGCAGACGCTTAATGACTGAGCCACCCAGGCGCCCCTGGAGTATTATTTTATTATTATTTCGAGTACTCCAGGAACTTACATTCTAGAGGATTCTGTATCGTCAATTCTCAGAGAGGCAATTTTAGCCTTTGGCAGTAGGTACAAGAACCAATTGGTAGGGAAGGGCTCAGTAGGCTTTAGGTACTCCTAAAATCATACCCTACACTCCTTTACGGGTAGGTAAGGCAATGAAGAGCGTACCTAAATTCCAAGCTGTATGGACCCCCACTTCTTCCTGGGGCACAGGGCTCACCTTTGTAGCTCCAGGTCCCATCTGAGCCTGTCAAGAGTGACCACAGTTCCCATAAGGACTTGGGTCAAGTCCGTTGACTTTCAAGAGCTCCCACAGGTCCTGGAAAGCAGAGAACCAGGAAGGAGTGTCTACTTATGGCTGGGCCGTCTCAACCTTAACAGTAGGAAGTCCTGGGTCTGAGCCTCTCTAGCAGCTCTAAGAAGCACCACCTCTAAATCAGCTCAAGGCTAAACCCCGGACCTAAACCTGTAAGTGGGGTGAGGGCAAGGACTTATCCATTCATTCACTTCCATAAATTTTTTTTTTATTCAGTCCCTGCAATGGATCAGACCCTGTGCTAGCCCTCTGGATGCCTGGTCCTGCCCTTCAGAAGTTTACTACCTAACAAGTAACACAGACAAACAAGCAAGGGTCACACAGTGTGAGTGGTGAGTGTAACGAGAGGTAACCTGAGAGTGCTCAGAAAATTCTTTCCAATTCCATTTCAAACCCTCAACACAGCCCACAAGGGACTGGGTCACTTGGTTCTTGGCAACACTCACCAACTCCATTTCACACCCCTCTCTCACTTTCCAACTGAATGCCAAACCCTAGGCTTCTTTGCTAATGAGTGAACAGACCAAGTTCTTTTTTTTTTTTTTTTTAAGATTTTATTTGAGAGACAGAGTGAGCAAGAGAAAGAGCACATGAGCAGAGGCAGAGGGAGAGGGAGAAGCAGACTCCCCCTGAGCAGGGAGCCCAGTGCGGGGCTCGATCCCAGGACCCTGGGATCATGACCTGAGCCGAAGGCAGATGCTTAACGACTGAGCCACCCAGGCGCCCCAACA
Source organism: Callorhinus ursinus (assembly GCF_003265705.2). NCBI lineage: Eukaryota > Metazoa > Chordata > Mammalia > Carnivora > Otariidae > Callorhinus > Callorhinus ursinus. The sequence goes on from NW_027397087.1 coordinate 25,277,790, forward strand.
GACCAAGTTCTTATCAGGCTTTGGACCACACTCTGTCCCCCACCCCGCCCCTCCTTTTGCCTAGACTTCTTAACTGTCCCTTCTGCAGTTGACCCTCAATCCCCGGACCAGAAGACTTCCAGTCACATTTATCTTTGTATCTCTAGCACTTAGCACTGCATCTACCAGAACAACATATATTTTGGCTGAATATTGAATCATCATTGCTTCCCTTCTCTCTCTGTCATATATCCAGGCAAGAGCTGTATCCACACCTCTGCCATCACTAAAAAAAAAATCTTCTATCTGCTCCAAAATGCCATCCTTTTGCAACAAAAATCCCAGTATATCCTATGAAATTACAGATGTTCTCTTAGCATGAGCCAATTCAAATTCTTATTTTTGGGTTCAGTTGCCTTCCCCTAACAGAAATAATAAAGCACTACTTTAATAGGAGAAACATATCCAGTCAATTTTTATATTATTGGTTGGGGTGGACTTTTTTTTTTTAAGATTTATTTTTGAGCGAGAAAACGTGGGTGCGAGCGGGGGGGGGGGGGGGTGGGGGGGAGAGGGAGAGAGAGAATCGCAAGCAGGCTCCCCTGGCTGATGACCCTGAGATGGTGCTCTCAGCCAAAATCAAGAGTAGGATGCTCAACAGACTGAGCCACAAAGGTGCCCTGGTGGTGGTGGAGTTTTCACAGGAAACCTTTTTCTTCTCATTACCCGCTGTTTACCTGGAGAAGACTGCTGAATTCGGGGGAATCTTGTGAACTCACCCCAGACATTACTAAAAATCATATAAATGTATACTTATGGAAATTATATTAAAAGCAAAGGTAATAAATATGCAAAACTCATTACTCCCTATTTATTTAAAGACATTTTACTACTATCTGCACTCTTGAGGTTATTTACATCTATTGTATCTGTGTGATAGGTGAATATACTGTATAATGGTGTGCACCTGCTTCTCGTTTCCTGACTCTGCATTTAGTGATATCATGTTGGGAGCTTGAAATCAACACGGTGGAAGCATTTACCAAGGAAATCAGCAAATGGTACAAACCGAACCTTATTAATTTTGGAGGGAGCTTGTTTTTAAGCATTTACCAACACATGACTGCCACTAACCAAAGATGAACAAAGCCATTCCTGATTTCCAGAAGTTTGCCATCCAGTGGCGCATGTGCGTGTGCACACACACGCACACACATGCTCACACACGCTCACACAGTTGAGTGTGACCCAAGTCAGAATGGCATATATTAAATGCAGCAATGGACAGCAGCCAGGAATGGGGTGGCTCGGATCTGATTGATTTGCCTTTGGATGTGGGACATAAGATGAAAAGATTCACACAGGAGACCCAGAACATCTGCTTTGCCATCTAACTAATTTTTTTCATCCTTATTAATTCTGCAGGAAGATCCTTATGCAGGCACCAAGTTTCGGCCTGTGATCAATTCATATGCTTACCTTCAGGTCAGGTGCTTAGCTTCTCCCTCATCAGAAGATCAATATGTACAGGTCAGACTGTTTGAATATATCAGAAGGCTGGGAATGCCTCCAAAGATGGGTGCAGAGAACGAGGCAATCACCATGGTTAGTAGTAATTTGTCCTGTTCATTCCTGGAGCTCAGTAAAGTGTGTATTGATTTTTCTGCAAAAGATTAACCAATTGGAAGCAGTAACCCTCAAAACCAAGATAAAATATGAATAGTATTAAAAATACACTGGACTCATTTGTGTGATTATAAAGGCCAAAAAACTGTTAAACAATTTAAAAGATGGGTGGGGAGTTGTGAGCCACCCAAGCTCCTAGTAGAAGAGAGGATGCTGGTTTTGTTCCCCCAGCACATCCTTAATGGGGCTGTCAAGGTTGCTTTGTTGAACTTTAAACAGTTTTATTCGATATTTAACCTGTCTGTAGCACTTGTTTAAGAGAAAAAGGTCAGCCATTTTCAGTGTTTTAATTATATGTACAAACCCGTGTGTGTGTATGTGTGCGCGCGTGAATCACGGAGTGAAAGGAGAAGATACTAAGAGACAAGTGAAGAGGAGAGAAAGGAGGGAGGAAAAGGAAAGAAGGGAAGACAGAGGGAGCCGAGAAAAAGAGGCAGGAGAGCGGGGAGGGGAGAGACGGCGGAGGGAGAAGGCGGGGAGGGAGGGAGAGAGCAGTGGATCAGGTTTGGGGAGGCACACCGGTCTAGAGTCGAATCCCAGCACTGCCACCGGCATCAGTTACTCTTCCAACCTCAGCCTCGGTTTCCTCATCTGTAAAATGGGATGAGACGGCCTACACTGAAGGGGTTTTCAGAGAACTCCATGAGCGTGGCTGTGCAAAGCTCATTCCCGGCGCACCCGATTCGAAGTGTCTGCGCCGGGGTGTCTGCTGCGGGGTGGGAGAGGTTGGGGGCGGGCTTCCGTGCCTTTTTCAAAGAACACAGTTTCTCCACTCTGTCGTCTGCTTGGCCTCCCTTGAAAATCGAGCCCAAGCATCCACCCACCCCAAAAAAGCAGCACGGGGTCGCACACCAGGGCGTTCTGCTGGCGAGGGCGAGCGCGCCGAGCGTTCCAGGCGTTCCACCCGCCGGGCGGCAGCGCGCCGCGGAGGCACTGGCAACCACCAATGAACTTCCCACAAAGACAGTTTGCATCACCCGGATCCCAATCCATAACCTTTACTGGTCTCTGTAGAGTCATTACGACCATTAGGCTGTGGACTCAGCACTGTTTTAGCTCTTAAGTTAATACAACCGAGACTTTTTTTACTTTCCTATTGGGAAGGAACATGTGCAATTTTAGTGATTTCTTAGATCATTCCATAAGTAAATCAAATATTCTTTCAAGCCCAGTTATCAAAATTATGTCCTTTGATACCACGTCTTCCATCAAACTGCAGTAATCCAGATCAACACATTTTAAACCTCTGCTATCTCCTAATATCATCCCTACTAGATAGAGTAATTAAATTTGTACTTTTTTTTACAAGTCGTACTCAATAAATCTGAATAAATTAACAACGCATTACTAAGACTGCTACATTAAATTTGCATAGTGCATTTAATGAATATGCAGCTGCAAGTGAAAAGGTCTGCTACTGCGAACCTTCTACATTAGCATAACTACTTCCAGCATGTTTCTTAAATAATGCACTCATTTGCACATCACTGACTTGGCTAATTCTAACTTCAGTCAGGGTAGCCTTGTAATTAAGACTCTTGCTTTAATTTTTAATGAAGTTTATGTTACATCAATCCTGACAGTAATGAGGGGACATGGAAACAAAAAGGCTGCTAATAATTAAATTCACAAACCAGTTTGAGGGATAATAATTCCTGAGGAGAAATTACATGACTAATTATTAATTAAATATTCATACTATTGCACAGCCATCTCACTTAACTGCTCTTCTTGTTGGTAATAATATTGAGATGTGGATGCCTTTTGCCAACCATTCGGAGTTTAAGGTCTCTGGTTAATTTTAGTGCGCCATTAATCAATATGACACAAAAAATAAAATTGTTTTAATTGGTATCATTTTATTGTGTCTAAATATTACTACAGTTGGTTTAGTTTGTGGAGAATTAATCTAGTTAGTCGGTGCCTGTTTTATGGAAACATAAATCCAGTTTATATCCATAAACATCTAATGGCAGGACAACTTGACCTTTTTTTTTTGTAACATTACTGTTTACAGATAATTACACCAACTCTTTAAAAGGTTATTTAATAGCTTTGCATTCATCACAGTAAAATGAAAAACATGCAATATTATTTAACTCCAGCCTGTTCTGAGGAGGTCTCTGAGACCCCCATTTACCCCCGCTGAAAAGTAAGCAATATTAATGTGTGGGTTTTTAGGAAATGTATGAGAGCTTTCTTTGAGTGTGTACAAACAGATTTACATGTGTGGGTCTGGATATTTGAATGTCTAATTCATAACTGAGATGGGGTCTGGTTACGAAGAAGGTATTTCCCATATTCACAACTTTCCATTGCAGGAAAACACTAGGATGGAGTTTTGATGATTCTGGATGTTAGAAATGGCAACCGTTTCCCTACAAAATCCAGTAAACAAACATTACAAAACCAGAGAAATTGCTGTGATGAAGCCTAATTGGCTGCAATATTTATTGTAGACATGCTTATTTTTTTTCCTTCCGTTTTCTAGATGGTATTTAAATGTCTGCATTTACAACACTGAAGTCCCCATCCGTGGGCAAGTTTAGCAAGGATGAGAAAAGATTTACAATATTTAAGTGGATAACATTAATCATTACATTAAAACAGATCATGGCATTTGTTTAAAGCTCTGATAGATTCCGGACAAAATGCTTCATGGAGACCATTATGCATATTATAAAATTAAATAGACACAGAAAAGGGACCTTTTTATCCTGCAGGGGCATTTGGAAATTCTGAGCCAGGGCAAATATTTCATTTCGTCTTTCTAATAATTCAAACTAGTTGATTCATCAAAGTGAACTAAGTCTATGACCATAAACCATGGGGCAAGGATTCCCCTCAGCTACTCTTGTCACTTTACTACAAACTGACAGGTTTGTAGGGCATTATTACTGGGCCTGATGTGTATCAATCGCTCCCTTTTACTAAATCTTAAAAATCTTTTTAACTTTTTTTATCTGTTCTCTTAAACTAACACCTGAAGGCAATTTGAAAAGACCACTCACCAGGAAATAGTTTACTGGCACAGGTCAGTGTAAAGATGTCACAGCAAGTCCTGGGTCCCTGGTCCTGTTTTTTGACTCCTTCATTTGAGGAAGTTCTGTGTGAGAAACCCTACCTGAGTAGCAGAAAGTCCTCCAAACTGGGTGAAGCGAAGATCACGGAAATGACCAGCCTTGCTGGCAAAAACTCTGGGGTAAAAACAAAACAAAACAAAACAAAAACTCTGGGGTACTTGTTGGGGAGGAACCTGCAGAGTCCTGCCTCTTCCTCCTTTCATTGCCACGTGCATGACATACATGTACCAGGTGTGGTAGGTTGAGGAAACCATCCAGCTCAAAGAGACCAGCTGACCAGAAGGACCCTGTCATCTCCCTGTAAAGGGAAACAGCCAGAATGCCAGAAAAGGTTAGTGCTTGGAAGCCAGACACACCTAGATTCTAATGTCCCTCGGCCTTAGTGAATAGCTTTAATTACTTCACTTATCCAAATCACAGTTTCCTTTTCTGAAGGGGATAATCATGCCCCCTTGGCAGGTTGTTGGGAGAACTAGTCACACACACAGTGTTTAGCACTGTGCCAGGCTCATGAGAGACTGCACAAAATGCCAGTGATCATTATCATTGTTATTTCTTCCAAGCAAGATTGTCAGAAATTTAACCATTAGAGAGTCACTCCTTTGGCATAAACACCACCATCTTAGGCTTCTTTTTTTTTTTTTGAAGTTAACTTTATTGAGATGTAATTTACATACAAGAAAATACATATGTTTTAAACATACAGGTTGATAACTTTTGATAAAGGTAGATACTTATGTAACTACCACCCAGTTAAGATGTAGAACATTTCCATCACCCCAGAAAGTTTCCTGCTGCTGGGCAACCACTGTTCTGATTTCTAGCACTGTTGAGTAGTTTTGCTTAGGCTTCTTTTTAAAAATGCAAATTGTAGGCGCCTGGGTGGCTCAGTTGGTTAAGCGACTGCCTTCGGCTCAGGTCATGGTCCTGGAGTCCCGGGATTGAGTCCCGCATCAGGCTTCCTGCTCAGCAGGGAGTCTGCTTCTCCCTCTGACCCTCTTCCCGCTCGTGCTTTCTATCTCTCATTCTCTCTCTCTCTGAAATAAATAAATGAAATCTTTAAAAAAAATAAAAATAAAAATGCAAACTGTATAACTTAAAAAAGGGATACCAGATAAAGCCGGAACTGGTCACCAAAGCCTTGTGTGAATTAATGTACAGCTCCCTTTTTTTCTGTACCAGAGGCATATAAGGCAATAATTGAGAGGTGAGTTAGATTAATGGAGGGAGGGGTATTGACATGATAAAAGAGGATGTAGGAAGGGGAGATGGAACTGATGAGGAAGAGAGGTTATCTATGTCTAGGCTATTTAACCACCAAGGTATATTATAAGGAATTTCAAGGAAAAACAAAAACCTACCCTGTGAATGTGGATTTCAATGTTCTTTACCTTTAGCCCTGCAAATCATAACTATTAAGGCCATAATGACCATGCATCCCTACTCTTCTAGAACAGCTTAATTTCATTTATTCTGTCTCATATCTATCAGGACTTGGTTGGTTGAGGGGAGAGGGAAGAAGTGGTCGATGTTATAAAATTGTCCCTATCTAAAGGTCTATTTTGTGATGGAATTCCAGAAAAAAGAGAGCACACTGTCTCAGAAAATATTTAATGAGCATCATCAGATACCTGTCTTAAATACCAAGTGTCCAAAGGATAGACCTTTTCTCCCATGTCTCTTTTCCACACTCTGTAATAAATGTCTGAGAAAGCACCACACAGACCCTTAACCATAACCATACCAGCGTCTAGTAATGGAGGAACATTTCTGGTGTGTGGCTTTCTCTGGTTCTTGTGTAGGAAGGCATGGAATGGAGAAACCTCAGATGTTGAGTTAGACAAATTCTAGCTCCTTCACTTTACTAGCTGTGTGATCTGGATAACTTGGCTGACCTCTCCAAGCCTCGTGTGTGACATGAGGAGAGCACCATGTACTCCCTAGGATGATGTTGAGGGTTAAATGACATATATATGAAAAGGCTCAGGTGCTCAGTAACTGTACATAATGACCCTTTTTCCCTATCCCAGAATCAAGCCAAAATCTCCTTATGGGGCATGACAACTCATTGCTGGAGGAGGTTTACATATGGATTTCAAAGTTCCTGAGGCTGGTTCTATACTATGACATTCAGCTCTTATTCCAATTCTGCAGTCCAACAGTCTGCCTAAATTGTTATGAGGATTAAAAGAGATTGTATTTGGGGGCACCTGGGTGGCTCAGTCTGTTGAGCATCTGTCTCTTGATTTTGGCTCAGGTAATGATCTCAGGGTCCTGGGATGGAGCCCCACGTTGTGCTCTGCGCTCAGAGCAGTCTGCTTAAGATTCTCTCTCCCTCTCCCTCTGCCCCTCCCCCTACCTGCGCAGGCGTGTTCTCTCTCTCTCTCTCTCTCTCTCAAATAAATAAATAAATCTTAAAAAAAAGAAGAGTTCATATTTGTGAAACAACAGTGTCTGGTACATAGTAATTGTAAATAAACATTTTAGGGCACCTGGGTGGCTCAGTTGGTTAAGTGACTGCCTTCGGCTCAGGTCATGATCCTGGAGTCCCTGGATCGAGTCCCGCATCGGGCTCCCTGCTCAGCAGGGAGTCTGCTTCTCCCTCTGACTCTCTTCCCTCTCGTGCTCTCTATCTCTCAATCTCTCTCTCAAAGAAATAAATAAAATCTTTAAAAAAATAAAAAATAAACATTTTAAAACCATGCTCTAACAGTGTGACCCCTAAAAACATATCCATTCTCACTTGAACCCCTCTTTCCCCTGCTCAGCACACTTCATTATCACTAAATGGCAGATACGTGCAATTGCCAGGTCTGTGCCTTTGTAAGTGCTGTTTCCTTTGCCTTCAGTGACTTTCTCCTTCTACTTGACCACCTATCGAACCCTTATTCATACTTCAAAACCCCGCTAAACACCTACTTCTTCCATAGAGCCTTCCCTCATAGCTCCTTTTCTCTTGTCACTTTCTTCTCTATGCTTCCTCTACAGTGTGCCCACACTTCTGTCATACTTTGCACATCATACTATAAATAATCTGTTTACGCTTCTACTGAGGAAGGACTGTGCAAGATTTTTGTACCCCCAGCTCCTAGTATACTGCAAGGCACATATTAGCACTCCTCAGATTATTTGTTGAATCACATTGAATTTATGTGACAAATAGCAATTCCATGTTAATATTTATAAGCCTTCAATACACTTTGCACAATAATGGAGTATTTAGTGAATAAAGCTTTTTTTTCCCTTCTTCTTTTTCTTTTTTTAATCAAGAGGCAAAAAGCCCATGCTAAGATGAGAGTAGATGAGAGTAGAGATGGGGATGGGGAGAAGTGGGGAGGAAAGTGATCGTTCAATTATAAATGGCAATTTCCTACAGGATAGGATCAATTCAGAATGAATTAGTCATTGGCATTATCAATGGTTATTTGGTAACAAATCTAAAATTCCTGTCTGAATTTTAATTAAAAGAACCACTAAATATCCCTAGTCAGTTGGCACATACATATAATTTTTTGTTCAGTTATAAAATTGTCTGTCATGATGTTGAGAATTGCCTGAACCCAAAAGGCTGTAATACAGGCTATAATGTTGACATCCTTCCTCCTTCAACAAGTTTACATGTGGTATTTCTCATCATAAGGTAGGTGCTCATTGTCAAAGTCACTGGGTGTGGGGAGTGCTCACTGTGGCCTGTATTGAAAATGTAGCCTCCCACTCTATTCTTGGCCTCCTTACTCCTGCAGTCAGAAAAGTACAAACTATTCCACCTTGGCTCACCTCTCCTTGATTTGTCTGTCTCCCTGTAAAGCCCTGTTGAAATTCACAGTTTTTATGAAATTTACTAATTTATTAATTTAATTCATTTATTATGATTCATATATTTCATATATATATCCCTTTCCCTCCCTCAGTACGAAGATTCCTGCTCTGAATCCTCTCTCTGATCAATCCTGCCCACCCAATGTTGTTCTCCTTCCTTTACTCCCTATAACAAAAGTATTTGCTTATTTTATTTCATAATGTTGGTAATACCATTTGTAATGGTTGTATAATGTATGCTAGACTGTCATAATTTACTTAAATATCCTGTCATTGGTTGAACACTTGGGTGGTTCTAATTCTTCACTGTTAGGAATGGTACTATAATAAAAATTTTGGAGCATGAAACCTTTTTTATTTTATTTTATTTTTTTGAAGATTTTATTTATTTATTTGACAGAGAGAGAGACAGTGAGAGAGGGAACACAGGCAGGGGGAGTGGGAGAGGGAGAAGCAGGCTTCCCGCTGAGCAGGGAGCCCAATGCGGGGCTCGATCCCAGGACCCTGGGACCATGACCTGAGCCGAAGGCAGACGCTTAATGACTGAACCACCCAGGTGCCCCATGAAACCTTTTTTAAACTTTTACTATTTTTTCCCTTAGAATACAGTCCAAGTGGTGGTGATTTTGATATTTTATTTCCTTGGGAAAAAGCTTTATCTTCCATTAAAACTCAAGCATTTCACACACATTCATGAATGCATTTGATTTTTTACTGTGAGGGGTGAGTGACAGAAATGATATCCTCTTAAAGGGCAATTTTCTCTGCGTTTCCCTTCTTTCTCTCCGTTCTCTTATTTTCCCCTCAGAATCTACTTGCAAGTCAAAAGAGACAAACCAAAGCACAAACCTGAGGAGAGCCCCGTCAGGGCTGCTGGGTGGGCACTCTAGCTACAGGCAAGCTACTTTACCTCTTGACCAGATCCTCCCCTTTGGTAAAACTGTCTCAAGATCCCATCCAGTGTGAAAGATCCTTGCATCCATAAACCTGCACTTCCTCTGCTTTGCCCCAGCCCACCTTCTTCAGGCGCATGCCTCTCTGCTTTCGTAATCAGCGACTAAAAAGGTCCATCTGTTGTAACTGAGTAAATAAATAAATAACTAAATAAACTACTCTTAAGAAAAACCCTGGGTAAATGCTACATTATACCCAAGTTCCTTTTCTACTTCTTCCCCCGGGACAGGTAAATTAAGGTTCCATAAGGTTTTCTGGAAAGTTGACAATGCCTACTTTTATAGGGCATGGTGTCTCATTTTATTTTGCAAAGGTACTCCTTTGCCCTAAAAGGTTTAGGATTAAATTCTCAGAATGGTTCTGCCTTTGGCAGTCTTAGTTTTTCAGAAATCATACCCCCCATTTTGCAAATAATGACGATAAAAATAACTCCCAATTGCCTTGTATTTTATAATTTGAAAAGCGCTTCTACATTTGTTATCCCATTTATTCTTCCATACAAATCTATGAGTGCTCATCCTTACTTCATGAAGGAGGAAACAGATTTTAGAGTTACCTGCCGAAGACATGACAGCCAGACCCCTTGAACTTGGATCCAGTGAGTCCAGACTCAGTGTTCTTTTTCTGGCATAGATCTACCTGGAAAGCAACCAAATACAAGGTGAACAAGATAAACTCGTATTTATAGACGTCAGAAATCTTAGGAAATAAGATATTTTAATTTGGGGAAATTTATGGTTCTTTTCAAGATTAATTAGAAAATAATCTCACTTTACTCTGTTAAACATGAACCTATATAATAAGAAAGATAATAGTTTACATAATTTAACTTAAAAATACCTATGGAGAATTCACTACGAGCTACCCCATGTTAAACACATTATATATGAATTATCTCAATAGGTCCTTATATAACAGCTCTTTGAGGAAGGAATCAATACTATTCCTATTTTACAGATAAGCAAACAGATTTGGAGAGGTTAGTAATTTGCCTGAGTCACACAGCAGGCATGATAGAGGCAGGATTTATACCTGCATCTGTTCAACTTGATAGCTGAGGTTTGTAGGCATGGTTACACATTGCCTCTCCCTCTCATGACTGAAAATCCGATCTCAGGATCAAATGCCTAACTTGAATATTCTCCCATTTGGGTGGCAGATGGGTTGGGCGATGGTATTAGGCACCACACTGCTCCCATCAAGGGGAGAGGCTCCTTTCTCACTATTCCCACCAGGTCTCTTCAACACCTATAGAGACAAAATAGGTGCCTGGAATCTCCAGGGCAAGCCATTTTCCTACTTTTTGACCAGCTCTGATGGTTAAAAATGTCTTCCTTATATTGGGCTAAATCTCAGCTCCTGCTGGCTTCCACCCACTGATCCTATTTTAGCTCCATAGAAAAAATCTAATATTTCCCATAACATGAAGTTGAGACAGTAATAGTCCACCCTTTGAGTCTGCTCTTCTTCCAAATAAAAAAGTACAGTTCCTTCAGCTATTCCTCCAATGACATAGTTTCAACCTCACTACTCTGATGAACATAGGTGTTTTAAACTAAACACGATTCTTTAGATGTGGTCAGCCTAGAGAAGAATAGGACTGTGTCCTCCCCAATTCTAAATACTCTAAATCTGCCAAAGGCACCCACTAGCTTCCTTGCCCCCATTCTACTAGGTCATACCGAGTTCACCGTCTACAAAAACCCTTATCCCCATGTCACACGAGATGCTCATGAGTTGTGTATCCCTAGTGCTGTGCTTGTGGAAATAGTTCTCCTCAGATCACGTGCAAACATAAACTTTCACTCTCCCTGTATTACTTTAACTTGTGTTGCAGTAGGTTTGGCTCATGAATCCATAAGCTCCTAAGATTCTCAGACAGTTTCATTCAGGTCATTGTAGAGAAATCTAATTCAGCCTTTGTAAAACCCACATCATGGTCTCTAGAATTAATGAGTCACAGTTTATTTACTATCCCCCTACTGACAGGAATAAAGACATTTGTCTTGTTTCTCATTTGTTTGGCCTCTGTAAGCAATAATACGAAAAACTGTACTTGTGCATATATCCTCACATACTGGTATTTTATTTTGAAAAAACAGAGTCAAAAGCAGCAGTGCTAGGTCAGAGGGTGTATATGCAATTGTGGAAACAGATTAAGAAAAAAGTAGGAGAGTAAAAGAAGTCTTTGAATTTTCACATAATGCACATATATTGCTTTGAAAAGCAGGAAAAAAGGTTTAAAAAAACTAGTGAAAAATTCTCTCAAATCTTTTTTGTTAATAAGCCTGCCTAAATAATCGTCTCTTTCACTGCACTGCTGAAGTATTTACTATTTACAACACTCACTATCTGTTCCACTCCTGAGGTAATTAATCACAGAGGACATGACCACCAACCCTTCTATTGTAATAATGAGTTGTCATTCAACACTTTCATTGCCATCCACATCTTCAAGACCAGAGAGCTCAGGCTTGGAGTCAAACTCGCCAGGGCTCAAATTCCAGCCATTTACCCATGTACCAAGTGTGTGGCTTTGAGGCATTACTTAGAAGCTCTAAGTAGAAGCTCTAAGCTCCAGCTTCTTCATCTGTAAAATGGGTATAAGGCTTTACTTTCAAGTTTTCAGTATTAATAACATAATGTATGTAAAGCCCATGGTAGAATACTTGGTACATACTACTACTGGTTAGTTAATAGTTGTACATACTACCACTACAGATAGTCACAGCTAGCATTAATTGAATGCTTATTGCTAGGTGCTTTGCAAAGTACCTTGCAAGAATTACCCTAAAACTAAAGCTGTAACTCATACATGTAGCCACTCAATTAATTTCAGAATAAGGTAGGTACTATCATGACCCCTATTTTAGAGATGAGAAAAGAGGATCAGAGAGGTAAGGTAAGTACTCTAGGGTCACACAGCTAGTAAGTTAGAATAAGGACTAGAACCCAGTCTGACTATAAAAAGCCTTCACTCAGAGTGGCAATGATCATAATTACTACTAATCTTGTTAATTGCCTTAATTCACATAGCTTCAGCCATGAGACTTAATGAAACCTCAGGGTGTCCACTGGAAGAATGAGTGAGTGAAGAGTCTAGCCCCATCTTAGGCAGTAACCAGTACCCACATTCCCAACAGGCTAGAGCAGCGTAGGCAGGCATCATACCCCTCCACAGAGTCTTGCCACAGAGTGGAGAGGGAGGGTGCCAGAGCCTGACCATGAACATCTCTGATGTGCCAGAAGGTGGCAGTGTGGTGATGCCTGGAGAGATTTGACTGACCAGAAGTGGACTGGAGCTCCTAGTTGGGGCCAGGGAGATGGTTCAGTCTCAGAGGAGAGGGGTTTGGGAAGGTTTACTGTGTTCATGAGGGGACTTCAGTCCTCTGGGCTTAGGGTTCAAATCAGAACCAGGGTAAAAGCTCAGTGGTGATGACACGATCATAGCAGGGTCAGAGAGGACCCCAGCTCTGGGGCCATTGTGCCTTGGGAGCTCACCCTACAGATTCACAGACTGAGGACTCCAATATCCAACCAGAGATTTGGTGTCACTAAGCCAATAGCCCCTGGGCATCCACCTCTACTACCAAGGGAAATTGGGAGTGGAAGGAACCTGTATTCATTTGGTGGATTCAAAGCCCATATCAACTTGGGACGCCTGGGTGGCTATCGGTTGAGCGTCTGCCTTCAGCTCAGGTCATGATCCTGGGACTGAGTCCCATAATGGGCTCCTTGCTCAGCAGGGAGCTTGCTTCTCCCTCTGCCTGCTGCTTGCCCTGCTTGTGCTCTCTCGCTCTCTGACAAATAAATAAATAAAATATTAAAAAAAAAAAAAGTCTACATCTACCTTAGCCATGATTCCAGGAAATATACTGATGTCTCAAACTTCGGCTTCTGTACCCCGTGTTTTGTGTTCTAGCAGAAGATTTTGCCTCTTAAAATCTTCCTCTTGATTCAAAAGAATATATCAATTTCAAGTTAAAACCACAGGACATGTCCCATATCGCAGATGAACAGCAAGGACAAGTCTTTCAGGTCTACTTTTTCTATGGCAGCTTTGCCTGTGATCCCTGCACCAGTTCCTGTACTTCCCTGATCTCTCTCTCTCTCTCTTGCTCAGTCTCACTCTCTCCCTCTTGGCTCTTATCGTTCAGAAAATGGCAGCATGTGAACCTCAGTGCTTGTGTCTCTGTAAAGCATCCACTTCTATAACTCTTCCAACCATCATCTAAAAATATGTCACTGCACTTGGCCTGGTAATATCTTTAGACTTATATTTACACTCAATACTTCAAAAGCATCACAGTAAGCCTGTTGAAACTTCAAATAAAAAGCTCAGAAATTCTAATAGGCACTAGACCACACTCACAAATAAAAACATTCCTCTGAATCCTCTGCTGAAGGATTCAGGGAAAATAATTAGAACAATAGACATACTGTCTCCCCAAATTAAACCAACTTCTGCTCTCTCCAAAGGTTTTCACTAAATGCCAGGGAAAAAGTGCTGGGTTAGGTGCCGGAGATATGAGCAGAAATCCTTTCCTAGCCACTTGTTGGCTGCATGAGTTGAGGTCACTCGGCTGATCTTTCGGAGTCTCTTCTAAAACGGGGGTATTCGAAAGCTCAAGCAATCACTGGGAGGACTGAATATAAAGATGTCCCCGAAAGCAACAAAGCTGTCATAGGCCTCCCAACTGAGAGCCTTCTCCTCTTTTTCCTTTGATGATGATTATGCTTTGATTGGCTTTCAAGATAGGGACCTCTGTTACCACTTTTGAATGGGCCCCTTGGTAGAAGACTCAGAACGAGGACCCATGCGTGTCTCTACCACTCACTGGGTCATCCTGGGAAAGCCACCTTTATCTCTGCATCTCTGTTTCTTTATCTCAGAGATACGGGCTTTGATTAGGTGATTATAAATGTCTCTTCTCAATCTGTGATTTGGGGTTTAACCTTTAAATTTGGTAGCACCCCTTTGTGGATTAGCTGAACCTGTGACGAGACAAGAGCTTTTCTTTTTCTGTACTGGCAGATTATCTAGAGGGTGGGTTCTGACTCAGATGTGTTTTCCTTCCTGCTTTGCTCCATGCTTTCCAAGTTATGATTTCATTTAATTCTCACAAGAACCTGGTGAGTTTGTCACAAGGCAGATATTGCTGTCTGGCATCAATTTATAGATGGGGAAAATGAAGCCCCGGGAGGATGGAGAGATCTACCTAGATCACTTAGGTCCTTGGAGAAGTTCTCTGGACTCTGGGAGACCAGTGACTGTGCAGGGAACCGGTGCATGCAGAGAGCCACTTGTCACCACTGCACTGCACCCACATTTGTCAGAGCCACTGTGATCTCTTGCCAGGGCTATTGTAATTGCTGCATAACCAGATTCCCTATGTCTACCCTTCCCCACAAACAGTTGTTTCTCAACTAGAGGCCATAGTGATGCTCTAAAAATATAAGTCAGAACATGTTCCTCCTCTGCTCAGAACCCCTCCAGTGGCTCCCATCCCACTCAGTGTCAATCCTTACACTGGCCCCAGACCCCACATGTCCACTGTATGACCCCCCCCTTCCTCCTACACATAACTGCTTCATTCACTTCACTCCAAACTCATTCATCTCCTTATTGGTCCTTGCACATGTCAGGCACCCTCAGGACCTTTGCACTGCAGCTCCCTCGACCTGAAATGGCCTCCCACAGATATCTAAGCACCCACCATTCCTTTATTTTCTTCAGGCCACTGCTCAAATACCACTAAATTAGAAAGGCCTCTCCTGACCACCTGTAAAAAGTTATATTCCTGATAATCTTTACCTTCTAGTATTTTTTTTCCCCACAGCACTTATACCTGCCAGCTTTTAAAAGCTTATTGCTCGTTGTCTCTTTCTTCTAGAATGTACGCTCCCTGAGGGCAGGGGTATTGGGTGACATACTGCATGTGCTTAGAACTGTTCTGGCATACAATAAGTGTAGGATAAATATTTGTTGAACAGATGAATGGACCAAAACAGGGCCTGAGAAATACTGAAGAACAAGTGAAAATTATCCATTTGCCAAGCTAAAGAAAGGAATTGGCTAACAGAAAACAGTCATTTAGCAGAGCCCCAGGGTGGGGCTGTATTCATTCCCCAAAGGCGGCCTGGGCTTTACTCAGTGGGAAGAATTCATGTGTAGATTACTGAACCCTGTGAAATTAAGACAAGATTGTATTCAATATGGATGCGGCTCAGAGCACTTTGAGATATTATCATATGCAGGTATCTCTGTACTTCTGCACATGCTTTTCCCTTGGCCTTCAATGCTCCCTCCCTCTTCACCCTCAGCCCCCAATCCTGAGAACTCCTATTCAGCCTATAAGGCTAGTTCTAACCTGGGTTTTCCTGACCCCTCAGGCTGAATTTGCTGGTTCCCTATCTGTACTTACTACCTTGTGTCATTGTTATGGGTCTATAATATTCTTTATTCTTCCTTGATAAAGTGTGACAGCTAGGGTCACACTTTCAGTGCTATAACCAGGACAGTCCCAGCAAACCAGGACAACTGGTCATCGTAAGTGTGCATGCCCTAAGGAATCCTGTATCAATTTTCTTTGTCTTTCCAGAGTCTAAATGAGATCTGGAGCATCAAAGTGTTCGTTAAGTGGAAAACATGCAGATGTGCACTCCAGTTTTTAGGGCCTGGGCAGAGTTCTCTTTGAGCTTCTTAAAGATGATCTCTACTGCTCAGAACAAAGTGAGAAATACCAGCATGAACAAATCCTATGAGAAAAAGAAGTTCTTTTCATGCTTGCCCAGCAGGCTGGTAACCTGAAGGACACAGCCTTAAAAAATGCAAACCAAACACACAGGTGGTTCTCAGCCTTTAGGATCTTGCTGTTCAAAGTGTGGGACGTGGAGCATAAGCAGCAGTGTATCTGAGACCTTCTTAGAAATGCAGAATTTCATGCTTTCCCTAAACCTACTGCATCAGAATCAACGTCTTAAGAAGATCCCCAGCTGATTCACACGCACACTAAAGGTTGAGAAGCATTATTTCACAGCCTGAGGATCAATGTCAACACAGACTTCACCAGCTTAACCCCAGCAAATGTTGATTTGGTAGGTAATTTTCATATATAGCAAAGATTGAGAACTGCTAGAAGTGTCTTTATCCTATTTCCTATGTTTCTCAGAATATGGTACTTGGACCACCTGTATCTGGTGTTTGAAAAAAGGACAGATTTCTGAGCAATACCTGAGAATGTGGAATCAGAATCTTGGTTAGGCCCTGAAATCATATTTTCAATAAATTTCCGGGGATTCTTACGTATACCAAAGTTTCTGAACCTCTGCCCTTAGAAAAAGGAATGACAGGTGCTTCTGTTTTTGTGTTTTTGGTTTTTTTTTTAACCTGTCTTCAATTCCTTCACTAAAGACAAAACTGACATTTTGTAATACCAGTCTTTTGAAGAACCAGTCTCTCTTATTTTCAGTCCATGTGGCTTAGATAGGAGGAGCTCTTCTAGAAGGAGGCACATAAGCTGGGCCTGACCAATGAGATGATGTCCCCCTGCCCACTGTGATCGCTTCAAGATTGGGCATGGGACTCAAAATTACTCCATTTCTAGAATTCCCGGGGAAGAGGCACTCTTTCTTCTGGCTTCCTCAGTTGTAGCATGTGAGTCTTGGGCTCCTGGCAGCCTTTGCTAATGTGTGTGGAAGCCTGCCACCACAGAAGAAAGCTGAGGCAGACGGAGGTCCAGAGATGTACAGAGGTAGAAAGCCTGCCCATTGCAAAGCCCCGAGAACCAGTCGTGTTGATTCAGGGCTTTGACGTTCACTAGAGCACAGCTTGACATCAGGTATTAAATGAAAAATGGATTCTGTCCCCAAACAGTTTGTGAAACATTGCATTAGACAAATTGCCACAGAATTCACATCTAAGGACTTCTCAGATTCTTTATCATGACAAAGCACACTGTGAGTTTCTAAGGTGTGGTGTTTTACCAGCATGGATTTAAAAAATCATATAGCATCTTATGGTACAGCGTCTCTTGGAAAAAGCATGGGTTAATGGTTTACAAAATGTTCCTGCACATATTTTATTTAATCATTCCAGTGGTTTTAGAGGGTATTACTGTTGGTACAGGTGATGAAAATAAGGCTAGAGATTTGGGGCGGATTGCCCAAGGCTGTCAGTACACACGATTCCCCACCCACCCACCCACTCACCATGGCTGATCTGGCCCCACAGGGCTTAGCCACAGAGCGGGATGGTGGGGGCAAGGCATCCCCTGATTCCTGGCACTGGGGTCTTCCCAGTGTTCTCTGCTACCTGAGGGGGCATTTCCTGGAATAAAAGAGGAGCCAAGGAGAGTTGGTTGGTCTTTGTGGATATAGCTAGACTACGGTGAATTATACATATGTTAATGGATGCAAACGTAGTACAAATAAACTCCTGGCCTTTCTCTTTCAGGTGGCTCTTCAGAAAATCTTTGCAGAGACCATTACCCTAGGAAATCAGAAGCCAGAAAGGGAGTTGCTACAGGAACAATAAAAGGAAGTCCTAACCCCTGTTTCCAATTTAAATCAAGGTTCCCAAGGGATTAAAGGGCGGTGCACAGGCTTGGAGCATCTCTTCTCCCTGGATAACATTAATCCTGCTGGTGCTATGCCAGTACAATCAGACAGTCCCAGGAATTAGTTTTAAAAGATTAAATTTGGGAACTTTTATCCAAATCAAACTCAAGAATGCACCCCCAGATTCATCATGTGCTGAAGCAAAAATCCATCTTTCTATCAATGCTTCAAAGATCCAAAATGATACAACTAGAAAGTAAAACAGTATCTTTTGACTTAAAACCCATGCTCTTTCCACTACACCACACGAGAAGGATTTAACAGGAAAGGATAAGGTCGAAATACCAGCTCCACTGAGATTTAGCTGTGTGGCCTCAGGCAAGACACACGACCTCTCTGGACGAGTTTCATCAGTCATGAAATGAAGGAAATAATGTCTGTTCTGTAGGAGTGTGGTGGGCACAC
Organism: Callorhinus ursinus; assembly: GCF_003265705.2. Classification (NCBI taxonomy): domain Eukaryota; kingdom Metazoa; phylum Chordata; class Mammalia; order Carnivora; family Otariidae; genus Callorhinus; species Callorhinus ursinus. The sequence goes on from NW_027397087.1 coordinate 25,296,335, forward strand.
AATGACACAAGTTACATGGAACTGCACTTAGAAAATCATGACCTGCACATGTTCTTTATTTATACTGCTACTATTGTTCTACAAATAATGACGTCACAATGGAAATGAATAGGAGAGTAATAGAAAGAGAAAGATGAAGATACAATAAAATTGAGACTCTTCCCCCTTTACATTGTCCCACATCCAGGTGTTGGAAAAACAAATGCAATTGTCTCTCTTATCTAAGACTTGACTGAGGGAAATGATGGCAGACATTGTCAAAGTTGCTCATCATTGACAAAGTGAGTTCACACCTATGATGTTGTTTCATTAATTCCACCGGATTTCCAAGTCCACCCTCTGCGTCAGGCCCAGTGCTGAGAACCAGCGAAGACTTTTTGTCATCACACATGACCACGGTGAAGAGGACCAAGGTGAGGTAAGTCTCTGCCAGGGACGGGCAGCATTCCACACACAGGCGCTCGCCTGCTTTCCTAAGCCCCACACAGAATTACAGAGTGGCAAAATTTCTTCAAAAAGAGGCCTTTTTTTTTTTTTTTTAACAAGGTATCCATTAGGGGGACAGTCCTGCTTTAATATCTTTTCCCTCATTTTCTGACCATGGGCCACGTTTTTTTTTTATGCTGAGAATATAGTTAGCATAATTCTCGGCACTTTGAGATTTTTTATCTTTTTGTAAAATCTAATTTGGCAGTCAGCATCTGCCTTCTGGCTCTCAGAACCAAGGTGCAGGTACCGGCTCCAAGATGAACTTGGCAATTTAGTTCAACCAACATTTATTGAGTGCCCTTGAGTGGGAGGCACTCTGAAACCCACGATCTTCACCACGTGGGTCAGTGGCTGAGGCCAGCCACGCTGAGTGCGGCCTGCCCAGTGCTCTGAGCCCTGCCTGCCAGGGAGCCGTCTTTGATGGGGATAACATATAACCTCAAGGAAAACTGCGGCCCGTGTCATTACAGGTCTTTCTCTTCTGCTGGGCCGTGCGCACCGAGGAACACAGAAATCTTCTTTATTTTAATTGTGAAACATTCCAGTTAAAAAACATCCTTGTGGCTGGCATGTTTAATTGAGCTCCTGAGAGGTTGTGTCGGTGAGACTTCGGATGAATCGCCCGCAGTCCCATTGGTCTCACCAAGAACCCATTGATGTTTCATAAATCCAAGTCGGTACAAATCTAATTGAGTTACCATGCTGAATTAGCTCACATCTAAATGGCATTCATGTCTACAAATGGAATAATTAGAGTCTAGAAAATGGGATATATCAAGTGGCATCCCAAGTGACAACAGAGAGGCATTTGTATTCATTCAATCAACTGCTTAAAAAAAAAAAAGCTGCTGTAAGACTTGACTTGGGCTGGATGATTAGATGCGGTGTATGGGCACTTTGTTTCTCTCCTTTTTTATATATTTATATTTATTTGCAAGAGGCCCCTCTACTCATTCTTCAGGTATGTAAAAAAAAAGAAATGTCAGGGCTGAAGTTATTTTTGACCACCTAGTTTAAAAAAAGAAAACAAGAAAAGAGAGAGAGGGATAGTCCCATTTTAGCCTACTGATGTTTGTTTTCCATGATTGGAAATGGTGTCCTTATTTCATTCCTTTTGAGCTGTATTTTGTTTCTTCTGCATTTGCTTCTAAGCACGCCCTGGTAAAGATGAATTTACACCCCCCCCGGGGGGGGGGGAAAGGGGGGGCAGGTGGATTCTGATGTGAATGCCAGACCAGACCAGAAAAGTGCTAAAGTACCTAATCATAAAAAATAAAGTTCACATCTTGTCCAGAAAGAATCTCATTAAATGGTTTTATTTCCAAGTTACTTTAGTTGTGAAATTTTAGGATATTTGAATTTAATGACTCTTTGATTAATAGTTCAACTCAGCAAATATTACAGACAGGAAGAAGGCATTTTGACTATGCAGGCTAATGGTCTCCTTCTAATTCACACTGTAGTCTTCAATCTCATTTACATGCTTAGTTTATTTATTACCCCAATTAAGTTTTGCAAATAGTTTGCAATGAGGTCCCCATGACCTCATAACTCACAATTACTCTTGGGATCTCCTGCCCACTTTGGCACGTTTTGAATAATGCTGCAATATCTTTCAGGAAAGGATTGTACTTAGAAAGTGATGGATGGTGATTGAGAGCATCTTGTCTATAAAAGACGGGATCTTAGATGTGTCTTTGGTCTGCTAACTTGTATGTAGTTCACAAATCTAAGCATTTGGAACTTTGGGATATCAATGCTCCCTGGGGCCATTGGTTTTCTCATCTTATCCACTGACAATGTCCATTGCCTCTCTCATCAAGGGTGGGAATGCTTCAGTGTTAGAAGTCTGTGGCACCCATGTCCTACATGGTGTTATCTGATGGGGGCCAGAAAGATTTATGTCCCTAACCTTATTTTCACTCTTCAATTTGTCCATTAAAAATTTCAACTGGTGAAATCCGAATTAAGCCTCTAGTTTAGTTCATAGTATTATTATATTAATGTTAATTTCTTAGTTTTGACAAATGTACCACAGTTATATAAGACATTAGATTAGGAAAACCTGGGGGCACCTGGGTGGCTTAGTTGCTTGGGCGTCTGACTCTTGGTTTCAGCTCGGGTCATGATCTCGTGGTTGTGGGATCGAGTCCCATGTCGGGCTCTGTGCTCAGTGTGGAGTCTGCTTCACAGTCTCTCTCGCTCTCACTCTCATTCACTCTCTCAAATAAATAAATAAAATCTTAAAAAGAAAGATTAGGAACAGCTGAGTGAGTGGTATATAGGAACCCTCCATACTATCTTTGCAACCTTTCTATATATATAAAATTAGTTCAAAATAAAAAGTTAAAAAAAATCTTTCTATCTGTGATCCTCAAAACTAGTGGTATCTTTATCAGAGTTCTCCTATTAAAGTCCACTCAAGAGTGGACCAACCTAAGACTGGAGTGTGTTGGGGGAGGGAGAGATTTATAGGGGGAGGGGAAAGAGGATGGGAGCCTGGTCTCAAGTCCTGGCTCTGACATGCACCAGCCAGGGACCCTTGACAAGCCCCATGATCTCCCTGTACCCTAATTTCCTCATCTGACTGAAGATACCATCCATAATGCCACCATTTCAGGGTTCAGAAAGGAACAAATGTGAAAATAATGACTAGGCTTTAAGAAGCTAAAAAATTGTACAGATTTTTATTGACACCTCTGATGGACATGAGTGTCAAGGGCAAAACTGGCATATGAACAATACCTTAAGATATTATAGAAATTACTAAAAGAGTCTTTGGAGCTAATTAGACCAATCTACCTTTACAAGATGAGAATCCCAGAGTGCAGAAAGTGACTCGTCCAAGGGTGATAGAAACAGAACTCACACCTCCTAATTCCCTAGCCAGTGCTCTTTCTACTGCGTTGTGATATTTCCCAATGTATTCAGGACTGGCCCTTGCCAAAGGTCAAGTCAAGCAAAATAATCTGCTGGATGTCTCCTTTCCAGTTTTTATTTGAAAACCATACCCCCTTCTAATATTTTATTACTGTGTAATCACAATGAATTTCCACACCAAAAGGGCTTTCCTATGAAGGATGGTCTAGTTATCAATGCAGAGAAAACTTGTTAAAATAAAGGCAATCAGAGTACTGCATAGAAATGGAAGTTCAATCAGTCTGATGATTTTCAGCAGCATAGCACCTGTCCTACAACTGAGATTAAACACCCTGAAATTTAAGGCCATCTAAAATCAAAAACCCTTCCCAGTTTCTTCATTTGCCCCACAGCATCACCTCCCCACAGTTCTCCAGGTACAAAATCTTGGGAGTCATTTTTCTCTTTTTCTGTCACTGTCTTAAGTTAACATCTTATCTGGGATCCTCTTGGGAGTAGAATGTAAGTCTGACTCATCTTCACAAACTCCCCAGCACCTCCCAGGATGCCTGATGCCGCTCACCCATCAGCTGTTCAAAACTGTTGCACGAATGTGTATATATGAAAGTTCTTGCAAAACCTTTCAAAAGGTCAGGCTTCCTCAAGGTTCCAAGGAGAGGATTTCTCTCTGCTTCTTTTCACACTTGAAATCATGCAACATTAAGAGATAAATTAATCTACTTCGCTGCAAGGTGGGCTAATGGATAGACTACCCCGCATAAGTCAGATCGCGAAATAATCCTCAGAACAGAATCTCCCCAGCTGCCAGGTTATAGGAGGCTGCACTTTTAATAGTAAATTTTTCACTATAGATTACTATAAATTTCATTAGCATGTTTGCTCTTCTAATCTGTGGATCTGTCCATTTATCACCATACTTTAATTTACCTTGTGCTATTTCCCTTGTTTGTGTTAACATCGCATATTGGTAATTCAGTCCCTGACTGTGTACTTTTTGAAATAATCAAATAATGAAATGCAAATTGGCTTAACATTTTGAATGCCATACCCAGCAAAGGTGCAGACATATGGAAAAGTAACTTGGTTAAAATGTTAAGTAGGCTTTGTTAATTCCAAACATTGGCAGCACACTTGAGAGTTTGCATCTGACCAAAATAAGTGCGTCCTTCACCTGGCCTCTGCAGCAGAGAACGGACAATGGAACAGCAGTTCAGTTTACCCAGATTTCTAGAGAGAAAGTTTTCTCAGGAACTATGATCCAACAAGGGAGAGCTTTGGGGAAGGGTCACCTTGGCTGACAATGATTGAGAGAATTCTGGTACAGTTTTGTGTATCCATGAACTCCTGGATTCATTTATTCAAGGCATTTGTTTATCAGAAAAGTAGAGAGACGGAATTAATAGGCAAAGTGTAAGTCCTAGTCCTTGTCCAGGATGACAGAAGGAATCAAAAGTTTCAGATTGCATAAGGAAAAAAATGTAGTGCTCTTCATCAAGAAAAGAAGTTTCTGTTGCTTTTAAGCTGCACTTAACAGGAACCTAAGTCAAAATCACATAATAAAAAAGGAAATGTATGACATGATGAGGAAGTCTTGAGTTGGGCGGCTCCTCAGCAGCTTGGGGCTATCATGAAGAGCCCTGGTCCTTTTCCATCTCTTCCCTTTGCCCATGTCAGCAAGTCAGTTTTGCCTTCAGACTGGCTCCCTTCATTGGCCAACAAACAGAGGTTCATTTTCACAAGAGGTGGTTCATTTCTTCCTCCTGTCTATTTGTAAGATAGGACATCATTTTTAGGAGCCCGAAGCAGATTTCCGCTCCGGTTGCATTGGCTGAAACCCATCCACGTGCCTTCCTCTAAACTAATCACAGGCAATGGAAAGGAGATTACCAGGCTTGAGTTAACCTAATCAGGATTTGCCCCTGTGCTGTGGTCACATTCCCTGAGGAGTAGACACCTAAACAGACTTGAGTTTATGTCTGCAAGAAAGAAGGAAGGAAGGAAGTCACTCACAGTGGAGCAGGCACTCACTCTACAGAATGGCATAGGAATTGCATCTCCAGGATGGGACTCTTTTGCCATGACATCTGTTAGGCAGATGCAAAGAAATCAGTGATCCTAACACCTTACAGGGTACATTATTAACTAGAGATAGAAAGGGGAGAATGAAATTATACTAGTAAAAGTTCTCCAAACTCTGACTTTACATGGGAATCATCAGAAGTGTTTTCACTCGTGGGATCGTACAAACAGATGACCATTAGGTAGCTGCTTCTCTGAGAGCCTGGAGACAAAGTCTATACTATGTATGACTAACTGTGGGAGAAAACAAGGAGACCGAGTTTAGGAAGATCCAAAATTCATTCAAGGCGGTCTGGGTTGCATTCCTTAAAGATGAACCAGGGATGGGGTTATAGTTAATAAGCCATAACCTAATCAACAATATTGCATCTTGCTAAGAGAAAGAGCTACGTATAAAGGGGTTTAGAAGAATACTAAAATATTTTTAAAAGAATCCTGGAGGCAATCATTGTCAGTACCTACCCATGGATTGCTCTAGGGTAGCCTTCTTTGGCAAGGTAAGAGTGTCTCATACTATCTTAACTGAGCAGCTCTCCCTAACATCAAAAATCTTCCGATAAGGGGGCCTCTGTTAACATTTTCTACAGGGACTGAATGCACTGGGCAGGTCTATGCAAGCAATCTGACTTCTAAACAGGTAAACTTCTTGCTGTGGTCTGAATGTTTGTGTCCCCCACAAATTCATATGTTAAAATCCTAACACCCAAGGTGATGGTATTAAGAGAGTAGGGCCTTTTGGAGGTGATTAGATCATGAGGGCCCTGCTTTTAGTGCTCTTATAAAAGAGGGCAGAGAAAGCTCCCTTGCCCTTTCCACCATGTGAGGTTACTGCAATAAGATGGAGTCAAAGAGGAAGCCAACTCTTACCATACGACCCAGCAATTGCACTACTGGCTATTAACCCCAAAGATACAAATGTAGTGATCCGAAGGGGTATGTGCACCCCAATGTTTATAGCAGCAATGTCCACAATAGCCAAACTATGGAAAGAGTCAAGACGTCCATCAACAGATGAATGGATAAAGAAGATGTGGTACACACACACACAGACACACACACACACACACACACACACACACACACACACACAATGGAATATTATGCAGCCATAAAAAAACCCCAAATCTTGCCATTTGCAATGACGTGGATGGAACTGGAGGGTATTATGCTAAGCAAAATAAGTCAATCAGAGAAAGACATGTATCATATGATCTCACTGATATGAGGAGTTCTTAATCTCAGGAAACAAACTGAGGGTTGCTGGAGTGGTAGGGGGTGGGAGGGATGGGGTGGCTGGGTGATGGACATTGGGGAGGGTATGTGCTATGGTGAGTGCTGTGAATTGTGTAAGACTGTTGAATCACAGACCTGTACTTCTGAAACAAATAATACATTATATGTTAAAAAAAAAAGAAGATAGCAAGAAGGGAAAAATGAAGGGGGGGAATCGGAGGGGGAGATGAGAGACTATGGACTCTGAAAAACAAACTGAGGGTTCTAGAGGGGAGGGGGGTAGGGGGATGGGTTAGCCTGGTGATGGGTATTGAAGAGGGCACATTCTGCGTGGAGCACTGGGTGTTATGCACAAACAATGAATCATGGAACACTACATCAAAAACTAATGATGTAACGTATGGTGATTAACATAACATAATAAAATAAAATAAAAAGAGGAAGCCAGTTCTTACCAAATACTGAATCTGCTGGCACCTTGATCTTGTACTTCCCAGCTTCCAGAACTATGAAAAATGAATGTTTATTGTTTATGAACCACCGGTCTGTTATTTTGTTATAGCAGCCCAAACGGATTGATACTTCTCATAGTCAAACAATGAACCAACTTCCTGATATTGCCACAGATAATTAGGACTCCTGCGCGTATTCAGAAGAGGTATACACAGACACACCCAAATGCCAGTTGATATCTATTTTTTTCAATTATTGTCATCTCCCCCCAAGAGATAGATCTACTCCATAGCAGTGAATAAAATCAAAACAGGTAGCCCTGAATGGTAGTGAGTTTACTGAGACAAGTGTCACCTGCACAGCCTCTCAATTGATTATTGAGTCATTTGTTTTTGGTACCGTCTATAATAAGGAATTCTCCAGACTGCCAATTGGTAATTAGTGAAAATATTCTGATTTTTGTTTAATAAGACAAGAAAACCCTTCAATTTTTGTGCCAAATGTCTTCAACTAATTCAACTTGACAGAATCTACAAAACTTAACATCACTAAACCTTACTCAACTAAAAATCCCAGCCTACAATTTTTATTTGTTTACTACTTTTAAGTTGTTGCTGTTAAAGAAACTAGTCAGAGAAGCACATATCAAGTGTTTCATTTTTTAAAACCCCCTTCTGGGTTCTATAAAGTTTCAGCTCAACCTCCTGCATCTCCACCCACAGGCTCAGAGATGCTAGTTCATACTGGGACCGGAGAGCCAGCAGCTTGCAAATGTCTCAAGCATCAAGGAAAAATTCAAGTACTTCCACAGGACTATATAACATGGAAAAGAATCTAAGAAGCATTTCAACAAGAATTGCAATCAAAAGTGGTTCTGATTAACTTTCAGGCAACTAATCTGAGCAATCTGTTCCTAACATAAAGCTGTTTCTTGTAACCATTCCATTGTTCTTCCACCATACTGAAACTCTTCACATGTGCCTTCTGCTTTTTGCAAGATCCCTCCTTATTAAAACATGGTCTGTGGTCTTAATTTATTCAAATTTGCACTCTCTAGCCCCTGGTACACGGGGGGCACTACTTATCAAATGGCAATGAATAGTCGTTGCTAAAGGTTGTGGGGTTTCCTGTAGGGATAGGTGTTTCTTGCCATGAACTGCAACATGCAGGAAACCCAATGTCAAGACAGGTTCATTGATTAACCGGGGAAATTAACTTTTCCCCCCAATATCGAAAGTGGATGCAATGATGAAAATAAAGATACGTCTGTCCTCCAGTTTGGCTGCAAAGTGAAGCTGCTTGTTTCCCTTTAAAATTTTGCATAAAACCAACATCTCTCTTCTAGATTTAATTGCATCCTCGAACAGAACCTCAAGTCTTTCTTTTATTATTGTAAATACCATCTCATAAATCTGAAACTAAGGCAAAACAGAGAACCGAAAGCTCAGTGATATTTAAATCAGCAAAATGTAGACCACACAGTCAGCTGTGTTCACATTTTGTTAAAATGATATGCTTTAAGAACCAATTAGTAGAGTGCATTATGTATGGACATAAATACTCTTGTTACTCACATGCCTGCATGAGAAGACCAGGAGAAAAACAACTCGATGAGGACCCATCAGTAGCAGCCATTACTGAAATCAGCTGATGCTCAGGCATCTCTAGCAATAGTGGGTCAGTTTTCATCACCAAGAATGTAACGACAGCCTGCTCTCCATAGCCCATCCTGAAGCATCAAACCAAATTCTGACAGTTTCTGTGTCTATGTCAGTGTACTTGCTTACCACTCAGAGTGTGGTCCAAGAACTAGCAGGATGACCATTACCTGGGAGCCGGATGGGCAGGATCTAAGCTCTTGTGCATACTCATGCCCATGCACACCCATGCACACGAACACACCTCATGCCCCCTTGTTTCTGCCCCAATATCCACTTCTACTCCCAACATACTGAATCATAATCCTCTTTTAGAAAATCCTCAAGGGATTCAAATACATGTTAAAGTTTGACAGGCACTGGTGTATATCATAGTAAAAGTAAATAACTTCTTTAGTGTCCCCCATTTTACTAGGTTCCACCACAAAAAGCACATAACCCAAGTGATTGTTTATCAGTATACAAAACACAGAGGAAATTTTCCCCAAGGAGGAGCAGACTGAATAGTATTAACAGTGCTTTAAACTGTAATGAATTCCCAGTCTAATTCACTATGAGGTTTCAATTTATACCACATTTAGAGTACTCCAGGTTCAAGTAATCACTGCAGTAATTAGCTTACTTCCAGTCCTCCAAAATAAACCCACTAATTTTTGCAATCAGCCTTCATTTGGTTAATCACCAGTTTAATTGATTTAATTAGTTTGATCTGCAAAATTAGTCAAGTGTAAATACTGTTTTGTAAACAGAGTTTAGCTCCAAGCTGTAAGATACGGAATTCTAATTCAAACCTAGAGTTAATAACAAAACCCACACATACAGGATTTGTCATGGAATAGAGCCGTTGCAAGTTTTCAAGACAGAGGCCCTCAGAGGGTCTGGTGAATGTTTTAGAAATGTACTATTGTAATTACAGTATTGACTAAGCTATGAGAGACCTCGCCCCTTCCCCCCAGCTAATTCTAATAGATATCACAATTACCATACGGTGATTGTGTTTATAAGACAAATTCTTTCCATATCTCTTTCTAAATGAGCTGGCTCAAATAACTCTAATGTTCAGAGGTGTTCACATTTGAATTTCATGTTTTTTTTAATATGTCAAGCCTTGCCCACTAAAGGGTATTTTAAACCTTCCCTGAAACAAATTTTAATACAGTAATTGAGTTTTTTAAGCAAACATGTCTACTTATTTTAACAATATGGAATTCAAAAGATACCATGTGATGCAAAATACTTCTTCACTTTTTAGTAGTTTTTTTAATACAAGTTCAACGAGATAAAAATTCCCTTTAAATACCCCCAAGTGAATTCATTCAAAGTGCTAACCTCGGGTAGATTCCCTATAGAATAAGACAATCTTCCCATTTAAAATCTCTGCCTAGTACATTGTAAATGAGGGAGGGATTAGGTAGGAAGGTAATTGTTTATAGACTGTATTTTCCCAGATTGTTTCTCATTACTGAGCCACTATTAATGCTACCGCTTTGGAATTTTCCACACCTTTGCTTGATTTTTTTAAAATTTAATTAGTATTATGTGAACACTTTGGGATTCAGTTAGTTGTGCTACTAACACATGTTTAAACTGGATTAAAAACCATTTGGGGAAGAGTGGTGCTATAAATAATTGATCAAATTGTTAAGAATGCAGAAGACAATGAACAGGGCCACCTAGTTACAATTTTTACAATGCACTGGATGCTGAGACAGAGGCTAGGGACAGGAGCGGAAGCAGCCTGTGAGTGAATGTCCTATTAGCTGTCATTCACACTTTAAAAATCTGTGCATCAGTTTAGAAAAAGGGTGTGGTCTTTTTTATTCCAAACACAGTGTTGAATTTGTCTGTAAAGCATACATTTATTGGGCCTATAACACTTCATATTGCCTCAGCAATGCTTTCTTCCAGCTCAAGCTTTTTCTGTACTGAGTCAGAGAGTAAATATTTTAGGCTTTGCAGGAAAGCAGTCAGAATCAATATGGAAATGAATGATGGGTATGGTTGTATTCCAATAAAACTTTTTATGGTCTCTAAAATTTGAATTTCATATCATTTGTGCATATCATGAAATATTCTTCTTTTGATTTTTTTTCAAACATTTAAGAAGGTGAAAAGCATTCTGAATTCACAGGCTGTACAAAAACAGGTGGCAATCAGATTGGGCCACTGTTTCCCCACCCCTATTCCAGTTATTATGGGATAGGTAGCTACTGAGAGTTAGTAGAGACACATTTCCAACTCTGCCACTTCAAAGTCCATTTTATAACCTGTCATTTACAATTTCATATCAATTTCATAATCATTGCTCTTTGCTTACGCAGTCACTTCACATACTAGATCCAAAAGGCACAGGGCCAACAAGGAATTAGATATGGGGGCTCAGCCAGTGTTAAAGAAAAAGAAAAAAAGATCGGAGACTTATATACAAGCATGAGGTACTTAGTGCATCTTTAAGAGTCTTCAGGGCAGAGTTGGTACCCCTCTACCTCTGGCTGCCTTATGTTCACTTAAACCCTTTTGGTGACATTTTCCCTACTGAATATTGTTCTAAATTATTTTTACTTGAACTTGGTTTCATTTGAAGCAAAAATACTGTAGTTGTGGGAAGGGGAATTGGTTGAAAATCAAAGTGCAATTCTTCCATTTGTATTCTTCTGTAGAATGACTCTGAGCCCCCAAATCTCTTCTGGAAGGTTTTGCAGATATACAGTTGGGTATTATTACTCATTTCCCATTATCCCTGACAAGGCAGCTAGAACTATCACCAATGGGGCTTGATAACTATATTTCAATAAGCGCTTAATTTTCTACAAATTCCCCACAGGTAAAAGATGAGAAGTCTAAAATGTATTCATTTCAAATTGTTCCACTAATATTGCTAGAGAATACCAAAAGATAAAATAGAGCATTTAAAAAAAATGAGTCTGATTTAACCTGTACCATTTCAGCAGCCACGGAAGCTTGTTTGGAAATTCTTACTGCCTCTTAGTGGGTGCATGACTCTGGGGAGGTCATTCAATCTCTCTGAGCTGCAACATCTTTTCTGTAAAATGTGTTCGCAGAATGTGCCTTGCTGACCTTGGGACATTGCATTGATGACTTTGGGGCATTCTCACATGAGAAACCTGCCTATGGAAATGCTTTGTACAAGGGACAGCGATTCCATTAAAGAGGTTCCATTAACACACATGTACCGGGCATCGTCTAAGCTTAGGAGGCAGAAATCAGTAAGTGGAGGAAAAGTAGGCTAAGTGCTAAGAAGCAGTGCAAGCAAATGCTATGTATGTTGGAATATCTATATTTCCTGGGCAGCGGCCAGGAAAGTCTTGAAGGAGGAAAGAGCTAAGCAGAAGGAGGGAAGAGCATTTACGGAGTGAGCAAGGCATTTTTCCTTCACCACTCCACATTTGATGACTTTTCTTCTTCTTCTTCTCCTTCTTCTCCTTCTTTCTTCTTCCTCTTCCTCTTCTTCTTCTTTTTAATGAAGGCTTTCTGCTCCAGCTTTGGATATGTGTCTGGAATTTCCTTTTGTAGGATTGGTATAATAAGCACTCACTCCTGACTTCTTGCTGGACCTAGGCAGGGGTACCTGAAGGAGGAAATAAACCAAAACCAGAGCCGACTGCTTTGAAAATCTCTTATTGTTTCACTAGGTATGTTTAGATCTAATAAGATGTGCAATTGTTACATCTTATACAGCTTTCCTAAACTTTTTAGGTATAACTAAGTACCCATAACACCTTCAGATTGTATGCTATCTATATTTCCTAAGAAAGAAAAAGATGTAAACTGCAGACTTTAAGCATCTTGGATATTAAAACATTCTCAGGGTATTTGTGTGAAATTGGTAAAGGATTCTGTGGAGAAAGGAGAAAACTGCCTCATGGAAGGAACTGCCCACCTGGGAGTTCCAAGTGCAAATAGCAGTAGGATTCCAGAGTCCTAACTTTTTTTTTGCTGCAAAAAGTCCCAAAAATTATATGCCAGAGAATATCCAGGTCAATACACATGTTTGGCCAAGCTACCCAGGGCCCTGCTAAATTCCCCTATGTTTTTACAGTCAGTATACTTTTCAAATCTTGGGTGCTAATTTGTATCATTCGAAAAAACAACTGTGAAAGCTATTTGGTGCTTGCAATGCAATTATCACTAAAGAGGTTTTGGGGTATTCTCATTAAACTGAGTCCCAGATGTTTTTGCCCTCCCGATTTGTGTTGATCTGTTCTTTGTCGGTTCTAATTATCAATCAAGATGAATGAATTAGCCCTCTGCTCGGTGAAAAGCCTATTTCTGCATATGATCAGGTCCCAAGCTAACAAGAGCCTTCAGAGATATCTAACCTGGGAACGAGCCATTTCCTGTGCTTGCGTGCACAGACAGGTGGGACAAACAGCGTTGCTCTCTAATGCATATGTTTGAGGTATACATGCAATTTATGGTATATGTGAGTGTGCGCAAAAACATTCACACACAGATGGATACACCCACATTTCTGGACTGACTATAGATCTATATGTAACCCCTGCCTGTTCTAGTACAATATTTTTGATGTGAAGACTTTCATACTAATAACCTTTCCAGGGGGAAATCTCTAATTGCTGAGCCAGGAAAAAACTGTGCCCTAGGAGCCTGATTACAATATTTTAGTATGTTTGCTTCCCTTGGAGTTTCCACCAGTCTGCTCTTAACAGAGATACAAACTACCAAGTGGGCACTGAGTACACCTCATGGAACATTAGGACACCTTGTGCTAGGCATTAAACCATGGTCTCCTTTACCTCCACAGCCCTCCTGTTCACACTGGCAAGCATTCTCAAAAGCAATGTTTGTGGTTTCAGACTGGCATGATGCCACTGCACATGAAGTGTGAGTCTCTTTTTATGGTTGTTTCTGACGCTCTTGGGAACAAATTGTCCATCTAACAAAGATTCTTTGAACTGGGAATTCGCATGGCTTTGGATAGGAAGAGATGTCTGGGAGGCAGAAGGAGGGGGAAATAGCACCAAGCAGCAGGTATAGTCATTTGTTAGCAAATTCTGATGCTTCCATTCATCACGGCATAACATTACAAAGGGGAGAAGAGCCTTTATTTCTCCAGTAACAGCAGGCAACTTCACCTATCCTCTCTAAAGGAAACGCAACTGAAAATTGTGTGTGTGTTGAAAAGGGAGAAATTAAGTCTGCTTTATCAAAGACATATGATAGGCATTTTCATTCAGTTCATTTGAGTTTGTGTATGTATTCTTTACAATAAACATACATTATAAATTATACACATTATATAATATATATATTAAAAGGACTGTTTTTGCATAAGGCTGTTCTCCAGTTATCTAGGTGAGCTAACAAAAAAAAAGTGTCATTAATGTACACTGACATAAATTTTAAAAATCACTGTTTTTAACATTTGGAAGATAGCTCTGGGGAAATCTTGAAATCATACAAGCCCGTCCTTGGTAGATTGGTTAGATGTTAATTTGCCTTCAAGAATGAAGGAAGCAGGCTATACTTCTGCATGCAGGTCACTCACTAGTAAGCCATTTTTCAGCACATAAAAAATTTTAATTCTCTTTTGTTTTAAATCAGCTAAGGGGCAAATCCTTTCCCTTCAATCAGTAAGAACCTCTATAACTGTCACAAAACATTTTCCTAATGTCCTTTAAAAAGTCCAGGGAACTCTGACAATGAGCATCGAGAAGTCTTAAAAAGGTTTATAACCTTTGACCCAATTATCCCCCTTTACTGGAACCTACTACAAAGGAATGAGCCTAAATACCTAAAAAGTGTTCATGTACACAGGTGTTAGTTACAGTATTAATAATAAAGGGAAAATTGGAAATGGAATCCTTTATTTTGTCTCATTTAGGTTAGGTAAACTATCATATATCCAATGAAATATCATGCATTCATTAAATGTATTTACAACTACATTAAGTATATTTTTTTGTTTTTTGTTTTTTTAATTTAATTTTATTACGTTAGTCACCATACATCATTAGTTTTTGATGTAGTGATCCACGATACATTAAGTATATTTACAAACTTATATTTGTTTTTTACAAATACTTATATATTTGTATATAATTATTATATGTAATAGATAAATATGTTATTAATATATGTTAATTATATTGTATAAATATAACATATTTACATTAAATATTTTGCAAATGTATATAAGCAGGAGGAAATATGTGCGTTACAATGTTGAATTAAAATTACATAAGTAATGCAGTCTTTAGTATGTTACAGGAAAAAGACTGGAAATCAACAGACCAAAATGTTAACAGTATTTATTTCTATGTATGAAACTATGGGTGAGTTTTCCCACTTCCTTCTATTTTTCTATAGTTTCCAAATGGTTTACCAACAATGAGTGGTATGATTTGGGAAAATAAATGGGCAAAGACATTTGCCACTGCTGCCAGAGGTAGTCAGCAGACAGATGAGAGAAGTTCTGGGTTATCATTTGGCAAATCCATATTAGTCACATTCCTTTCAGGGCCAGGGTCAGATCCTAGTGTGTTGGCAGCTCAAGTAAATCACCCTTCTATTTCTAACTCTGAATAATTTTCTGTCTGGGGTGGAGGATGGGAAGCATCTAACCTGAATCAAGATTCTCAGGGAGGAGTCCATAGATAATCATCTGAGCTGGGAACATCAGACGATTCTTTGCCTGTCGTTACAGAGTTCCAATTGCTGTGGATGAGAAGAGTCCCTCAGAGGAAGATCTGGCACCAAGTGAGCTGACATGTTGAAGTTCGGGCTTTGGAGCTCAGCAAAGAAGAGGCCAGAATACCCAGGAGATGACTCTGCAGTGGCAGCACGTAAGATGGTGCCCGCGAGGAAGAGGCCCATGGGGAGCCAGGGGGATCTCAGCAGGGTTCCAGGGGAGAGAGCGTGGGTGGGCGCTTGGCTAGACCTGCCCTGAGAAGTTTGATGGTTTTATGTTTCCTGCATTTCTTTTGCTATGTCCTTTTGGATTTCCCTGGGCATCTGGTAACTGTCTTCAAGGCCAGACAGTCTTGAGCTGTTGCCTGTGCCCCAACCAGAGGATCGAAGCAGAACAGTACGTCCTTGCAACATTGGCAGAAACAGCAAACCGAGTGAGCTTAGCCCCTGCCTGTCCTTTGGGGAAAGCCACTGGAAACTTTTTATATCATCATCACGTGGTTAAGGCCAAAAGACCTTTTTATGAAGTCTTTTGAGTAAATTTTTAATTTATATTTAAAATCACATGCCATATTTTGCCATAAAATAAAAAAGTGTATTCTTAATTCAAAGTCTGAATTTCAGCTCAAGCTCGGGTCAAACTTATAGAAGTCACCTCTTCAACTCCTTGATGGAAGTGTCCTAAAGGTAACATCCGCACGGGGCCTGATCCTTGCTCAACCATTTGGGATGTCGTCTGCACTAACAGCCCCTCTTCATTTCATTGTGGCCTCTTGGTTAGAGCCACTGCCTCATCTCCTCTTGTGCGCACTACCTTTATATCTCCCCTCTCCCAAGTGCATTTACAATGAGCTCTCTCCAGCTTGCTGCTTGTCACCTGATTGTCAGAGTGGCAATGGTTGGATAGAAGCTCAAAGAATAGGAGATCATGCAACCCTCTCTGATCAGTAGCTGAACCTCTCCCTCCCCCACCTGGCCTCCCCAAATAAAAAAATGCATACCGAGTGAGAAAATACATGAAGGCAATATAAAAAATAGTGTGTGTGCAGTGTGTGATTTAAGTTTTCCAGAAACTGTTTTTCAGGACAAGACTGGCAACAATCAGGAAAAATTTCAATTTCATATGATAAAACGTTTACAGTAAAAGCAAAACATATGCTGTTTCCATTAAGCAGATTTTACTTTTAGATTTTAAAAATAATCCAGAATTTCAATATAAAGGAAAAGGAATTTTTAAAACAATGTAATTGTGGTTCCACAGTTCACCAGCTGCTGCGTTTCCTACTACAAATCACAGCTCATCTTAAAAGACTTAACTTTGTGTTAAATAAGAGGCGAGAGTTAATTTAGGAAGCGATTACAGTGGAGGCGTCTTACAGCAACAGTGATTGTGGCACAATTAGTCTTCAATTTGTAATTGAGAGTAACTCCCAGAGGACTAACTCACTGATGAATTTCAAATAAGCAGACTTCAAAACTAAGAAGAAAAGTGGCTAATTATAGGCTAAGAGGGAAAGGAAGGTGGGGAAAGAAAAGAAGCTGAATCTACAGGATTCGAGCAGTGTTTCCTTCAAACCTGGAATTGCCAAGAGGATGTGCGATCACATGTAGCTGGGAGAGCCACACACAGACTAGGAATGGGGCAAAAAGGCCAGTTCGAGACTGACAGAATATGTATGCTGCTCACCAATCATGGAAGAGGCTGTGGTCTGAAAATGGACAGGCCCAGGTTTTACGGCAGCCACTGACCTAAAAAGCACAAAGAGGCTTAGGTTAATGGCATATGGCAAGGAATACAGGGAGAGGCTTTGCTTTGCCTATCCTGGAGTTGAAGAGGCTCCCATACTGCTTGCTATGGGCTAGGTCAAGGGCGAAACCAGCCTCCTACAGCAGCCAACACACCACTCAGAGGCGGAAGCTCTGAAGTTTCCCTACCAGCAGCCTCCAGATGAAGATGCACAGGCTATGTGCAGATAGCCTTAGCCAAGCTTCTATCAGTTAGGTGCCTTCTATCAGTTAGCAGCCAAGGCAGGGAACCAACTTCCAATTCCTCCTTCTGTGTCCCAACATTTTACAGGGTTGGGGAAGGTGTCCTTGCACCTGACTCAGTGGCAGACAAGAGAGGGCAATTCCTGCTTTCAGGAATGTGCCCAAGAATGAAAGTCTTATTGCTCCCTCTTCTTCCTTCCCTGGCTGGGGAAAAACTCCCATGACTCCAGACATGGTGGCCTTATTAGGAAAAATCTAGACATCACATTCACCCCTGTAGTGCCTACCAGTCAGAGAAGGTACAAGACCCAGCTAACTGGGGCATCTACAGAAGCCCCTAGAGTAACATCCAGAGCTCCAGAAACTATGACTTGAGAGTGTCGTTTTTATCTTTGGTAAGTCCAAACAAACAAACATCTGCCCTCCACCTAAGAATCTCATTTTGCTCAGAGACATCAACTTCCCTACTCCTAGAAAAAAGAGGAAAATACTTGTTGTTGTAGCCTGGGGATCTATATAGGACTGTGCTTGGTTTTAGTGTCCCAGGCTACCGTGGCTATTTTGCTTCTAGTGACAGTGCCCCTGTTTCACTAGGGATGGGTTTTACCCCGCTCAGCCAGTGATGAGCATGTGATTCAGCCCTGCTAGCGTTTCCTATCCCCTTGGCCACATGATTGTTTCAGGGTTAAGTACACAAACTTAGCAGGCCCTAATTGTCTCCATGAAACTTTTAAATATGAATATTGGGAAAGAAACAGGATCTTCTTTGCTAGGGTCATGAGACAAAAGCACTGGGTAAGCCAAGACCCATTGGGAGCCATTTTTTTCTCTCATATGGAAAGGCCTAAGAGTAAAGCAAACCCAAAAGAATTAGATGGGAGAAATGAAGATAGACAAAATCCTGATAATATCATTGAGACTCAGGGGGTGCCTGGGTGGCTCAGTTGCTAAGCGTCTGCCTTCAGCTCAGGTCATGATCTCAGGGTCCTGGAATCGAGCCCCACATTGGGCTCTCTGTTCAGTGGGAAGCCGATTCTCCCTCTCTCACTCCCCCTGCTTGTGTTCCCTCTCTTGCTGTCTTTCTCTCTGTCAAAATAAATAAATAAAATCTCTAAAAAATACTCATAAAAAATATTGAGACTCAAGATATACCTATGCCTGAAGACAGTGTACCCCCTGACTTCCCAGCTGATCCAGCCAATACATTGCCTTTTGGCTCAAGCTAGTTTGAGTTTCTATCACTTATAACACTGAGAGTCTAGGCCTAAAGCAAAGGGAGAATGGGGTTCACACCAAATTTTGTATTAGGCTCAATTTGTATAATTATATAATGCATTGGGTCAGATATTCCTACAGAAGTCACACGTAGCTTGAAGAAGGGGAACAATGGAGGTCCTTAACCAAATTTTCTTGTTCTATAACCCAGGCTTAGGAAAAATGGTTCTTCTGATGGACTGTGTGTTCCTTGTGAGCAGGAACCATTTTCACTTTGTGTTTCTTAGTTCCCCCAGAACCTGGTAGATGCTCAGAAATTTGGCTGAGGTGGTTTTATTTCTAACAGGTGAGAGAATGACATAGCAATTAACTACAATAAATTTAGTTACTTTTACTGAGTTCTCTCCATGTTAAGGGTGGTCCAAAATTTGGGAGTGTGTCCTACATTGGGTTCTTCTGAAAGCAAACCCTGTAAGGACTTGGGTGCAGGTAGTCTGTCTGGGAGGAGAGAGTAGAAAGAGTGAAGAACCTACAAAGGGTATGTTCATGTGCTAGTGAATGCTGAGGCAACTGGGCTCAATTCCACTGCAGAGCTCCGAGGAACCATGGAGGGCACACCTCAGAAGGGCACCACCCTGAGATCAGAGGCTGGAGTATTTATCCACCAACACATGACCTACATTGATCGAGGGGCACTTTCCAGAGTTCTAACCTCCCATTCTCCCAACGCGCACGCGCGCGCGCACACACACACACACACACACACACACAAACTGGGTTGCACCTGTGCATGGCTGACTGGCCTTCTGCATCTTAGTTAACACTGAGCAGAAACTCTGCGGTGCATACAATGGTGTATGGAACAGTCTCCTATAGCTGTGATGAAACCAGACAAGCTGAGGGAAATGGCGTGGTGATCAAGCAGCAGCTCCAGGAAGTCAATAGTCCTAATAAAATTTGGAGTTGAGATACCTAGAAAGTTAATGACATCATTGGTGGTATTCTTGGAACAAAGACACTAGAAAATTAAATGGCCTTATAAAGGCCAGGTGTAGTGTCTCCCTGGCCTGCTTCAGATTCCACAGGAAATCTTGGGAGGTATCCTCATGAGCAAGTATGACTGTGCTCTTTTTCAGTTGTTCAAACAGTACTGGCCCACAAGCTTTGTAAGGGCAGGAGCTATTAGGTTTGGCTCACTGGTATATCCCTTTGTAGAACACAGTTCCTAGCACATAGCACATGTTGAATAAATATTTGTTGAGTGGATTAAACAATACTAAGAATTTTAAAAGAAGTATGGTGGGCACTATGTATTATTTCTAAGAAATTTGGGGTTAGCTGGTCCTTTATGCCACATCACTGTTTCAGTAGGCCTAAGCTTTATGAACATTGCATACCATTTGAGTCAGACAGATCATAAGCACCATTAAAGAGAATACTAAGTTTCTGGGCAGTAGGGAAGTAACATTGGACTTAAGTGATCATGTAGACAAGTGGATGGGAAAGTGGGAGTTTCACAGGAAATTTCTCAATCACAGATTACATATGGTGGCAACTCACTCTTGAAGATAATTGGAGCCTGTTAAGATGAAAATATTGGAAAAAATTGCCAAAAACTTCTTCCCTCTGCTTTCTATGTTTCTGCAATTTTTTTTAATCCCAGAGAGAAGCAATAACAGAAGAAAATATCTGTTTGTTTATTTGTTCATTCACTTAATCGATGAACATTTGCGTCCTGCTGTGTACTGGGCATTATGCTTCTGAGGGTGCAACAGTAAGCAAAACTGTTCCCTGTCCTCAGGGAACTTATAGTCTGGTGTGGAGATAGACATTAAATATTTGTGTAAATAAGTATGTAACAATATATTGTCATGGTGGCCATAAAGGTAACTACAGGACTTTATAAGAAAGGATAAGAAGAGACATTTTTGAATGGGAGTTCAGGGAAGGTCTTGGAGGAAGGGACATTTACAATGAGATCTAAAACATGAATAGGAGTGAGCTAGGCCACGGGGAAGGGGATTAAGTCTTTTTTTTTTTTTTAAAGAT
Source organism: Callorhinus ursinus (assembly GCF_003265705.2). Classification (NCBI taxonomy): domain Eukaryota; kingdom Metazoa; phylum Chordata; class Mammalia; order Carnivora; family Otariidae; genus Callorhinus; species Callorhinus ursinus. The sequence continues at coordinate 25,317,052 of NW_027397087.1, forward strand.
TTTATTTATTTATTCATGAGAGACAGAGAGAGAGAGAGGTAGAAAGAGAGAGGGGCAGAGGGAGAAGCAGGTTCCCAAGGAGCGGGGAGCCCGATGCAGGACTTGATCCCAGGACTCCAGGATCATGACCTGAGCCGAAGGCAGACGCCCAACCATCTGAGCCACCCAGGCGCCCAGAAGGGGATTAAGTCTTAAGGAGAGCATATGAAGAGATCCTGACAGGGGAAGGACTTGCCAAACTCAGTTCATTAAAAGAGGGCCAGAGTGGCTGGAACAAAGTAATTGAACGAGTGCAAAAGATAAAACCAGGGTTTGCCTGGGTGGCTCCATTGGTTAAGCACTGCCTTCAACTCAGGTCATGATCCCAGGGTCCTGGGATCAAGTCCGGCATTGGGTTCCTTGCTCAGCGGGGAACCTGCTTCTCCCTCAGCCTGCCGCTCCCCTTGCTTGTGCTCTCTCTCTCTCTCTCTTTGACAAATAAATAAATAAATAATCTTAAAAAAAAATAAAATCAGGTAAGTGAGTCAGTGTCCTTGGAGGTCACACTAAAGACTTTAGATTTTGCCCTAAAAGTAGTGGGAAGCCACTGAGGAAGTGTGAGCAGGGAAGTGCAATGCCCTTGACCAGCTGCTTGTCTTGAAGGTTAGCTGGAGAGGAAGCAGGGAGGTCAGTGAGTGATCTATCTCCTTAGTTCAAAACATGACCACGGCTGGGACTAGAGTTGGGGCCAAGGAGATAAAGTGGACATGTTTGAGATGGGGTTCGGGTATAGCAATGACAAGACTAACTGGATGTGGAAATGAAGGAGAGGAAGAATGCAAGGATGACTCCTTAGATTTCTGGTTCAAGTAGCAGGAGGATAGAGGTGTCAGTAACTGAGATGGGGGAGACCAGGGGACTAGCAGGTTAGGGGTGGGAGAGCCAGGGTTCACTTTGGATATACTAAGTATGAGATCATATAGGGATGTCTCATGAAGATGGGTTGAGACTACAGTTAAATACCAAGGAAAGGAAAGTGAGCAAATTCACCCACCAGGATACTTCCGGCAGTTTCACATTTATTATAATTACTTATTGGTTTTATGAGAATTCTGAAATGTACTAGGTTTCTAACAACCAAGAATGGAAATGACTGGGTGTAGATTTTACAAATGGTTAGACTTCATGTTGTTTCATGACTACAGCAAGGCCCAGTCAACGATTTCCAGCCCTCTCACTTATAATGTGAATCCTTGAAACATGTATCACTGAACGCCATCTCCTTTATTTTCCCCTGAGTGGCATCTGATACACAATTTATTCTCCTTGGATCTCCACCAAGTTTCTAGTGTTGAGATGCTCACAATATACTGACAGAGAAAATTGGAAAAAATGCACCAACATTAATAGCAGTTATCAGTAGATGGTCAGATAACTAATGATTTTTAGGTCCACTTTTTAAATTTCCATGTGTTTCATTTGAAAAACATTATTTTAATGAAAAAAAATTATTAGTTGTATGATATTGCCTTGGGGTGCTGTGCACTTATCTAGTTTATGTTCTGATTTGAAAATAAAACACAGAATTATTAGAAACACTAACTAGAAGCTAGAACTACTACATTTAGCAGCATATTTGTTGAATGGATGGGTTGTTTTCATAAAGAAATGGCTGCTTGAGATCTTATTTATTTATTTATTTCATAGTGGTAAATTACTGCCTTAATAACTCCCTACTACTTTGTTTTTAAGCACTAGCACACATTCTTATTCTTTCTACCTAAGGAATTATAAGAAGATTTAAGAAAAAAAACACCACGGAGATTTTGTGTATTGGTGTTTATACATACATGTATACTGATATATGTATATGTATACAGATACATATATATGTATATTAATGTGTATATGTATATAAATGTGTATATATCTACATGTGTGAATATATATATTAATTTCTGCAAGTCATTTGCAATCTGAAATGTAAAACGGTACTTTACAATGTTTATTGTAATGATTTATGGCTATGTTTACACCACGTCACAAAATCCAGTAAGTTTGTATAAAAACACAATAAAAATTGTTGCTAGGCACTGTTCAAGCAAAGCAAACGACTAGCAAATGCCCCTCCTTTTTATCCAATTGATCTCACAGTGTGCGGGTTTCTAGCCATCCGCATGACCCATCTGCAACAGTCCAATTAATAAGCTCACATCTATAAAGGGGTTGAGGATACATAGCATTTTCCTACACATTCTTTCCTTCAATCCTTTCCAAAGCCTGTGAGCCAATCTGTCATGCTGACCCACCATCTTGCTGAGCTCAGCTCAGCAAAATGGGGATGATGCTATATCTACCCCACAAAGTGGCACCAGAGGCAGGACAGTATAGTTAAGCACACAGTCTTTGAAGTGAGACCCAGGGTCTGAGCCCCAGCTCTGCCGCTGACCAGCTGTGTGAGGACAAGCAAAGTACATCACCTCCTAAGTTCCCAGTTCTTTATCAATAAAGAAGGGGTGATTTCAGGGATAATGATAATAAAAGTACCTGCCTCAAAGAGCAGAGATGGCCCATGCCTAACTTACAGCAAGTGACTGATAAATGGTAAGTATCACGATGCTTGATATGTAGTACCTTGAATATACATAAGTCATTACCACGGTAGCAACTTCTCACTATATTATTGATGGAGACACTGAAATGCTAAAAGGTTAAATGATTTATTGAGTGATCACATGACTAACGAGTGTCAGCAGTCTCACTAGAACCCCTTACGCCTGACTTGTCCCTTCCTGTCCCCAGGCCCAGAGCTATGTAACGTGCCCACATGTGAGTTCTGAATAAATATTTAGTGAGATTGTGGTAACGTTCCAATTGATCCAAATATCTCCAGTCTCATAGTCAAAACTGAGCAGAAACACACACTTGAGATTCTTCCCTTCTCACTCCACCTCTCAATAAAGGGGCAAGGGGGAAGTCACTAGATTTGCCTTCCCTGAAATGCTGCTGAGGGGTACTGGCTATTGGTCATTTGCAAGCAAAATAAGCATCCTAGAAATAGGCTGCCCCCGTTACTGAAAATAAGGAATAATTTCTTCCATATCTCTCACTGCCATCAATAAAAGAGGGAGGGCTTATCATTTGCCTTTGTTTCTTGATCTATATTTGATGAAACAAGGACATTATTTTATAATTAAAAAAACCAAATAGTATAAACAATAGCTTAGAAATATTAACAGAATACAGAAACACTGCTAATTACTTGTGCTAATGAACAATTACAAAATAAAACACTGAACATTTACAGTCTTCGAAGGTATCGTGGAATATATTTTGCCACCAGTGTTTTATAAATGAGAATTCTGACACTCCGAGAGGTTAGGTAAGTTGCCCAAAGACACAATAAGTGACAGGGCTGGTATCTGAACTTGGGTCAGTTGACTTTGAATTCAACATTCATGTCATTTCATCGCAACTGCCTTTTGAATGTGACCAGGATTAGTGTCACAGATGTGGGAGAACAGTCTGATCCATGTTGCATAAAGATATTCACACACTGGGAACAGTCCAATGTGATAAAAAGAAGATCAAGAGAACCAAACCCCCATTCTCCTGCCATTAAATGCCATTAAATATGTGGCCTTAGAGAAATCACATAAGCACTGAAAGCCTTGTTTCTCTTCTGCTGGACTAAACCATCTCAAAGGCCTGTTTATTTCTAAAGCTGTGTGGTTCTGTTCATTTCTATTTAATCTTAACATTTAGCTGCTACGTTTTATTGTGTAGATCTGTAGGTTCTGAAAAGAGTCAGTAAATTAGATAAAGCAAATTAACTTGGTCAGGATATTATACGAAGTTACAAAACATTATTGAGTCTCAGAGTGCCTGGGTGGCTCAGTCAGTTAAGCGTCTGCCTTTGGCTCAGGTCATGATCCCAGGGTCCTGGGAATGAGCCCTGCATCGGGCTCCCTGCTCAGCGGGGAGCCTGCTTCTCCCTCTCCCTCGGCCTGCCATTCCCCCTGCTTGTGCTCTCTCTCTGTGTCAAATAAATAAATAAAATCTTTTTTAAAAGGCTTTAAAATAAAAAAAACACTATTGAGTGTTTATTAAAAGTCAAAACAAAATGGCAAGTATGTGGGAAAACTGATATTCTCATGTAATTGGAGGGTAGGTAGATTGGTACAATTTGGGGGCATGGCAATTTTGGCAATTTCTATAAAAATCTGACCCAGATAATCCATCTCCAGGAATTTATCCTACAGCTGTAAAAATACCCTACAGCCATATTCGCCCATGTGCATAGAAGGATATTCTCTGCAGCACTTTATATGACTACAAAGGATTAAAAGCAACTGAAGTACCCATCAATAGAGGACTGGTTAAATAAAGATAAACTCTCAGTACATAATACTATGCAGCTATTAAGAAAAGTGAAGCAGATGGACTACACTAATATGGAAAGCTCACAAGATGTATTGCTAACTTTTCAGAGGCTGAACAGTGTGGACAGTATTCTGCTTATGGGGTATGCCGTATGTACTTGTATTTATATGGAATACCTCTGGAAGGACACAGAGACACCTAGTAACCACAGTTACCTCTGGAGACAGGAGCTGAGGGTCTGGAGGACAGACTTCCTGTTTGGTAGTGTTTCACTCATTCATTCATTCACTCCTTTTTACCATGCATATATATTGCTAATTGGATGTGTGGAGGATGGATGGTTGGATGACTGGATGAACAGACAAATGGATGGAGGAAGAGATAAGACAAAGTCAATAGAGAACTATGGTTATTACATGAAATCAGAGCAAAAAACAACTTGCTCGGACTATCATACGACCTCTAGCCAAGACCACATTCACTCGGCATAATCATACACCTTAAGAATCCGCAGTAAAAACAGCAGTAACTACCTTGTGAGCGTTTTATGTTCATCACTTCAATTAATCTACACTTCATCACCACAGAGCAACATGTTATTGCCCATAAACCTATACCTCCCTCACAGATGGATAAATTGAGGTTCAGAGAGGGGAAGTAACTCACTCAAGGACACCCAGCTTATAACAGACAGGATCAAGGTTTGAATCTAGGCTTGCTGATTGCAAAGCCTTAGTACTAACTCTATCACTGACCCAAACTGATGATGGCATTGCACACAATTACCACATCATACAAAGTGCACTTGGCCTGTCGGCAAACTGGGAAAATGTGTCCAACAGCATTCTCTCCAAGTTTTGCTTTTCACCAAGTAAAAGTACTTGGTTCATCCCAACTTTATTTGGAAGGCCAGGAAAGTTGTGCTTTGTCCCTAAGTGGCCGGATCCACAACACACAGAATAAATTCTTTTAGTAAAGCTCACCCTGTTCCTCACTAATTCCCCTTCGATTTCACCTCATGGGAAAGACTAGGGGCTGGCAGACTAGTGGGCCGTCTCTGTTGCGGAGGTCCAAGCTGGTCCTGACAGGGTGCCAAGGACCTGCAATGCTGGAAGCAGCCCCTGCCAGCCGACAGCGACTCATCATTATTATTTCCTGGAAAGACCCCTTGAGACCTTGAGCCTGTTTCCAACCAGAGGATCTCTCTGGTCTGTGATATGCCCACAGGGATGCAGCAGCAGTTGCAGTATCAAGAAGCTACTGACACGGGTCTAAGATGACTGATAACAGCAGTCACACAAACAAGCCCTCAGCCACCTCTAGGAATGCAAGCAGCCACCTCGCCTCACCGGCCTCACCGGCACAATTATGGTGCTCACCTGAGCTGTCCAGGTGCAACCGCATGGGGGGCTCTGCTCCTGCTTCCCCTGCTTTCTGTGGTTTGGACACCCTAAACTGCTTTGTCTGAGAATTAGCAAGCTGCTCCAGATAAACATTGTTCTCCAGGGTTGGTTACTTTTAACATAAGCCACCAAAAATCTGTCTGAATCGTACTCCAGGCAAGTAACTCAGTATAATGCTTTAAAATTTTTTTTTCTTTTGGCTTAGCAACAGTACATGCACTTGTGAAGCAACTGTGAATATTCAAATACTGTAATTGGAGATGATTTACATTGTTTTGAATTAACTAAAATTCCATTGTTAAGCACAAATACTGCTCCACTAAATCATCATGCTTTTAATAGGTCCACGTGAGCAGGTTACCGAGCGCATTAGGATTTATAACGCTCCTGGGGAGCTGACCACTGTATTATGCTTCCTGCTGCTAGGTAATATGCATGACACATTTCTGGACACTAATTCATTTATTTAATAGTAACAGTATGCAAAAACAGAGTTCAAAATGAGGCTGACAAAGGAGGTATAAAAGTTTTATTAATCCATAGCTAATCAAAGGCCAGTGGAAGGCATATAATGGTGGCATTTACAGACCATATCGAATGTGAATAAATTAACTTTTTGTTTCCTAAAATCTTACTAATAGGATGTATTCGACTTGAAACATTTATACTTTTAATTACAAAGGAAGGCAATTTGGAGCAGGTTTCCAGCGGCACTTTCCTTAAAAGCTACAACTTCGCATCAAGGATCAACACAAATCCTGTCATCAGCTGTTGTGTCAAATATGATCAATTACAACACAAGCTGCTTCATACTAAAAACTGCAATGTTATTTATTTTAGTGCTGCTTTAATTGCATGCTGTCAGTCATTAGAAAATTATTTTCTCCGAAAAATGAAGAGTATCTGTTTTTCTCCCATCGCTCTGATCACAACACAAAGCATAGAAGCAGGTAGCATAATGCCTCTTCTAGAAAACCTTTTTTTACAGTTTGATCGCTCAGTTTTGCAACAAATCAGAGCAAAGCAAGAAAGAGAGTATGAAGTACAAGCAAAGGAGAACATCGGGGAAGACCAAGAAACACTGAAGTGTGTGGGAGGATCATTCCCCTGACATAGTTCAGCAGCATATGTTGGGAGAATATTTGCTCAACATTTGTAAATAGAAACAAAAAAATGAAGACATCTAAAACATGATCCTCTCTCCATTCTAGAATTCTACCCACATTCTATTGCTCAGAGCATTTTGTAGCAATCAGCTAGTTCTTACATAATAACCTGAGTGTTGTTCTCATACTGAAGGTAAGAAAGAGATCCTAGAACTATCCATGGCAGTCGTTTCCTGAGTGATTTTGCAGAGCATAAGCTAAAGAGCTTCTGGATATTAGGAGGGCTTATATTAAAGAAGGGTTCCATGGTCAAATGAGTTTGGGGAATGCTGGATTAAACAGAGCTGTGTTAACATGTATCTTCACTTTAGGTTTTCTCACAGCCTTTAATACACTAAGGGATACTGTAAAACTCCAAGAGGAGGATATGGTATGAAGTATTTCCCAAATTTATTTGATTGTGGAATTTTTACCGAAAAGGGAAAAGGAGACACATTCTAAAATCCAAGGCTTAAGGTTCATACTGACAATTAGGAAACATACCAATGGATCTTAAATCTTTCCTGGAGGGTCTCCAAATTCTGCCCTCACCACCCCTCTCTGCTACCTATTGACAGAAGCCCACCCCCATCTCTACCTCAGGAACTTTACAGTCAGTGCCAAAATCCATACCCATACCCCTTAGCACACGCACATACAATCCTATCGCCAGTATCTTAACCTCTAACCCAGAAGTTCCTGCAAATACTTGTTAGTCCCTTTGGGAGAAGTAACAATTTTTAATACAGTACAAAAGATATACATTATGCTTTATTTTATACACAGGGGATGCACTCAGAGCAACAGGCCTGAAAGGGTGGTAAATATTTCATGTTCATCATAAAGCTTACAACAATCTCTATTGCTCTTTAATCAGGCACCCATGGGTATCAGACAAAAAATAAATAGCCCCCACCCCCAGGATCACTGTTGTATTTTGGCACCAGGATATGACTCATTCAAAAAAGCATTGGGATGCTACTAAAACACTATTAGAGTTAGTAAGTAAGCTTAATAAGGCCACAGGAGATGAGTATTAAGACATCAATTGTATTTCTATATACTAACAGTGAACAACTGGAAAAAAATTAAAACAGTAATATTTACAGTAGCATTACAAAGTGGGGATAAATCTAACAAAATAAGTGCAAGAGCTGCAAGCCAGGAACTACCAAATGTCAATGGGAGAGATGAAAAAGGGCCAAAAGAAATAGAGAGCTGTATTGTGTTCATAAAATGCAAGACTCATGATTAAGATCTTAATTCTCTCCAAACTGATCTTTATGATTATCAAAATCCCAGTCAGAACATCAACAAGTATTTTGGTAGAAATTAACAAGCTGATTCTAAAACTGATATGGAAAAGCAAAGGATCTAGAATGGCCAAATGATTTTGAAAAGAAGAATAAAATCGGAAGACATTCACTAATTGATCTCAAGACTTATTACTCTAAAGCTATAAGAATCAAGACAGTGTAATACTGACATAAGGATAGATATGTAGATGAATGGAAAGTCCAGAAACTGACCCACAGAAATATGGTCAATTGCTAATCAACAAAGGTGCTAAGATAACTCAATGGAGAAAGTCTTTTCAACAATGGTACTGGAATGATTAGATGCAACTGAATGTCAAAAAATGAACCTTCATCATTTCTTCATACTATATATAAAAATTAACTTGAGATGGGGTGAGTGGGTGGCTCAGTCGGTTAAAGTGCTTGCCTTCAGATCAAGTCATGATCCCAGGGTCCTGGGATCTAGCCCCACGTCCAGCTCCCAGCCTGCTTTTCCCTCTCCCTCTGCTGCTCCCCCTGCTTGTGTGCTCTCTCTAATAAATAAATAAATAAAATCTTTAAAAAAATTAACTTGAGGTGAATCATAGACATATAAGTGAAACCTAAAACTACAAAACTTCTAGAAGAAATACATGACCTTAGGTTAGGTAAAGCTTTCTTAGAACACAAAGAGCACAAACCATAGAAGAAAAAAAATCGGCAAATTAGATTATCAATATTAAAAATGTTTGTTCTTCTAAACACTCAGTTATGAAAATGAAAGGGCAAGCTACAAGACTAGGAAAAATATTTGCAAGACAAATATCCGATAAGGGATTTGTATCCAGAATATTAAAAAAAATCTTATAAATTAATAATAATAAAACAAATGAATCAATTTTTTAAATGAGCAAAAATGTGAACAGATACCTCACCAAAGAAGAGATATGATGGAAAATAAACATATAAGTTATTAGAAGATGCAAATTAAAAACACAAAGAGATGCCACTACATGCATACGAGAACGGCTGAGCACTAACAAGTCTGAAAACATGAGCGGCTGCTGAGGAGATGCAGCAGCTCTAACTCTGTTACATTACTGTTTGGAATGCAAAATGATACAGTCACTTTGGAAATCTGTTGGAAGTGTCTTATAAAGTGAAACACACACGACCATACAACTCAGCAATCCCATTCCCAGGTATTTACCTGAGAGAAATGCAAACATATGTCCACACAAAAACCTGTATGTTAGTATTTACAGCAGCCTTATACATAATTTCCATAAACTGAAATGCCTCAAATATCTTTTAAAAAGGTCAATGGATAAGTAAATTATGGTACATCAGCACAACAGAATAGTATTCAGCAGTGAAGAGAAGCTGATGCATGCATCAACATGAACAAATCTCAGAAATACTCTCATTGAGAGGTGCCAGGCACCAAACAGTTCATACTGTGTGATTCTGTTAATATGATAATCTTGAAAAGGCCAAATTATAGGTACAGAAATCAGATCAGTGATTTCCAGAAACTATGAGTTATGAGAGAGGATTGACTAGAAAGGGCTACAAGGGAAAATTTGGAGATGAAAGAAATATTCTGTATCTTGATTTTGATGGTAACAGGAGTAATACATTTATGAAAACTCACTGAACTCAAAACAGTATTCTACTATATGTTATACCTCTATAAAACTGATTTTTAAAATTGGGCATAAATTCACACTTTATTTGGTTCATCTTGTATTCATCTAACATAACCAAATAAATTATGATTCTACAAATTTAGTGCTTTATATACAAGTTTAATTTTAATGTGGAGGATTCAAGTTGGTAGATTCTTGATATTGAAAATTGTTTAACATATGGTCACAATCACAGTGCAATTTCCCCACACAAGTGGTAAAACACACTGGTGTTATTATGAGAATTCTTAATTGAAGGAAGTGGCCAACTAAAAACCACAAAGAAACGGAAAGTGCCAGGTGTTGTGGTTCTGCCTACCAGGTCTGAAACGTCTCAGTCCTGGCTCTGATCCGAAGAACTCTGAGCATCTAAGCTAGACTAGCAGCTAGAAAGCCCTTCCAATCAGGGACATAAAAGACGGCACTTTGTAGCTCCTGACTTACATACTGCTCAGCTGTCTCAATAAATGTGGTCCCACCAGTTCATTGACTGTCTCTGGCATTATCTCCATGTTCTTCTCTTTTCTCTCAAACACTGGCATGTTCATTTGAAAAGCCAACATTTCCGTAAGTATATAATTATAAAAAATATTATGAGCGATTTGATGGAAGTAATTAAAAACCTGAAGGAAATGGATATTTTCCAGAAAAATACGAGTGACTAAAATTGATCTATCTTACTAAATGTCATAGAATCGTACACTTATAAAATGGCACATTACTAAAAGTAATTGAATTTTGTGACATGTAAATTATACCTCAATAAAGCTGTTTTTAAAAAGTTTGTAAAAGAAATTGGTCTACGAAAAAGGATAAAACTTGAACAGACTAGTTATCACAGAAGACATTGTAAAAATGATTAAAGATCTATCATTTTTAAAGAACCAGAACTAAAGAGTTTCACAGATGAGTTCTGTCTCACCTTTAAGAAACAGATAATTCCTTTATAATTCAAAATATTACAGATTGTAATAAAAACTTGGAAAGTGCCCCAATTCATTTTATGATTCCAACACAACCTTAATACCAAGACCTGATAAAAATGGTATAAAAATAGAAAACTATAGCCTTATCTCATTTAGAAATTTAAATGCAAAATTTCAAATCAAGTATTAGCAAAGAGAATCAAGCAGTGTATCAAAATAACTCTGGTCTATGACCAAGTAAGGTTTACTTCAGAAATGCAAAGATAATTCATAATCAAGAAGTCTTTCTTTTTTTTTTTAAGATTTTATTTATTTATTTGACAGAGAGAGACACAGCAAGAGAGGGAACACAAGCAGGGGGAGTGGGAAAGGGAAAAGCAGGCTTCCTGTGGAGAAGGGAGCCCTATGCTGGGCTCGATCCCAGGGTCCTGGGATCATGACCTGAGCCTAAGGCAGACGCTTAACGACTGAGCCATCCAGGCACCCCCCCCTTTTTTTTTAGAATCAAGAAGTCTTTCAACATAATTCATGACATCAACTAATTAAAGGAGAAAAATTACACGATCATATCATTAGATGCTGAAAAGCCTTTTTTTTTCTGAAATAGTTGCTCTCATCAGATGTGGTCCTTTTGGGCTCAGGAAGTCATCACCCCCTGGGAATGAGCCACTCTGTCAGGTAATGCTAACCTGGGGAAGTTGCAAGGTTTCATCTCAGTCTGTCAGATCTTATGGCTTCAGGAGGTGGGACATTTGTTTTTCCTCACTTTGTAGTGAAAGCCTCTCAAAGTGACACTTCCAGTAAACATTGCTGTGAGTGCTATGGCCCATACCTGTGAAGACTCCAATTTAAAAATTATGCCATTATAGGGGCGCCTGTGTGGTGCTTGGTTAAGCAACTGCTTTCGGCTCAGGTCATGATCCTGGAGTCCCAGGATCAAGTCCCAGGATAGAGTCCCAGGATCGAGTCCCGCATCAGGCTCCCGGCTCAGCGGGGAGTCTGCTTCTCCCTCTGACCCGCCCCCCTCTCATGTGCTCTCTCTCATTTTCTCTCTCTCAAATAAATAAACAAACAAACAAACAAACAAATAATCTTAAAAAAAAAGAATTAGGCTATTATAAAGAGAAGGACAAAACTGGAGAGAAATGCAGGAAAACTGAGCCAGGGTCCAGACACCAACACAAATCCATTTGTTTTTTTGCCCAGCTCCTCAGCCTTTCTAGGCCTCAGTGTGCTCATCCGAGAAAGGTGAAGCTATTTTATGTCTTAGTTAAGTTCCAGTCCACTCCATAGTTCGATGCTTCTTCTGCTTGACCAACTTCTTTTAAAGATACGCAAGGCAGCATTAACTGCACATTGACACAGGTGGAATATCAAGCTTTAATAGGAAGATTGGAATTCCTCCCTGATATTTCAATTATGTCTTATGGTCGATTTTTTCCTTCCTTAAGAAGTCACCTGCTGACTTTTAGAAATTAAAGATAGGGGCACCTGCCTCGCTCAGTCAGTGGAGCTTGCGACCCTTGATCTCAAGGTTGTGAGTTCAAGCCCTACGTTGGGTATAGAGATTACTTAAAAATAAAATCTTTAAAAAATTTAATGGTAAATAGCATTCAACAGGCAAAGTTTTGTTTTACACACAATTTTAAGATAGCATTTACCAAATAGGAGAATAAGTATTACATGTTTTTAAAAAATGGTTGTAGGGTCAATTATGAATTTCTGGGTTTTAAAGAAAACATATTTCTCAACTGATGGAGCTAAACTTTAATTGCCAATGTGCACGGCGAGCTCCAAAAAGGGGTATCCTATGTCCCAAACATGATTAACTTCAGTTAGCTTTACTTCCCTCCCTCTCTCCTTTTGCTTCTCCCTCCCTCCCTCCTTCCTTTCTTCCTTTCTTCCTTCCTTCCTTCCTTCCTCCCTTTCTCCCTTCTTCCTTCCTAGCAGAGTCTCAAAGGACTAGCATTTTTCAGACTGGCTTTGGAAAACACTAAATGCACAAGGTGGAAACTCATGCAGAATGAGAAATAAAACCAAAAGCAGTCTTGATCTAGCGTCAATCTAGACTTTGTGTTTGCCTTTTGGAGGCTGCTTAAGACTTTAAAAACTAAATTAAAAGCAATTTTTTTTTTCTCATGGTGAAGTGAGAAGTCCTGTTTTCCAAAGCCAGGTGCTCCTTCTACCTCAAGAGGTTAAGTCTGAAATGAGAGATGGGAGTGGGCAGCTCAGAAGAGCACAGAGGGCAGCCACTGCCTTGTATTTGCTCACCATTTCTGGGTGAGAGCAGCAAGCATGGAGAGACAAAGTCATCACTGCCCTAAATCCCCAATCATGTCGGCCTCCACTCCAAAAACCACTGGGGCAGCTGGCCATGCAAGAGCCTAAAGGTTAAGCACATACCATTGACCTCGGAGAAATGAGTTCTCACATCATTAAATACAGCGTGTTCTCTGGCTTTGCCTGATTACACCGAAAAGTGCACTGGGAGCATTATTTAAGGCTTCGATGTTCCACCTACATTTGTACGACACAAAATCAATATCTTTACATTGCCTTTGTTTGCCTGGATTATGTTTCACTACTGAGTGGCTTTTAAGACACCCGTTAGGTTTAACATCTTGTGTGTTACATAAGCAAGTGTGTGAACAGAAAAACACTAATATCTCTTTGTTTTCTTTCCCTCTAGGTTGTCAGAACAAGAAATATGAAACAGCTTGTTTGGTGTATGCTTCTATCTGGATATACAGATACACAATTTATAATCTTGGTAACAGAAATGTTTTTCCCTTGACCTAAAAGACTCTTTGACAGTGGTACTTTTGGAGAACACAGAAAGAATAGATTATTCAATAAATAGCATGGACTGGCTTTCCATTTGGGGAAAATATTAGACCCCAAGATAGACACATATAAATTTCCAGGTGGATTAACTTTTTTGAAACACAAAAAGTACAGGCATTTGACAAATACTAGGAAAATTTAAAAAATTTTTTAATAAAGTCATAAAGGAAAGGATTAATGTATTTGAGTATGTAAAATTTGTGAATAGCAAAAAATAATTCAAATAAAGTTAACTTTACCTAACCTTTATTTAATACTTACTATGTAATAGAAACTAAGCCAAGTCTTCACATATATTGATTCCTTTCTTCCCAAAAGAAAGATAATTGTAAGATAACTGTAGGATAGCTGACTGTATTAGGGTTCTCCAAAAAGACAAAACCAATACAGTGGACGTGTGTGTGCACGCACACAAACATGTGTATAATAAAGGGATTTGTTATTAGGAATTGGCTCAAGTGATTATGTAAGCTGACAACCCAGGAGAGTGGATATATAGTTCCAGTCCTAGTCTGAAGGCCTGAGAACCAGGAGAGTCAAGGATGGAAGTTGCCATCCAAAAGCCAGCAGGCTTGAGATGCAAGAAGAGCTGCTGTTTCAGCCAATGTCTGAGGGCCAGAGAAGACCAACATCCCAGCTCAGCAGTAAGGCAGGGAGGTCCCCTCTTACTCAACCGTTTTGTTCTAGTTAAGTCTTCAATTAATTAGATGAGGCTCATCCACAGTAGGGAGGGCAATCAGCTTTACTCAGTCTATCCATTCAAATGTTAATCTCACCCAGAAATATTCACAAACACACCCAGAATAATATTTGACCAAAAGTCTGGGCACTCTGTGGCCCGGTCAAGTTGACACACAAAACTAACCATCATGCAGATACTGTCCCCTTATAGCATGTGAGGAAACTAAAGCTTAAATTGTTTGACCGGAATCCCACAGCTAGGATGGTAGAGTCAAACCTTGTTGCCAGCACTATCTGAAATCAAAAGGGAATCAACAAACTGGGGGGAATGTTTGCAAAATACAAGACAAAATAAAAATATTAATAGCAATAGCAATAACAAGGTCTCTTACAAATCAACAAAAATGATAAGTACCTCTATATTAGAATTGCCAAACAAAGCAAAACATATAGACAAAACAGATGGCAGAGGAAATGACTATTAAAAAATAAATATGCTCAATCTCATTAATGATAAAAGAAATGCAAATCAAAATAATGAGGCATCATTACAGATACCGTATCTGTATCTGATGGCACGTCAGATTTGAAGATTATATATAAATCATACCAAGTGTGAACTCTTCCTCTCATGTTGGTGCTTTAGAATTATTTTTGTACCAAAGTATTCCCCTCAAGCAAAGCTTTAGAATGCTTTGACTTCTATTCAAATGTTCTCCCCAATCTGTTTATTATTATTGCCTGTTACAGGCCCTCAATCTCTTATCTACAATTCTAAAATAAATTTTTAAAAAACTACGAACAGTTTTATCAGTAATCATTTAGTAGCAAAACTTTAACTGATTGGAGCTCAGTTAATGGGAAAACCTGACTTGAACTGCCATGATACTATAAAAGATTCTATTTATCACAGGTAAACATTCATGTTTTGCTGTAGAAATAATTATGCCCTTGATTATGAGATATTGCCCATTCCTCAAGGATTTTTTAAGTAACAAATACATAAAATAAATTATCATTTAAAATTGAAAAATCTCAATTCCTAAACATAACAGACCTCATAGGTTTTAGAAAAGAGTAGTGAGTCTTTATTTTAGTTTTGTATAAAAAGATGCCTTTTAAAAATTTTACTCTTAGGGGTGCCTGGGTGGCTCAGTTGGTTAAGCATCTGATTTTGGCTCAGGTCATGATTTCAAGGTCCTGGGATAGAGTCCTGTGTCAGGCTCTGCTTTCAGCAGGGTGTCTGTTTCTCCCTCCCCTTCTCCCTCCCCACTGCTTTCTCTCTCTCTCTCTCTCAAATAAATAAAATCTTTAAAAAAATAAAAATTTACTCTTGATATTTAGCTTCCCAACATATTTAATCAAACCTCAAGCCGTTTGAGGGGATCTACCAAAAATCCTACTGCTAACATCATACTTAACTTTAAAATGAGAGAGATTTCAAGAATGTGTATTCTCACCACTCTGTTCAATATTGTACTGGAAGATTCTCCTCTATTCAATCCTTGAGATGATGATGGTCATGGCTAACACCTTCATTTCAGTCTTGTAAGAGACTTTGAACCAGAAGGGTCCAGCCGAGCCACATCCAGACTCTTGGCCCACAAAAACTGTAAGATAATCGATGTTATTTTGTTAAGCCATTTAAGTCTGGGTCTAATTTGTTATGCAGCATTTGTCACATAATACTAGAACTAAAAGATGTTAGTAAAACTAACAATTGAGTTTTTTAAGGTCATAGGATAGAAAGTCAATATGGAAAAATTATTAATTCTTTATACTAGCTATAAACAATTGGAAGTTGAAAAATTTTCAAATATACCATTTACTTTGGCATGAAAAAAATCTATTAAACATAAAAGATAAATTTAGTAAAATATGTGCAAGACTTGTATGAAAAATATAAAACATTTCTGACAGAAATTAAAGAAAACCTAAAGAAAAGGAGAGATATATTATGTTCATGAGTGGGAAGGCTCAGTATTGATAAGATATTAATTATCCCCAAATTGATCATACTATAGAGTCAATGCAATTTCAATCTAAATTTGAACAGGCAGTTTTGTAGAGATGGAGAACTTATTCCAAAATTTATATGGAAATTCAAAAGACCTAAAATAGCCAAAACAATTTAAAAAAAGATAAAAGTTAAGGATTTACACTACCTGATTTCAAAACTTATTATAAAAATACATTAATCAAAATAGTGTGGGGAGGTGGATGGGGCATGGGCTAGATGGGTGATGGGTATTAAGGTGGGTACTTGTGATGAGCACTGGGTGTTATATGTAAGTGATGAATCACTAAATTCTACATCTGAAACCAATTTTACCATTCATGCTAACTAACTAGAATTTATTATTTTTTAAAGATTTTATTTATTTATTTATTTGACACAGAGAGAGAGAGAGAGAGAGAGCATGCACAAGCAGGGGGAATTGTAGGTGGAGGGAGAGGGAGAAGCAGGCTCCCTGCTGAGCAGGGAGTCCAATGCAGGGCTCAATCCCAGGACCCTGGGATCATGACCTGAGCTGAAGGCAGATGCTTAACTGACTGAGCCACGAAGGCACCCCAACTAACTAGAATTTAAATTTTTAAAAATAATAAAATCTTTATCTAGTTAAAGAAACAAAAAACAAAATAGTGTGGCTCTTCCACAAGGATGGTTATATATCTCAGTGGAACTGCATAGAGTCCATAGATCAACCTAGATATATGAGATAAGCTGATTTCCAACAAAGATATCAATGTGGAAAGACAGTCTCATCAAAAAACGGGACTGGAATAACTGGATACCTACATGAAAAAAAAATTCTGAACCTGATTCTTAATCTCAAACCATATATACACATCTGATAAAAAAATACACTCCAGAATATATAAAGAACTCTTACAACTCAACAATAAAAATATAAATAATCCAGTGTTAAAAATGGTCAAAAGATTTGAACAGATATTTCACCAAAGAAGATATGTAAAGAGCCATTAAACACATGAAAATATTATTTTTTTCCATTTTTTAATTATTTCTCTTAATTTCCAAACTATTTTTATGTTCAATTAGCCAGCATATAGTACATCATTAGTTTTATTTTTTTTAAGATTTTATTTATTTATTTGAGAGAGAGAATGAGAGAGAGAGGGAGAGCATGAGAGGGGGGAGGGTCAGAGGGAGAGGCAGACTCCCCGCCGAGCAGGGAGCCCGATGCGGGACTCGATCCCGGGACTCCAGGATCATGACCTGAGCCAAAGGCAGTCGCTCAACCAACTGAGCCACCCAGGCGCCCCATCATTAGTTTTAGATGTAGTGTTCAACGATTCATTAGTTGCATATAACACCCAGTGCTCATCACAACACATGCCCTCCTTAATACCCGTCACCCGGTGACCCCATTCCCCCATTCCCTCTCTTCTGTGACCCTCAGTTTGTTTCCCAGAGTCCAGAGTCTCTCATGGTTTGTCTCTCTCTCTCTGATTTCTATTCTTAACATTATTATTCTTTAGGGAAATGCAAATTAAAACCACAAGATATCACCATACCATTGTTACAATGGTTAAAATGAAAAAGACTAACCATACCAGTGTTGATAATGACATAGCACAACTAAAATTCTTATACATTGCTAATGGGAATTAATATGTACAGCTACATCAGAAAAGTGTTTGGCATTTTCTTTTAAAGTTTAACATGCATTTATCATAGGGCTGTATGATAAATACACAATCCTACTTCTAGGTATTTACCCAAGAGAAATAAAAACATATGTCCACACAAAGACTTGTACACAGATATTCGTAACTGTTTCATTCATAAGACCCCAAAATTTGTAAGCATCCCAAATGTCCATCAATAGGAAAATGGACTACCCATTTGTGGTATATCCTTCGAATGGAATACTACTCAGAAATAAAACAGAACTACTGATACATACAACAATATGCATGAGTCTCAAAAGCATTTTGCTGAGTGAAAGAAACTCAATATACTAGACTACTATGTGATTCCATTTATGTAAAATCTGAGAATAGAAAAGCTAAACTATTGTTAGAGAAAACAGATGAGTAGTTGCCAGGAGTTAGGGTTGGAGGAGGAGGAAAACAGAACAAAAGAGAAAGGGAATTTTTGTGGTTATGAAAATGCTTAATATTATTTTTTGTTATGACAGCACAGGTGAGTGTATTTGTCAAAAACCAAGCTGTATACTTACTGGGGGTATATTTTTATGCAAATTATACTTTAATAAAGTTGTTTTTAAAAATAAACATCTAAAGAAAAAAATGAATTTATGATTAAACAGCATATTGAACACAGATTAACACAGGATTAGTGTACTAGAATACAGATCAGTGGGAATTACTCAGAATGCAACATAGAGACAAAGAGGTGGACAATATTAATAGAACTGAAGAGAAATGAAAAATGAAAAGAAGAAATCTGATATATGTCTAAGCAAAGTTGCAGAAGGATAGAATTAGAATGGAAAAAACACAATAGAGAAAATGGCTGAGAATTTCACGAACGGATGAAAGATATAAATCCATAGATACAAAAAGCACAGCTACTACCAAACAGATTAATAATATTAAATAAATCCTAGACATATCATGGTGAAACTGCTGAGCATCGAAGACAAAACAAAACAAAAAATCTTATAAGCAGCAAGAGAGAAAGGATAGAGCATCTCCACAGAATAACAACTAGATAAATAGCAACAATGGAAGCCAGGAGATGGTGAATTATAATCTCTTTGAAGAGCTGAGCAAAAAATAAATGTCAGCCTGCAATCATATACCCAGCAAAGCTATCTTTCTAAGTTTTTTTTTTTTAAAGATTTTATTTATTTATTTGAGAGAGAGAGAATGAGAGATAGAGAGCATGAGAGGAAAGAGGGTCAGAGGGAGAAGCAGACTCCCTGCTGAGCAGGGAGCCCAACGCGGGACTCGATCCCGGGACTCCAGGATCATGACCTGAGCTGAAGGCAGTCACTTAACCAACTGAGCCACCCAGGTGCCCCTCTTTCTAAGTTTTGAAACTATCCTCCTTTAAGAATGAGAACAAATTAAGCATATTTTCTAATTTTAAAAACAGAAACAGAAATGGAGAGAGCTTATCATAGACAAAGTTTTCACTATAAGGAATTTCTGAAAGATTTTCTTTAGAAAGAAGGAAAATGTCAGAAGAAAGGTCTGACATGTAAGAAGGAAAAATGACCAAAGAAATTGGTAAACTGTGAAATTATTTATCTGTATAAAAACAATAATGCCTAATGAGTTTTAAAAAGCATTCATACTTCTGAACAACAATATTACATCAGTTGAAAGGGAGTAATTTGATCAAAGTATTCTTGTATTATTCTGGGAAGTGGTTAAAATATTAATTAATTTTATACTTCCCAATGCATGATAAGATTTTGAGAACAACCAATAAAAGAATAGACATACCATAACTTCCAAATTTGAGAGAGAAAACAGTGATATAAGAAAACAAACTCAATCCGGGCGCCTGGGTGGCTCAGATGGTTAAGCGTCTGCCTTCGGCTCAGGTCATGATCCCAGGGTCCTGGGATCGAGTCCCGCATCGGGCTCCCTGCTCCTTGGGAGCCTGCTTCTCCCTCTGCTTCTCTCTCTCTCCCTCTGTCTCTCATGAATAAATAAATAAAAATCTTAAAAAAAAAAAAAAGAAAACAAACTCAATCCAAAAAGGTGTGATAATTAGAGGCCAGGTCATTAGGGTCTTACAGGCCTTAGTGGGGGTATGGATTGGGGTCCAAGTGTAGAACTCTGTTGAAATTATGGAAGATCCAAGGTAAATGTGAGATACATTCATTCCCAGTGCCCAAGATGCTTATTCTCTGATGGAAGGCACTTCCTATCTCAATGGTTGATTGTAGCTCAATGGGGCAAAGTTTTAAGCTCAACATCTAGTCTGCTCACCTATGCTCTGGAAATCCAGTGACAGCTACTTGCTGCTGTGCTATAATTGCAAAATCAAGATAGCATATGTAGCCTGCAGGGTGGTAGGTGTAGAGAAACACTTAAGAACTAGAACACCAATGCCTTATCAGGACAATCAAGATCCTCCAAAATCTCAAAAAGTAGTCCAAACACATTTAAAATTATCTTTCTTATCTACCACATGAATGGGACCATATGCATGGACCAGGTACATGGATGTGTGAAGTGGGTGGTTTACAAGGCACTGCAATAAACTTGAGAGTTCAAGTCCCTCAAAGAATCTATCAATCTCCTTGGCTCCAGCCCATTGTTGCCATGCAGAAACTTTTTGTCATCTGAGCACCAGATTCTACCTGTGTGCAGAAACTAGCCAAATTCTCAGTTCCATGAAAATGCCTCAGTTTTCTTTACTCCACATCTTTGCTCATATGACTGCTTCTCTTCAAAATTTTTTTTATTAAAGACTATTTTAATCAGCCTTAGGTTCACAGCAAAATTGAGAGGAAGGTACAAAGACTTCCCATATATCCATTGCCTCCACACATGTATATCTCTCCTATTAGCAACACACCCCACCAGCATGGTACATTTGTTACAACTTACGAACTTATACTGATACATAATAATCACTCCAAGTCCATATTTTACACTAAGGATCACTGTTGGTACTGTGCATTCTATAGGTTTGGACAAATGCATAATGACATGTATCCACGATTATGGCATAAGAGTATTTTTACTGCCTTAAACATCCTCTGTTCCTCCTTCCTCCAACCAACTCCTGGCAACTACTGATATTTTTACTGTCTCCACAGTTTTTCCTTTTTCAGAATGATTCATAATTGGAATCATATAGCATGTAGCCTTTTCAGATTGGCTCCTTTCACTTAGTAATATGCATTCAAGTTTCCTCCACGTCCTTTCATGGCTTGATAGTTCATTTATTTTTAGCACTGAATAACAGTCCATTCTCTGAATGTACTACAGTTTGTTCACCTACTGAAGGACATCTTGGTTGCTTCCAAGTTTTGACAATTATGAATAAAGTTGCTATAAACATCTGTGTGCAGGTTTTTGTGTGGACATGTTTTCAATTCCTTTGGGTAAATACCAAGGAGTATGATTGCTGGATTGTATGGTAAACGTATGTTTAGTTTTTTTAAAAAATTGTCAGACTGTTTTCCACAGTGGCTGTACTATTTTGCATTCCCACCAGCAATGAATGAGAGTTCCTGTTGTTCTGCATCCTCGTCCTGCATTTGGTGTTGTCAGTGTTCTGGGTTTTGGCCATTCTAATAAATATGTATCTTCTTTGATGAGGGATTTTAAGGTCTTGGTTCATTTTTAACTGGGTTGTTTCTTTTCTTATTGTTGAGTTTTAGGGGTTCTTTGTATATTTTGAGTAACAGTTCTTTAACAGATAATGTCTTTTGCAAACATTTTCTCCAAGTCTGTGGCCTTGGTCCTGATTGTAGTAGGAAAACTTCTAGTTTCTCACCATTAGTATGATGTTAGCTGTAGATTTCTTTGTAGATATTCTTTATCAAATTGAGGAAGTTCCCCTCTACTCCTAGTTTACTGAGTTTTATCATCAATAGGTGTTGAATTTTGTCAAATGCTATTTTCTGCATCCATTGATATGATAATGTGATTTTTTTCTTCTTTAGCTTGTTGATGTGATGGAATACATAATTGGTTTTCAAATGTTGAACCAGCCTTGCCTACTTGGGATAAATTCCACTGGGTCCTCATGTACAATTCATTTTACACATTATTGGAACTGAATTACCAATATTTTGTTGAAGATTTTTACATCTATGCTCATAAGAAATATTGGTCTATGGTTGGGTTTTCTTGTAATGTCGTTGTCTGATTTTGGTATTAGTGTAATGCTGGCCTACAGCATGAGTTGGGAAGTATTCCTTCTGCTTCTATATTCTGAAAAAGATGGTAGAAAAATGGGAAGATTTCTCCCTTAAATGTTTGCTAAAACTTAACCAGTGCACCCATCTGGGCCTGGTGCTTCCTATTTTGGAAGATTATTGATAGACCATTAATATTCAAAGTGGTTATTGATAGACCATTGATATTCAAAGTGATTATTGATATAGTTGGATTAATAGCTACCATATTTGTTACTGTTTTCTATTTGTTACCCTTGTTCATTGTTTCTATTTTTGTCTTCCACTCTTTGTCTGTCTTTTGTGGCTTAAACTGAGCACTTTATACATGATTGCTTCTTTCTATCTTCTCTTTTCCTCCCTGACCCTCCATTATCTTCTGACAAAATCCTATCCAGCTTCCAAGGCCATTGCCAAGCCACATACCTTTCCAAGCTAGGTAGATACTGTTTCTCCACACCCTGAACTCCCCATGTACATGGTTTTACTAGTCCCGTGTTACTTGTCCTGATGAGTTTTATTACAGCTCTTTATTATATACTAAATTCCCTAGTAGGCCTAAGGTTTTTTAAAAGCAGGACTGTGAGTTTTTTCATCTTTATATCACCTTTGCAACATAGCTCAGAGCCAAGTACAGAGAAAATAAATATTTGTTCAATAAACTGAAGTACTAAATAGTGTGATACACATAAAAAGCCCCATTGTAGGTAAGAATGGAGAGATCAATGTGATTTGAAGTAGTCAGGTAAGGCTGGGAGGAGTGGAAGGTGGGTGGAGGAGGGTGAGGGGAAGAGGTCCTTGTGGAAGAAGGAATAGCTCCAACATAGGCATGGAAACGTGATGGGCATTAAAGCACCCTGTCTTCCCTCTTATCTCTAAGAAAATGGATTGGCAGAGAAAGTGCTCTTTACTGACTGGCCATTCTCAAGTGTCCAGAAAACCCTCTGTAAGATATATCCTCTAGTTATATTATTACTTCAGTCCAACTATGTATGAGGCAATAAACAATGAAGTATGTAATAAAATGTTCTTCCCAAAAGACTGTTTTCTTTAGATTCTGATTTCTTTAGATTTCTTTAGATTATCCTAGATTATACAGGTGGGACCTAAATGCAATTACACGTACCCTTAAAAGAGAAGGCAGAGGGAAAATTTGACAGAAGAGGAGGCAACGTGGCTCTGGAGGCAAAGAGTGGCAATGAAGTGATAATCTATGCCAAACTTGGACTATCATATATTTATTCATTCTTTAATAAACATTGATTAAGAAATAATTATGGGCCAGAACTGTGCTAAGTGCTACAGATAGAGCACTGGATAAAATGTGATTATCGACTTTCAAAAGGCTCACAGTCTAGTGGAGAAATTAGCTCTCAGTAAGTTGAAAATTGCCCATTTCAATGCATTCTTTTTGTGAGTAATCTTAGAGTCATTATATTTTGGAACATTTGGACAACTACATTCACCTGAGGCTTAACAGGTCTCCCCCAAGGGCAGAGCTTAGTGTAGTTAAGTGTAGGAGTCACAGAGAGGTTATGATAGTGCAGAATAAATCTAACTTACCTTGCTATAATACTTCAATGAAAGGAAACAGACTGATGCAGGAAAAAGAAAAGAATTTTTAAAAGCATAGTGAAAATCTTCAGAGAGATTCAAGACATCAGAGCCATAAGACTATTAAATACTATACTGTTAAACTACTATAAACTATTATGTATTACATAAAACTATTACATAGTATACTATTAGAAGTATCCAGAGTTCCTAGAAATTAAAAATTAGGAGAGCCAAAATAAAACATAATTCAAACAGAAGAGCTGAATATCAGAGACAACAAGGCTAAAGTTCAATATGGAAAGCTAGAAGATTGAGCTGATGAATTTTTGCAAAATACAATGCAAAAATAAAAGAATAAAAAGTTTAAAGGAAAATTAAGAGTCATGGATGATAGTCTGAGAGATAAAATCTATCAATAAGAGTTCTAAAAAAGATATGAGAGAAGATGGAGAGAATTAAATAAAGAAATACTAAAGAGAATTTTTTCCTGAAATGAAGAAAGGTTTAAGTGATTAGATAGAAAACACATGCCAAAAATTGTATAGAAGTGCTGGAGGTGGAGGTACCCATAATATATAGACAAATACTGGAGAAAGTTGTGACATTTGAGAATAAAAGGAAAGCCTGTTAAGCTTCTAGTATGTTTGGGGGCAGGAGATGCAAGAAGATTACTTCTTCTAATGGTAATTAAACTGGCATTGGACTTCTAATATGTAACATGTAATGCTAGGAAACAATGGAAAAAATATCTTACAACTATTGAGGAAAAAGAATTTTGAACTAAAGTTCTATGCCAATTAATAAATAATTCAATTAGACTGAATAATGCCCCCTAAAAATATCCATATCCTAATCCCTGGAACCTGTAAATATTTCCTGATAGGCAAAAAGGACTTTGCTGATATGATTAAAGATCTTGAGATGAGGAGATTATCCTAGATTATACAGGTGGGACCTAAATGCAATTACATGTACCCTTAAAAGAGAAGGCAGAGGGTAATTTTGACAAGAGGAGGCAATGCGGCTCTGGAGGCAAAGAGTGGATTGATGCAGCCATGGCCAAAAGCCAAAGAAACAGTGGCCACGAGAAGCTCAAGAGGCATTGGACAGATTCTTCCCTAGAGCCTATGGAGGGAGCAATACCAAGCTGATACCTTGATTTCAGCCCCGTGATACTGATTTCAGACTTCTGGCCTCTAGAACTGTGAGAGAAGAAATTTCTGTTTTAAGACACCAAGTTTGTGTTAATTTGTTAGAGCAGCTACAAGAGACTGATACAGCGAGTTATAACCGAAGCAGTACAATGAAAATTTCAGGTGCTGTACACACAACAGCTGAGATTACCAGAAAGACTAAGACAGTTATTTCAAAGCCAAGGAAAGACATAAACGTCCCCAGATTCAAAGCAGCCTAAAATGATTCCAATATTAAATCATTAATGTATATTAATAATCAGCAAAATTGGGGATAAATACAGATTTTAACCAACAGTACTCTTTTACTTGAGAATTTCCTATTTGAATCAGCCTTCTCTGCCCCAGCATTTTAAAGCTACATAATATCCATGCTGGCATCTGGGACAGAATTAATTCCAAAAACCCCTTTTTTGCAGAGCTCTTTGCTGTTCCAGTCTTTGTGTTTAGTAAAGTAGTGCAGTAACTAAATATCACAACAGGAGTTCGGGTCATAAATGTATTACCAGTATATTCAACTATCCTTTCTCCTGATACATTTAGAATTTTCCTTCCTTTATATAAATCCCTTACAGCAGCAGCCTATACTATTGCTCTTTAAGTCACACACACATATTGGAACTCTTAACAAATGCTCCTTTAGAAAAAGGTATCATTGATGACATGGTAATGGGGATTTAGCACAGGCGGCCCCACTGTATATAATGCTGTAAATCAACCAAGTCATCATTTCGTAGCATGTCACTGTACTCGTAACAGACTGTTCTCCACCTTTACAAACGCCTCTTCACTTTAATTCATTCATTCAGCGTATTAGAGGAGCCAGAAAACAAGTGATCATTTTTAAGTGAATGTTTAGCGTGTCCCAGGCATTGTACTATGTACTATCGTATGTTTTTAAAATTGTAGGGAAAATGGCTCCTGGTCATAGGAAACATCACCTGCTTGGAAAAAGAAGCCTCTACACAACAACTAGAGAACTGTTCCACAATAGCTCCTGACGTGCCAAGTCTACTCTGGTGCTTCGTTTCACTTCTTCCTATCGAAATGAACCTAGCTAGAGTACAAGGACTACATCCAACCTTTTTACGAAGGTGAAGACTCCTTAACTGATTTTATTCATTTTTCAACTTGATGCCAGTTTATTACTCTGTATAATGAAAAATATGCCTGTCATGTATTGACTAGGACATGACTAGGCTGCTCCCATTGGTTTGTCAGCCCTGTACTCCACTTTGAGACAAAACTATGTGAAAAGCAAATGCTAATTGAAAGGTTGTTTGGGAGCATGGACTCAATGCCAGGTGAGTTATGTGGATGATGTAAAAGTTGAAAGGTGTTGACCATGACAGTTTTTCCAAAGCACTCTTTGTGGATGGCTCACCTGGCCTGACACAATTGAAGAGAATCACCTGGTATGAATTAGCACCCATCACCCCAGCCTGAGTGGGTGTATCTAAATTAGTAAAGCTTTGTCTTCTCAGGCTTTGCTATGGCTCTGCTCGCCACAGATTAGCATTCTAGGTAACTCAGGTCCTTTCAGGAGCTGACCTAGGAGTCAAATATCTCATATAAAGCAATTTTAAACAACAGGTCTGGAAAAAAGCATATTTGCTAATAATGATACCAGCCAAAACCCATTTTTTCAAGAAGACTTTCCATTTCAGGTCTCAGCTACCTTCACAGCTGCTTGTTGACAGGACAGTTTAGCCCACATGGTGGAGAGCGGTGCATGTTCCTTGAGAACATGGCATTATTTATTGACTGTCTGCCTCACTCACATCTGTGAAATGTGGAAACTCACCAATGGTCTATAAGACCATCAGTTTTAAACAACACTATCCATCACAAAATGGAAAGGAGTGATCAACAGTCCCTCAACTGCAATGCATTATACGAGGGTCAGCAAGTGGGAGTCACAGTTGGCAACACAATTGCTGGCCTCAGGTAGCAAATCCATCCTTCCAGCTGTTCTGATCCATATGGGTTCAATGAACCACAGAGAGTGCAGCCTCTTTTCATTGGGAGTGTCTGCTATAACTCTTCCATCCAGACCCCATAATAAAACAACAGTAAGGTAAGCTGACGACCATTTATCTAAACTTCATCTGGTAGTCAAGTGCTGACAAAGAGGAAAACATGCACATTAGTGAGCAGACAGATGTGATGAGGGAAATTTAAGTGTTCCTATCTTGAAGAAGCCAAAGATTTCAAATGTAGAAAAAAATTAAAATAATTTAGTCATTAAGTCAAAGCCAGATGGAAAGTCACTTCCGCTATTTTCCCTGCTAAGCAAATTGTAGGGCTATCCCTGGTAATCCTAACACTCAATTTCTTACAACATAAAGCTGTTAGGATAATATTCCACAACCGTTCAGTCGTCAAAATCAAGGTTCTCACTTTAGTTTCTAGGGCCTCGAAATGAATTTCAAAATAGTAAGTAGTACCTTTTCTTCTTGCATTTTGGCTGCCACTTTTAACTTTACTCTAGAAGAACAAATTTTCACCCCAAGAATTTCCCATTGATATGACTTACATTCTACATAAAAACTTAAAAATAAGTTGATGTATAAGACCTGACATGCTCCCTTAACATCTCTGATTTTCATTTTCTTCATCTATAAAATGGGATCACAATAACTGTTCTCCCCTTAACACAGTGGTTCTCAACCAGGGATGATTTCCACCTCCCAGGGTACATGTGGCAATATCTGGAGACATGTTTGGTTGTCACAGCTTGGGGGAGGTGATTGCTAATGGCATCTAGTAGGTAGAGGGATGCTACTAAACATTTTCAATGCGCAGGGAGCCCTCCATAAAGAAGTGTCCAGCCCAAAATGTCATTAGTGCCAAGGGTAAGAAACTCTGCCTTAATATCATGAGGTTATCACAGAGATCAAAGCAGATGCTTAGTAAAAGATTTTATGAATAGTATTAATAATAAATCTTAATTTGTAGCTTATCCTTATTTCACTAAATAAGTTAAACTTTCTAAAAAGATTTTATTTAGGGCTGCTTGGGTGGATCAGATGCTTGAGCATCTGTCTTCGGCTCAGGTCATCATCCCAGGGTCCTGGGATCAAGCCCCGCATCGGGCTCCCTGCTTGGTAGGGAGCCTGCTTCTCCCTCTCCCTCTGCTTTCCCCCTGATTGTGCTCTCTCTCTCTGTGTCTCTTGGACAAATAAATAAATAAAATCTTAAAAAAGATTTTATTTATTTATTGGAGATAGAGAGAGCATGGGGGGTGCAGTGGGAGAGGGAGAAGCAGGCTCCCACTGAGCAGAAAGCCCGATGTGGGGCTCCATCCCAGGACCCTAGGAGCATGACCTGAGCCAAAGGCAGACACTTTATCGACTGAGCTACCCAGGTGCCCCTAAGTAAATTAAACTCTTACTGATGCATCGTAAAGTAAGTGTAAAGGACCAATGATTGCCAAAGGAAAACACTGTCACTGAAAAGTGTAAGCTGAGAATTGCAGTGATGCAGAGGCTGCCCTAATCACATCACTAAAAACTTGGACATAGGCCTGGGTCACCAAGATCACAATGCTCTCTCTACCCTGAGCTTGTGTGGCTCATCCCCCAGCTTTTGATGTGAGATCAGCTGGGAGGCTGGTAGATGAACTTTGGAGCAAGGTCCACTGGGCTGGATTTATCTGTACTACGCCAGGCAAGCAGAATGGGCCAGCTGCTTGATCTTGAGTTGTCAGGGGCCCCATGAAGGTATCTCATAGGATTAAACAATGTTTGTGAAGGGTTACAGGTAAAGTCAAATTGGCGTAGGAGTTAACTAGGTAGAGTCACTGTCAGGGAGGGACATGTCAGTAGAAGACAGAAAGCACAAAACTGGCATTATTCCTAGAGCATCTTCCTTTGGTAGTGGATCAGACTGTGGTCTGTTCTCAGATTTATTTCTTGCCCTTCTCTGCTCTTCCTGGGGTATGTGGGGGTAGTGCAGGCTGCTTTCCCTAGGCTCCAAAGTCAGCGGGCATTCTGTAAGATTTCTTAATGAGAGATTAGAGGGCCGAAGGAAAGAAGCCAGAGTATTTCTCCCTTCCTTCTTTGCTTCCAGTGCCTCCCTGACAATGACCGTATCATGTGGTTGGTGTCAGTGTCCACCAGGCAGGGCCTCTGTGGTTTCAGGTTCTATCAGGTGCCCCCAGGCCCTGAGCTGTGATAACCCCACTTCCTCATTTTGGTTCTCCGGTCTAGGGGTGTAACTTCTTGCTACCGCTAATGTTTGCATTGCCTCCCCTTCTTTTTTTCTTCTCAGTTTTTCTGGCACCTGTGTAACCAATTCCTTATACTCAATTCTCTCTGGCTTAGAGAGTTTCCTTTCTCCTGATTGGACCTTAAATGCTATTTTTCAGGGTAGAAAGTAGGGCACAACTGTGTGACACCTGGAGCTCCCACAGTTATGCAGGTATAAGAAGAGCCTGGCGAGAAAAGGATGCAGAGGCAGCTGACATTTACCAGCCCAACAAATATTTGTCGAGCACTCACAATGTGTTGAAAATTGTGCTGGGTATAGGAATTTGGTATGAACAAAAATGTATACCACTTCTAACCAACTACAGATAATAATATAACTATAAAATTATTATATAATAATGAGTTGTCCTAATTAGGAAGTTCTTTAATTCAAGAATTCTGGCAACTCAAATAAACACAGAAAATAATCACAAGTTCTTCCATCAGAGTAAGAATTGAGCGGAGGTCCAGCCTAATAATATACAGGAGAGAGAAGTTATAACTCTCCAGGTTTATAATGTCTAATATGAATATCATTAAGCTGCTTTTCCAAACCCCAAAATAATAGCCAATCTGGTTACCTTCTGCTCCTCAGTGATGCTTGGGGAGCAATATATTTTTTAAAAGATTCTTCTCCAGTTTAAAGTCATATATCAGAGCTGAGAAAAATTAATAGGCCTTGGATTAGAGGTTTCCTGGATGACCAAGTGATCTTGTTAGCCAACCAGCTATATAGAAATATTTATGTAAAGAAAGAGAAAGCAGTTTTAAGACTGGTCTAACGATTCAAGACATGAAATACATTCATTCTGGGAGCTATTTGAAGGATATAGTGAAACATAAATATAACTAAAAAACTAAATTGTTGAGCCAACTGAAGAGACTGAGAAGCAAATTCTAGTCATATACATTTGCAAGGTTCCCCATTGAAATCAACAGGCACTACATGTATGTCTAAGGGCATTATATTTACATATTTTACCCCTTCCCAATTTGGAGTAATTTTTTCTATAACAGTAATAGAAGTTTATAGATGTCACTGTTTTTGTCTAAGTTTGTTCTAATCTATTTTACTAAATCCACAGTAGTCTCATCAAGGTTTAATTGCTGCTTAAAAGGGGAAATTGAGGTACTCACAAAATGAATTGTCCCCAAATTATCTTATAAATCTGTGGCCAATTAAGATATCCAAAATTTTTAATTATACACAATGTTGCCCTTTCTGAAGATGCAAGGCTGATCAAATTTCCTTTGTGTAATAACACCTGTGAGCTTAATCAGCAATGACTTCTTCATTACACTCCTTTTCTAGATATATATGCAAAATGAAATTCTTAGGCAAATAAAAACCTTTGATGTGGCGTAGGTTTTGTTAAAAATGCAACTTCTTGAAATACCCTCACTTGTAAATCCTTCAATGCTTAAGAATAAAACCCTCCCTTTCCTTAAACAAAAAGCAACTTTTAAAACAGAAATAGTTAACATCAGTAGCTGATCAGAAGTTGAATAATTACACTCACTCCAGTGAAGACTGTAAACAAAGAGATATTAAGTAATTTTTTCACAAGTACCCTGCTGTGATACCAGCTGATCCGGTTTAATAGCAACCAGCATTTCTACTAATTTTGCAAGAAAGATATATTTGGGGGATAATTTCATCTTCTGTAGTGAGTGTAAATAATCTGTTCAGCAGCAAGCTTACAGTGACACCATGTAGCATAACCACCAGCGATCAACGTGAAAATGTAATTTTTAGAATTGTAGTATTTGCAAATTAAAGGATTAATGTTAACTTCAGTCAATACAGAAAATAAACTTGATTAGCAGAATGCATTAATATCAAATCAGTTTTGCAAATAACATGTTCCCGGCTATATCCCAAGGTGTCTGTCTGTCTTACTCTTTCTCTAGAGAACCCTAAAGGATAACACTTTTCATTCTAATTGTATTATTTTAATATTCATCTTGTAAACAATGCAGTGTTTTTGCATAAAGGTAAAAATATAGGTTGCTTTTTAAGTGAATCCCCAAGGAACTGGGGAATTAGAAAATCTAGTTTATTTTTTAATTGATATCAAAGAACAGCAGAGAAACCACAGGCATTATGACATCATGATTTTCTTTTTACTGTTAAACATACAATTATGTAAAGGAGGAAGACTCTGTAGTTATTCCTCTAAATAATATATAAGCCCTGAAATGCATTTTCATATAGTGTATACTATAAACAAAATGAAAATAAAAAATCTAATAATTTTTTAAAGTTCAGCCCTTTGTATAGATATTTAATTATATTATTTTGAAGCAAAAATGGGGCCAGAAAGGCATTAGTTTTTCAACAGCACAAAACATGGTGGCAACTAGCAAAATTCAAACTTTTTTTTCATATGTAAAAGACAAATCTAATATTATTAGAAATCTAACCATCCCTTCCTGTGGGTGCTTTACAATTTCATAATCATGAAATTGTCATAATCTCTATTGATGATACCATGATTAATTATCAGGCTATTAAAAAAACAACATAATAGGGGAAGTACCAAGTTACGATGTGTCCAAAAGTATCTATTTTTAAAGGCAAATATAATATGACAAAAGATATGATAGGTATTTTAGGAAAGCTTATTTCTATTCAGAGATAATGAAATACATCAGAAAAGTTTTTCTCTCTAGCAAATGAGAATAAAAGTATTTTTGCAAAGTACTTAACACATAAGAGGAAGGAAATATTTGAACACATTTAATTTAATATATTCCTAATTCCTCAAACTCCTGCCTCTTAGGTTAGTCTTCAAAAGTTCTGCAAAACACAGAAACTCAATTTATTAGAAAGGATTAGACTAATTCAAAAAAAGAAGATCACAAATGTTTACAACCTGTTTAGAGAGCTTAGAAGAGTAGACTTTTATTCCTAAGAGGTACTGATGTTCTCTATTAAAGTGGGAAGTACATATCCTGATACCAGCCATATATAGATATTTCCTATTGTACACTAAGTTTTGATATTGATAAAGAATTCATACGTTACATGAAGTCACTAATGGTTTATTATTTTTTAATTTTTAAGTGATCAAATAACTGAGAATGCCACATAAACTGTCACTTCCTTTAAAAAAAAGATTTATTTATTTATTGGAGAGAAAGAGAGCGCAGAGCACAAGCAGGGGTTGGAGGATGGAGGGGGAGGGGTGGAGGAATGGGGGTGGGAGGGAAGAGGGGCAGAGAGAGAGGAAGAGAGAATCTCAAGCAGACTCCCCAATGAGCAGAGAGTCTGAGGCAGTACTTGATCTCACAACCCTGAGATCATGACCTGAGCCAAAATCAAGAGTCAGATGCTTATCTGACTGAGCCACCCAGGCACCCCTAAATTGTCACTTCTTAAAGCCCAACTGAAAGCTCGAAAGAAAAAAAAATTAGAAGAGGTAAAGTGATCAGGAAAGTAGTACCTTTTCTATAAAGATAATCTCAAGTATCCCAATACTATGTATTTGCTTACAATATCTTTGTATATATAAAGCCTGATTTTTAAAATATGATCTGTATCACAAAAAATGAGACCCTATAAGAAAAATAAAGCACTAATGTTCTTCCTATTAATGCATGAATGCTGAAAATTGGAGACTTTTCAGTTTGTCTTAAAGAGATGTTATGACATTTAAAAAGGGGAAACCACAACATTTTAATTAACTTATTAGAAAAGGGGATAGTCTATTCAGTAAAACTCTTTCACAATAAATTTTATTCATAGACAGATTTCTATTTTGCCCATGAAAAATTAACTGCTGTGTGAATTGCCTTCCCACTCTAAACAAATAGATATCCATACAAAATACATTTAAAAGCTATTTCAGGGGCTCCTGGCTGGCTCAGCTGGAAGAACATGCAACTCCTGATCTCAGGGTTGTGAGTCTGAGCCCCATCTGGGGTGTAGAGATTACTTAAATAAATAAAACTTTATTTATAAATAAATAAGTAAAATAAAACTACTTCAGGCAGAGGAGGACTATGGTCCTCCACCAATGGAAAACAAATGAGGGATACCCCATGATTACTGCCTAGTAATTTCTAGGCCAGCATCAGGAGAAAGAATCTAAACAAAGTCCAGCAGTATCACTGATGAAGGTAATAGAAACTGGAGTCTGAGAAGGATTAGGTATCTAGACTTTGCAGGCTAGATTATTGGCGATCTACAGAAAAGTTCCTGGAGTCTTTAGCTGAGTACAGATCTATCCATGAGGTCAGAGGAAAAACTACTGTAAACCAGTAAGCAAAAAAATAACTGGGGTTTACACAGAGTTAGAAATAGTTTCCTTTTCCACCAAGCAAAGTGGGGAGCCCTGGTAACACACAGGGCATCAGGTAGAGTTCTTTGAAGGGTCACATATTAGTAGTGGGACTAAAATAGCCCCAGAGTAAAGCTGCTCTGAACCAACCATAATAAAGCTTAAAATCCAGACTCAGAAGAATCAGACTGATTCAAATAACTGAATTTTGTCCAACATTCTTTCAAATGTCTTTCAGTATTCAACAACTTAAAATTCACAGTGATTTAGCTTTTGATCAAAAACTACTTGGGATGCAAAAAATATGATCCATAATCAGAAGAAAAATCCTTCAATAAAAAAACAGATCTAGGAAGGACAGAGATGATTAACTAGCACAGATGAGTTAAAAAAGACCCAAATGAAGCTTCTAGACATGAAAAACATAATATTAGAAGTGAAAATGTACTAGATGGGTTTAACAGTAGATTACACACTATAGAAGAAACAACAAGGAACTTGAAAATACAGGAATAAAACTTATCCAAAATGGGCAGAGAAAATAGGTGATGGATATTAAGGAGAGCACTTGTTATGATGAGCACTGGGTGTTGTATGTAAGTGATGAATCACTAAATTATACACCTGATAATATTACACTGTATGTTAACTAACTGGAAATTAAACAAAAATTTGAAAAATAAAATAAAAACAAAAACAAAAAGAGGCAGAGGGAGAAAAAAATGACTGATAAAAATCAGTAATCTGTGGGATAATATCAAGCAATCTAACATATATGAAATTAGAGTTCCAAAAGGAAGGGGGAGAGGGACAAAAATTTTTGCTGAATGATGGCCAAAATTTTTTCAAGCTATGAAAGTATAAACTCACAGATCCAAGGAGCTTAATGAAGTCCAGCCAAACTTAAACACACACACACACACACACACACACACACACACACACACACAGGCATAACATCACATTAGAATCAAATTACTGAAGGCAGCATTGAAATATTAAAAGTAACCAGAGAGAAAATATAAAATCTGTACAGAGGAACAAAAATGAGAATTATCAGAGACCTTTCATAAGAAGCCATACAAATCAGAATAAAAAAAATATTAATGTCCTGAAAGAAAAAAAACTTGATAATCTAGAATTCTATACC
Source organism: Callorhinus ursinus (assembly GCF_003265705.2). Classification (NCBI taxonomy): domain Eukaryota; kingdom Metazoa; phylum Chordata; class Mammalia; order Carnivora; family Otariidae; genus Callorhinus; species Callorhinus ursinus. Next base: position 25,351,667 of record NW_027397087.1, read on the forward strand.
CAGTGAAAACATCATTCAAAATTTAAGTCAAAATAAATATTTTCTCAGGCAAAAAAAAGTTGAGAGAATTCATTAGCAGAGCTACACTATAAGAAACATTAAAGGAAGCTCATCAAGAAGAAGGAAAATGATTCCAGATGGAGATTTGGTTCTACACAAAGGAATGAAAGGTAATGAGGCATATATTTAGGTAAATATAGGATATTTGTTCTCACTTTTAAATCTTCTTAAAGATAATTGGCTATTTTAAGCAAAAATAATAATGCATTGCAGGATTCAGGGCATAGGTAGAAGTAAAATGTATTATAACAATAGTAGAAAAGAAAAGAGGGGGAAAATCGGGATATATTTTTATAAGGTTTTTACATACAACATAGTATAATATTATTTGACACTAGACAATGATAAATTAAAATATATATTTTAAACCCTAAAGCAACTGCAAAAAAATTAAAGGAAAAAAAAGAAGGAGGAAAGAAAGAAAAACAGTATAGCTAGTAAGATAATAGTGGAGACAAATGGAATCATAAAAATATTCAAAAAGAATAAATAAAGAGGAAGAAAGAGAATAACAAACATATGAGATTAAAAAAATAGTAAGATAGTAGCTTTCTGCCCAGCCATATAAATATAAATATAAATTGTCTGAATGCTCCAAATAAAAGACAGTATTTGTGAAATCAGATAAAAATGCAAGACCCAATTACATGCTGTCTATAAGAGATCACTTTAAATACAAAAAATACAACAGCTTAAAAGGTAAAAAGATAGAAAGAGATTCCACAGAAACCCTAATCAAAATAAAGCTGAAGTGGCTATGTTAACATCAGATAACAAAGACTTCAAAACAAGGAATAAACAAGGGATAAAGATGGACATATCATAGGTAAAGGAATTAATTACTCAAGAAATCATGCCAATCCTATATACATATGCAACTGAAAGAGAAGTTCAAAATACATGAAGTCACAGACTTATACTGCTAAAATCCACAATTTCAATTAGAGACTTGAACATTCCTCTCTCAGTAATTGATAGAACAAGTAAACAGAAAACCACAGTGGTGATATAGAAGACTTGAACTACATTTTCTGCCAACTTGACCTCATTGACACTAATGGAACACTACATCCAACAAAAATATAATAAACATATTTTTCAAGTGTACTTGGAACATTCACCAGAATAAACCACATTCTGGTTTAAAAATCTCAGAAAATGTGGGGCACCTGGTTGGCTCAGTCAGTGGAGCATACGATTCTTGATCTCGGGGTTTAAGTTTGAGCCCCACATTGGGTATATAGATTCCTTAAAAATAAAATCTTTTTAAAAAAATCTCAGAAACTGTAATAGGATTAAGATCATATAAAGTATGGTTTCTGACAACAATGGATTTAAACTAGAAATTAAAGTAACAAATTAATCAACTTAGATGAAATGACAAATTTCTTTAAAAACACAAACTACCAACCCCCCTCAGGAAAATCTAGATAACCTGAACAGCATGATCTCTATTAAAGAAATTCAAGTTTTAGATAACAACCTTCCCACAAAGAAAACTTCCAGATGGCTCCAGAAAACTCCAGGCCCAGATGGCTTCACTGGAGAATTCTACCAAACATTTAAGTTAGAGATAATACTAATTCTACACAGACTCTTTCTTAAAATAGAAGAGAAGGGATCATATCTCAAATTATCTTGTGATCATAACTACTTTGATTCTAAAATCAAGAAAAGACAAAAAGAGAAAACTACAAACCACTTCCTTCAGCAAACTGAATCCAGCAATATGGAAAGAGTAATACATCATGACCAAGTGGGTTGATTTAATATTCAAATATCAACAAATATAATTTACCATATTAACAGAGAGAGGAAAATCATATGATCATTTCATACATGCAAAGTATTTGATACAGTTTGATATCCATTCATGATTTAAAAACAAACTCTCATAAAACTAGAAATAGAAGGAAACTTCCTCAATCTCATAAAGAGCATCTATAAAAATCCTACAGCAAGTATCATACCTAATTGTGGAAAACTGAATGTTTTCCCCCTAAGATCAGGAACAAAGCAAGGATATATACTATCACATTTCTATTCAACATTTTACTGGAGGTCCTAGACAATGCAATAATGCTAGAAAATGAAATAAAAAGCATACTGATTAGAAAAGAAGTAAAATTGCCTTTATTCACAGATGACATGATAGTATACATAGAAAAATATAAGAAATCTATATAAAATCTACTAGAAATAATGTGTGAGCTTAGCAAGGTTGCAGAATACAAGGTCAATATAGAGCTATTGTCTTTATATAATTAGCAACAAAAATTTGGAAATTTATTTTTTTATTGTTTTTATTTTTTAAAGATTTATTTATTTATTCAGAGAAAGAGCATGCATGTGTACTGGGGGGAGGGGCCGCGGGAGGGGGAGAGAGAATCTCAAGCAGACTTCCCACTGAGCAGAACCCGGAGCAGGGCTCAATCTCACAATCCTGAGATCATGACCTGAGCTGAAATCAAGTGTCAGACACCCAACCGAGTCACCCAGATGCCCCTATTCTTTTATTATTTTTTTATAACTAATCTCTACACCCAATGTGGGGCTCAAACCCAAGACCCTAAGATCAGGAGTCGCATGTTCCATGGACTGAGCCAGCCAGGCACCCCAACAGGTGGAAATTTAGATTTAAAAAAATACCATTTATAATAGAATAAAAAAGGATTTAGCAAAATATGCAAGATCTTTTCACTGAAGGCTACCAAATATTGTTGAGTAAAATTAAAGATGTAAAAAATACAGAGAAATACCACCTTTCTAGATTAAAAGACTCACTATTGTTAAAATGTTAATTGACCCCCAAACTGATATTTCAAAGCAATCTCATTCAAAATCCCATCATATTATTGTAGACACTGACGGGCTGATTCTACAATTTACACAGAAAGCAAAGAATCTAGAATAGCCAAAACAATTTTGAAAAAGAAAAACAATGTTTGAGGACTTACGGCACTTGAGACTTATCAGACTTACTATAAAACTACAGTAACCAGGGCACCTCGGTGGCTCAGTCAGTTAAGCATCTGCCTTCTGCTTAGCTGGGGTGGTGATCCCCGGGTCCTGGGATCAAGCCCTCCCCGTCTCTCTTCCTCTGCCGCCTCCCCACTTGTGCTTGCTCTATCTCTCTGTCAAATAAATAGAATCTTTTAAAAAAATAAAAATAAATAATAAACAAAAAATAAAATTACAGTAACCAAAACATACTGGCAGTACTGTAATTCTAGATAGGTGGAACTAAAGAGAAAGTCCATACATAAATACTGACGAGGGAGAAAGGCAATTCAATGGAAGAAGAATACTCTTCAACAAAAAGGCCTTGAACAACTGGGCATCCACATGCAAAAAAATCAATCTAGACACAGACCTTATACTTCTCACAAAAACTAATTCAAAATGGATCATAGACCTACATGTAAAGTACAAAACTATAAAGCTTTGAGAAGAGAAGATAGGAGAAAATCAAGATGACCTTAGATTTGGTGGATGACTTTTTTAGATACACCACCAAAAAGCATGACCCATGAGAGAAAAAAAACGATAAGCTGGATTTCTTTAAAATTAAAAACTTCTCGGGGTGCCTGGGTGGCCCAGTCTGTGAAGTGTCTGACTTTGGCTCAGGTCATGATCCCAGGTCCTGGGATCAAGCCCTGAGTCCATTCAGCAGGAAGCCTACTTCTCCCTCTCCCTCTGCCCCTGCTCATGCTCTCTCTGTCTCTCTCAAATAAATAAATGAAATCTTTAAAAATAAATAAATAAACAAACCTCTCCGGGCACCTGGGTGGCAAGCATCCAACTCTTGGTTTCAGCTCAGGTCATGATCTCAGGGTCGTGAGACTGAGCCCCATGTCAGGCTCATTGCTCAGTGGGGAGTCTGCTTGAGATTCTCTCCCTCTGCCCCGTCCCCCATTCTCTCTCTCTCTCAAAATAAATAAATAAATCTTTTTAAAAAATAAAACTAAAAACTTCTCCTCTATGAAAGATGCTGTTAAGAGAATAAATGCCAAAAACTGGAAAACAACTCAAAGGTCCATCAATAAGTGCTTAGATAACAAATTGTAGTATATTTATAGAAATATTACTCAGCAATAAAAAGGGAATGATTTTGGATACATGGAACAACACAGATGACCTTCAGAATATTACGATAAGTTAAAAAAAAAAAGCCAGATACAAAAGACCTCATATTTTCTGAATGCATTTATATGAAATCTTAAAAAGATAAAATAGCAACAGAAAGCACATCAATGGTTGCCAGGGGTTGAGGGTAGGGAGAGAGGACCATCTACAAAGAAGCACAAGAAAACATTTTGGGTGCTGGAAATGTTCTATATATTGATTGACTCACATATTTGTTAAAGCTCACTGAAATACACACTTAAAATGGGTCAATTTTATAATTATACCTCAACAAGGCTAATTAAATTTTTTTATAGTTTTATTTATTTGAGAGAGAGAGAGTGAGTGAGTGTACACAAATGGTGGGGAGGGGCAGGGGGAGAAGCAGACTCCCTGTTGAGCAGGGAGCCTGACACAGGGCTGGGTCCCAGGACCCCAAGATCATGACCTGAGCCGAAGGCAGACACACAACTGACTGAGCCACACAGGCACCCCAAGGTTGATTATTTTTAAATACATCTGCAAATAGTATCCCCCTTCCACTGATCGATAATGCCTTGCGGCCATTGCTTACAATGTCCAGGGTTTCATTTGAAGTTTTGATGCCAGGCAGAGTTACTGGGAGCAGCCAGTCTTATTTAGCCAGCCAGCCAGCCAATACAGAAGGCCTAGAGTTTTAGGTTCTAGAAAATGAGAATTTTTCCCATTTTCTCATTTTCTAAAATAGTTTTATTTTTAGAAATCTTATCATTTAAAAATAAAACCATGAAATTTAACATTCATAGTATGTATGTTTTATATAAAGTACTATTTGCATATGCTAACTTATTTAATTCTTTCGACAATCCTATGATGTGGACTGCATCATTAATTCCATTTCACAAATAGGAAACTGAGAAACAGAGAGGCCAAGTAAACTGCCCAGCTAGTAGATGGCAAAGGTGAAATTTGAACACAGGGAGGCTAACACTACAGCTATGCTGCCCAATATGGTAGACACTAGCCACTTGTGGCCACTGAGCAGTTAGAATGTGGTTAGTCTGAATTGAGACATGTTGTAAGTGTAAAATACACCTCAGATTTCAAAAACTTAGTGTGAAGAAAGAACGTAAAATACTACATTAATAATTTTAATATTGGTTACATGTAGAAATGGTAATATTTCAATATATATTGGATTTAAATAAAATATATTATTGAATTAAGTCTGTTTCTTTTGCCTTTTAAAGTGTGCTACAGGACATTCAAAATTACATATGTGGCTTACATTATTCTTCTTTTGGACAGCACTGCTCTAGATTCTGAGAATTTGGCTATCACATTCTACTCTTTTGGTGACAGACATAAGAGCAATTATGAGACGGTGTATTGGTGGTGAAATAGAAGTATGAACAAAATATTTTGGGGTTATAAAAAGAAAATTACCAATTCTGACCAGAGATAAAGAATCCAGGAAAGATGTTCCAGAGGAGGCCTCTGACCTAGGAACAGTCACCCTCTCTCTCACATTTGCATAACATTATACATTTCACAAAGTGATTTCCTATAAATGAATGCATTTCCTGCACATACACGTGCACTCACACACACAGAGAGTGAAATAGGCAGGGCAGATATTATTGTCCCTATTTTACAAGGAGAAACTGAGTCTGAAAGATAGTCATTTGCCCAAGGTTACCCTGCTGGTAAGTAGCAGAGTTGAGAATTTAACTCAGGTCTTTTAAGTCCAGGATCAGGGAATTTTCTACCAGATCATGATTTCTTTGAGGTGACCTAGAAACAATTTTGAAGATAAAGAGAAAAATTATATGGGAGATAGGGTAGAGTCAGTCGCATATGAGCTAGATTTTACCAGTTAACAAAAGCCAGTTGTGCTCATCTCTTCCCAACTGATGTGAAGTTATGCTTGAAATCAGCCATAGTGGGAGTATTTACACTATAGAAATTGGCAAATAATACAACTGAAGGCTTTCCTCCATCAAGAACCAGCTTCCTAACACACCCTAAATGGAGAATAGTGGGTAGAGCAGCCACTAGCTCTAGTGGGAAAAACCTGTTAACACCCTAGCTCAGTCACTGGCTAGCTCAGTCACTGGCTGTGTGAGCTTAGGAAAATCATCTAACCTCTCTGGGTTAGCACTTTCAACTATGAACAGGAACATTTCAATTTTTTTTGAAGATTTTATTTATTTATTTGACAGAGACAGATAGCGAGAGCAGGAACACAAGCAGGGGGAATGGGAGAGGGAGAAGCAGGTTTCCCGCCGAGCAGGGAGCCCAACATGGGACTCGATCCCAGGACCCTGGGATCATGACCTGAGCCGAAGGCAGACACTTAATGACTGAGCTACCCAGGCACTCAGGAACATTTCAATTTTAACTATAAAACAGAAATCAAGTCTCAAACTCCAGAAGCTGAGAGTCTGGAGCTCCTATGGAATTTGGAATTTTCCTAAGTTGTCTCCCATGCTTTGTTTCCTTATCTTTAAAACAAGGGTGATAATATTTGTTTTTCAGAGTCATATATCTAGATATTCACCATATTGGAAATTAAAATGGGGAAAATTTTTAAATATTTATTTAGTTATTCGTTCAATATAATATAATAAATCCATTATATGTTGATATGAATTTTTATGAAAAATAACTATATTTGCTGAAAGAAAAAATTAATCAGAACAGTATCATTCTTTCATATTTTTGCAGATCTGGTTAATGTCTGGTTTAGTAGAAGAAAACTAGATGCTCATATCTGTTTCTATATTCAAACTGTTTCAAAAAGCACATGCCCTGATGCTTCTGGAAAGCTCCACTGTATACTAGAGAATGAATAAGAGTGAAATCGGTGAATAATATGAAGATGATCTGAATCTCATGGAACCTATGTAAGGTTCTCAGAGAATCTTAGGGTCCCAGAACTACGCTTTCAGAACCACTGGCCTAACCTCAAGCACTCAATGGCTATTAGCCATTTTTATTCATAGATTCCATTCCCTTATGAGTTAACTGAGTGTCAAATGAGAGAATGTATTTCTTTAAAGACTTTGATATCATGAAGAGCTTCCAATATAGAGAAACTACATCTTAAGAAGTTGGTGCCTATTCTTGAGTATGTATTTTCTTTCACCAATGGAAATTTAAACTCCTGCAATGAATTGACCGAGCTGTGTTTTGCTAGTTAATGGCCTAGGGCTGAATTAGTCCTCAGAAATGCTTATGGAAGGAAGAAAAGGAAGGAGGAGAAAAAGGAAGGAAAGAAGGAATGGACAGAGGTTGGGAGGGAGGCTGCCTGACTTCTAAGATTTCTCAAAGGCTTAAGGATATGCTGATGGAGATACCACTTTAGCTCCTCATCCTAAGACTGGCAGGCTTTAGAAGCCTTGGTAAGTATCTCCACAAGTGTGCACTATAAAGTGTCCACCAGGGATGGAAATGAAATTCCAAAGCCCAAGAACTACCAGTTGGGGGGCACCTGGGGTGGCTCAGTTGGTTAAGCGCCTGACTCTTGATCTCAGTTCAGGTCATGATCTCGGGTGTGAGATGGAGCCCTACTTTGGGCTCTGTGCTGGGTGTGGAGCCTGATTAAGATTCTCTTTCTGCCCCTTTCTGCCCCTCTTCTCCCCGTCTCCCACTCACACCATGCACTCTCTCTCTAAGCAAAAGGGACCAATTTGAGTTGTTCCTGCTAGTGAGGAGAAACAGAAAGAATAGGCAAGATTTTTAGCATGAAAGCTGCTCTGGGTCTCAGGACAAAAGGAAAAGGCTATTAGTTATGATCTCTTTAAAACAGCTCAAACAGGTTCAAGGGAAAAGAAAAAGTATTAGTTTAGTTCAAAACTTAGCTCAAACAGGCTCAAGGGAAAAGAAAAAGTATTAGTTTAGTTCACAAAAAGTACAAAGCTCACATGAAAAGAGAGGGCTCTTTCTTCTCCTCTTCCTTTTCTTTCTCTATTTACTTACATGCCATGGACTCTGCTTTTGCTTTTGTCTCAGAAGCTCCTAGAGACAGTTCTTAACTGCAAGAAGTCCCAAGAGAAAGCTCTTTCCCAGTAGCCCACATAAAAGTCCTGATTTGTATCTTATTTGCCTGGCTTATGTTTCTCTACCCATGCTTTCAGGAGGACAACAGATACTGAATTTAATTGAGTTATTAGTGATCTAAAATTATTTCTAACTTCCATAGGCCCATTGTTTTGAACTTCATTGGGCATATTACAATACAAAGAATGTCCATTTATAGACTGCTAAAAATCAATCTATCCAAGGTATCTATCCAAGGCAATTAATCAGCATGTCTGCAGCACTAATCTGCACAAACATGATTAGCGAAGTTTGTTAGAAAGGTTGTTGGCCGGCTCACCCTCTGGTCCAGCAGGATAGAGGCCAAAAAAAAAGTTTGTTTACACAAGTATGCTGTGCTTTGAAAGAAAGACATATTTTCTGTTTCATTAAAACTTACAATGTTGGATAATCATAAGATGTTTCTTAGAGTCTGGCCTTCACAACTTATTAGAGCCACAGGGAATAGAAATGCTCTATTGCCAACTGAAGTATCACAATGGCGTTTAATAGCCTTGTTTGACAACGTCAGTTTGGCTTTATCAAGTCTGGCTCATTTTAAAAATTCTTTCCTGTTGAGTTTCACAGTTTAAAGGGAGAATGAAGGGAGAGAGGAAGAACAATTCTTTAATAAGAAAAATCTAAAATTCAGCTAATTAGCAGAAAACTGTTTGTAATCCAGCTCTCTGTATTTAGCAAAAAATTAAAAAAAAACAAAAAACAAGCAGACCAGCCGGAAAGCAATAAAGCATATCTACTTCAGATCCACACCGCTAGCAGCTGCTGCTTCAAGGGTCTGGTAAAAACTAGGCCTTGTCTGACTCCACTGCTTTTATTTCTAGAGACATACAGCCTTTTTTGAACTTGGAGGATGATTTTACAAAGAGTGCTGTTTTATTTATTCTCAATTAATCATGCTCAACTGTAAACAAAGTGTCTGTTTTAGTTCTGCTGACAATTATCCACTTGTCAACATCTCCCTCAAGTACCTTCAGCATCTGGCTCCCGAAGAGAAACCTCTACATCAAAATGAATGTCTCAGTGAACTCTGGAATTCATCTGTTTCTTTAGCTCATGAGCAGTCAGGATTCTACCTAACAAATGTCACCGAAGCACCTTGATAAAGATGTTTATCATCAGACGATAAAGGGTTTCTCAGGACTTCCTTTCATTCTCCTGTGTTTGCTTTGGCAAAAAGAGGAAAATGATTACAACTTGGGAATCTTGAAGGAGATACTTTTACAAGCCACCAGGCACATGATGACAGCTCCAGAAGTGGCTGAGAAATCTATCCCTCCCTTAGTAACATTCCACTAGATCAACAGAGCCAAACTGTGCTATAATTGGTGGTAATTTATATGAGGAACGCCTATGAGTTTGCTGCGGTTTCACCAAGATTTGGAAGTGGCAGGACTTTATCCACTTCCCAAACAACGCTTTTATTTTGAAACACTTTTTTTCCTTTCACTTAAAATGTGTAAAGAATATAGGGGAAAGTCGCTGCCAAGACCATTAATATTTCACCAAGGATGAACTGTTTTAAAGGCAAAACAGATGTTACATTTGGTGATTTGTTGAGGGAAAATTACCCTAGTATGTCCCCTGGAACTTCCCTTAGAGATGGGAGCCCCAGAAATTTAAAATTTAAACTGAACACCCATGCTATATCCATTCTGTTCTTTCACCCATAAGAAACGGGAGAAATCATATAAACCATGGGGGGGGGCGGGGACTGGGTGCTCAGACAAACCAGTCCTCTGGGAGAATATATGGGTTATTTACCAAGATTTTACATTCTGGAGATTAATTTACACCCACTTCAAAACCGAGGAAATTCAAATCGCTTGGCATCACTCCCTCCAAGTTGGACTCCTGAGCAAGGATGTAGACCAAGAGAAACCAGGCGTCCAGCATGCCAGGCCACGGTCCAGATCGACTGAAAATGGCCCAGAGCCGACGTCAAATCCAGAAAAATTAACCTCCTCAGCGAGGGACACTGAGAACCAGGACTTGGGGATCTGCTCAGAGAGAGTCCCAGACCGCTACAGAACCGGCTAAAGTGGTTGGGAAGGGGGGGGTGCACTTAGTAAAGGGGTCGGCTTTGCTCCCTTCCGACAAAAGCTGATCAATCTAACTGCACGTAATTGATTTTAATGAGCAGGGGAGTTTCCTTCGCATTAACAATTGCCCCGGGTCATCAGTCTGCGCAGCGGCGACTCCCGGTGCAGATCTCTGCGTTTCCTTGCGGGCCAGCCTGTCGCGACCTGGGTGCCCACCACGCCGCCTAGCTTTTGGGCCCTAAAAGAGCAGAGCGGTCAGAGAACCGAGATCCTAGCCGGACTGCCGCCCGGTTTCACCTGATAATTTATGCACAATTAATTGAGATATCTTTTATACTTGATGTGTTGCAAAATTAATGCCTAATTTATGTAATTAGTCAATTAACTCTAATTCTAGCATAATTCTAGCATATGTTCCCAATGCCCAGAAGGTGTTCTGTTTCCCAGGTACTTATTTTGATGTCACGAAATGCAACTAATTAATTTTACATGCATATTAATTTGGGATCTCTTTAGCAGTTCCCTTTGTGCAAGTAATTTTAATATTTGTCTTTCTAACCTTTGGGGGTAGGGTGGGGGAGGTGCAGGTAAGTGTGAGCGGCACGTGGACACCAACCTGGATGATGCCTGAGGTCGAGGGCAGGGTGCTCAAGCAGAGCCTCAGGTGTGCTGGGGCATGGGTGCTGCATTCAACAAGCCCTTGGAATGTTGCGGATACTGACCCCACCAGGAGCATTTTGCTTACGCCTTTGGTAAACAGAAAGCCTCAGGGCCTGGAGGTGGAGACTCCTAGGCGCGCTGACCGCCACATCCAGGCATTGCGGTATCCCTGGTCAAATCTTTCCGCGCCCAGTCAGTCGCACTCCCGCGAACGAGCGAGAGGCTTTTTTTTCTTTTTTCCCCGCCCTGAAGGAAGATTTCAGATTTCCAGGCCAGTCCTGGGAGGCTGTTCTGCGGTCGCAGCCCTTCCTCTCAGACACCCTGCTGCTCCCCGAGTTCGCGGAGCCAGAGCGCCTGCGCTGCCCAAAGCTGCAGGGTGGAGGGAGGGAGGAACGGCGCCTCCATCTCGGGCTTTGCAAGCAGCCATCTGTCCTCTTCTGGCCGGGAGCGAAGACCAAGCTGGGCGAAAGTTTACTTTCCAAGTTACTGGGTGGCACATTAAAACTTTTATCCTTTTTGGACAAATTAATGAGCAATTTAATTAATAAAATCAGAGAGTAGTGTAAGTGCTATGATAATGAAGTTAAATGAGTGCACAGTAAAATATTCACTAATCCAGCGCATTGCCAAATACCCCCTTAATTCTGCTTAACACTAAAAGGGTTTTGAGCACCATAATGAGATTCCTCTGTCTGCTAATTAATTGACACGCTCCTGAATATTCATATGAGCTAGCACCAATACGTTCCTAATTGCACCGTGGAATAGATCTCAGAGGAAAGTAAATCGCCATAGACTTAATTAAAATAATGTATTCCAGATCCAGGACGGGAAAAGATGAGATATTTGCCTTCGAGCGCGCTAAGAAAGTGGCACCTGGTTGGAGGGGAGAGATATCAAACGTCGGTGCCCAGCCTGAAATAAGCGGCGTGGGACTTCGCAGGGAGGACGTTCCGCTTCTGAAAACAGCGGCTACGCTGGGTCCAAACCCAGCGGCTCGGGAGGCCTTGGCTCCCAGGAGCATCCGTGTTCCTGCTGCCCTCCGCAAGGTTGCCCTACCGGAGGAAGTGGCTCATGGGGCAGAGTCTAGGGCCCTGACTCCCAGCCAGTGTCCCCTCTTTGCTCCCTGCGGTCCCCCAGGCTGGTCCGAAATGCTGTTTACAGAAGCGAATGGGGAAACGTCACTGGTCGGGAAATTCCCCGGGAAACTTTTCCCAGAGATTGACGGAGCCGCAGCAGCCCCAACTCTCTCAATCCAAATTGCGATCTTGGAGAAGTCACTGGCACTTCTAATTTGGGCAAGGGCGATAGCTCGGGGGAGAACACCCGGATCCTGTGGTTGCTGTCCTCTCTCCTGGATCCCACTTCTACGTGAGGCGCTGTGGTCCCCAGGACCGCGCCGCTAAGTTCCTGGGTGCATCCTCCCTTTCCCGGCGCACCCTCCCTTTCTTCGCGGATCCAGTGCGGGGGGCTTATCCCAGCCGAGCTTCCCTCGGCAGGTAGAGGGGCAGCAGAGCCGGGCTGCGGACTACATCTGGGCTTGACGGCAGAGCCATTTTCACCAGAGCCACGGAAATGAAATAAACTCTTATTCCTTGGAAAGACGAGATTCACCCCCCCCCCCCCCCCCCCCCCCCTTTTTTTAAGAAAAAAAAAAAATCACCACAGGTTAGAAACTAAAAAGTTTATTTGAAGACACACAGATGCATATTTATTATACACATGTAGGCATTAACAATGTAAATTACACCGCCAGCAGTCGCTGGTTGTTTATTCATTAGATCTTTAGAAAATCTACATTGCCTCCAGTCAGCGGGATGATAATGTGAAATACACAAGCAGTTTACATAACCAACTTCCGAAGCAGAGCTCCGCGCTCCGTGATTGGGAGTCATCAACAGGTCGCGGGGATCCGGACGCGAAAACCTAAGTAGCTAATAATTACCGAAGATCTGGGGCTCCAGCTCCCTCTGTCCTTTTGAAAAGGGGTAAAAGACGTGAGATGTGGGAAAAGGGAAGGATCTGACTCACTGTGTATGGTTCATATATTTTACCCTGTTTGTGTGTAGTTGTTGTTGTTTGATGTTTTTGTGCAATTAAAGAAAAATAAGCAAAAAGAAAATGAACGAACGAACGGACAGATCAGTAGCCTCCCCAAACTCCGGGTATCCTCGAGAGCCAGTTAGACTATGGATTCAAACTGCTTTGTGGAGGGGGTGTGAAGTGAGAAGTGAGGGGTTTTTTTCACAGCTGGCGCCATAAGAAAGGCAGCCTACCTCAGTTAAGGGAAGCTGTCAGCTCCACCAATCAAATCGCGATGGCCACCATAAACAAATGGTTATCACTCCAAAGAAAATCACCGGCTGGATCAGCCTTTTGGGAATTATTAAACGCTCCGTGGTTCTGGATTTACCCAAAATATGCAGAGGGGGAAGAACTTAAGGGAAAAACCGCAGTGCAGATTTAATATTTATTTTACATGTATAAATATTCCTACAAAAACACGTATTTTCAAAGTTCTTTTCTAATAAAAATACTAAATAAAATATATGAGAGGGAAGTGAAGGTTCCTTACTAGGGTCGCTGCTGTTGGGGTAGGCAGGTAGTGAATAATGACAACTACAATTTCAAGTACCAGTGTCTAAGAACCGCACCGACGCTATCTATGAACGGTCGACGTAATGATTTATCCCACTCTCCCGAGCTACCCACTTACCACGGCCTACCACTCCACAGCTAAGGCGTGTGGTTGATGGGGTGTGGGGGTGGGAATGTTTTGAGTTTTCTGTTTCCTTCCTCCCTCCCTTTCTTTCTTCTTTTGAGTGGGCCGGCTGGGTACATAGGAAATGCACTGCCGATCCTGGACACTGCATTGCTGGGAAGGCAGTTAGTTTGTGGACCTAAAATCTGGTGTTCATACTGGTGCCGAAATTAAAACCAGTCTCTGAAAGAAGAGATGAGGATAGTGAGGGAGAGGAAAGAGGGAAGGAGAGAGCGAAATAGAGGAATGCAGAGGATGGTGGATCTAAGTCTGGGGTGTCGGTAAGCCCTCGGGGCAATCGGGTTTCCCCTATAACTTGCAGTACACAGCTACCCACCAAGAGCGAGCAAATTGAGCTCCCGAAGCAGGGGCGGTGCTGAGGAAGAGGGCGTGCGGCTGGGGGTCAGCACCCCGCGCTCGAACCGCGAAGCGAAGCCCTTGTCCCAGGTGAGACCCGCCTGAGCGGAAAGACCCCGCCGCCCAGGGGCGGCGAGCGTCTGCAGCGCTGCAAGCCCCGCCTCCTAGCCATTCCTAGCTGGGGGAGGCCAGTAAGGATCAGCCGCTTTCTTTCTTTTCTTTCTTTCTTTCTCAAACCCGCTTTGTGGGTGGCAGCTCAGCGGGGGACGCATGGAGACAAAAAACAAAAAGCCCTAACAGAGAGACAGAGAGACAGAGGGAGAGAGACGGAGAGAGAGAGAGAGAGAGAGAACAGAGAAGGGGGGAGGGAGAGGGCAGAGAGAGAGACAGAGAAATCGAAGTTTTAACCTTCTCAGGAACACAGTGAATTATTATATCTAAAGGCTGCTGTAGTCTTCAGCGAAATCTGCTTCTGCCATTAAGAAAACACATACTGCACACGTCCACAGGGTTAAGCTCTCCTCCTCGTCAGCCTGAACAAACAAAGCAGAAGCGCGGGGTTTTAAGGATGGAGACCTACAGGTTATCCGGTTTCAAAACAAATGATAACACAGGAAAATGCGCCAACAAATATTATGGATGCAAAATATTCTCCATTTCAGATATTTTGCAGTTCCTGCCAGAAGCGATTTTATTCAAATTTATGAGCAAAGTGCATTTAGTCTACTATACAGGATTTACCTTCATATTCTACTGCAATCAAGATCTTATTTTTTTCTGGATAATGCACGCAAAGGAGGATAAAGTTTTCCTACTTATTGGAAGCTTTAAAACACTTTACAAAGCTAAACATCCCCTTCGTGTTTCTACTTTCCCAAAATTCCTCCAAAAAATATAACATTTTAAGAGTGCCTTGGTAGAAATACTGATTTTCCCCCCAAAATCTGAGCAAACAAGTAATTCCTGACAAAGAAAATTAATATGAAAAGTATAGGGTGATTTTTCTCCCCCTTCCCCCTTAAAAAAAA
This sequence comes from Callorhinus ursinus, assembly GCF_003265705.2. Taxonomy (NCBI): domain Eukaryota; kingdom Metazoa; phylum Chordata; class Mammalia; order Carnivora; family Otariidae; genus Callorhinus; species Callorhinus ursinus. The sequence goes on from NW_027397087.1 coordinate 25,366,777, forward strand.
AAAAGACCCTTTGCTCCACCCCGCTATTAAACAAAACACAATACCTTTTTCTGGGTGGTACTGCACAGAAGTTGATTCAGTTTTGACAATGTTGTTTAGCTATCATTTGCTATTTTGAATGAATGGGAGCAATCCCCCCTTTTACAACATTTGTTTCCTATTATGGAGAGGTGCAGCAGTTGAGGGCAGACATGTGAAAGTGGCTGTTTGATTCTCTTTTTCATCCCCCTGACCCTGCTTTTGTCCCTCCTCACCCTGGGAATGTCACGCCTCGCTACTTCACTTTGAGATGCTCGAGAAAGTGGCTTTGTTATTCCCTTTTAGACATACACGAAATTGTTCTCATTCCCCCCGCTGTAAAAGATACTTCACATCAGGACTCGGTTCACAAGTGCAATGCAATTTGGCTTAGTCCAACCTTTGTTCTGCTTGTACAAATGAGCGAACAGTGCACACATTATACAGTTGATCTACTGCTGTCTTAACCCCAGAGTTAGGGGCTGGGAGAAAAGCAAGTTAATCCCTTCAATACCAAGGTGGCTTTAGCAATATTTCCTCCAATAATAATAATAGATTTGAATTGCTTCTTCTATTTCACAGTGCAGAGCAAAACTTATGGGAGGGTTTAGCAGTAACAACAAAAATCCTTCCACCAACCTTCTGCAAATAACTTTCTAAACAAATACATTTGTAGGTTTGGTAATGCCCAATTTAAAACTATGCAATTGTTTGTGCAAAGGAGGGACTGGATTTAGAAACTCTGGCTTTAAAGACTTAAAATCTCAGAGCAAGCAAAGACCAAATGGTATTTAGCAAACTGATTCCAAAGAGAGGGCATTATGACAAGCAGAGCAAGAGTTGTTTTCACAGGCATTGAAATTGCAAGCTCATTCTGGGGGCGGGGGGTGGCACTTCTTGGGGATGGAGGTCAAGGAGGACTGGCACCTAATGCCGGCAACTGTTTGTTTTGTGCTTGAGGTGGAGGGAAAACTGAGCCTTCCACACTCTCCAAATTGCAGCTGCTGCTTGGGAAATACTTCTAAAATGTGTGTGGTGTTGCCACTCCCTTTCTCCCAACCCCAAGGAAAACAGATTTTAATTCCAGGTGCCCCAGGTCATAGCCAAAGGCCCTACCCACCACGAGGCGGGAGGGAATAAGGATGGGACACCTCTGAATTTGAGCCTCCCAATAGGGATGGGAGTAAAAAATCGGCGGGAGGTGGAGACTCTTGCCTTTCTTAGAACCCAAGCAAGATTGGACGGGAGGGAAGAACTGATTTTAGGCAATGTACTCCTCATCAAAAGTTTATTTTCAACCTCCTTGTTATGAGTTAAGGTCCAAACTTCACGTAGCCCTGTCACCACCCAATGAAATACATGGCTCCAAAGTTCCCTGGCTGACATTCTTTCCTACTATTTGGAAAGATAGGTGAGCTCCTCCGGCTGCTGGCGCTGGCTAAGAACGAGGGAGAGGGCACAGAGTCCTTTCACTGCCAGTTGGCACTAGAGTGCAAAGTGTGTCCCCTCCCCCGCCTCTCTTCCTCGGGCAGTTTGATTTCCCATCAGATTTCGGTGGAAGTGGCCCCGCAATGCGGGCTCAAACTCCCGGGGCAGTCGTGGGAAAGTCATGCCCGATAGGTTTCCCCTGACGCAGCTCCCAACTGGGTGCAGATCTCTGCGGCCCAAGAATCCGCAAGACCGCGTCCGGTGGCCCCAGCCAAGTCAACTCACTGAGTGGGTTCCCTCTGGTCCTCAGATCTAGAACACCAGAGCTAGGCTGTGCCAGGCGAAGGTGCTGGCAGCGGAAGCGCACAGATTCGGGGGACAAACAGCCCCCAGGACACTTAGAACAATTTTTAAAAAATTGACTGCTGACAGGCTGAGGGAGTTTGTTTTAGTGCTGAATACCCCGGGAACAAAATCCTTTTGAAAGGAAAGCTAAGTCGTTTCACGCCACCAAAGTGCAGATTTGGTGAAGAATGACTGATGGGACAAAGCGGCGCGGTAAGTTAGCGCGGGTTCCCAGAGAGCGCGGACAACGTGGGTAAATGCGGAGGCGGCCCGGAAAGGTAGGGCCCGCCAGAGGAGGCCCTAAAACCAAAAATCCATGCTGCGCACGCCCGAAGACCTTCCCCCACCTGCACACTTCATGCCCGTTTGGTAGAGAAGATGGAAAAAGTAGAGGGGAGAGGAAAAAAACCATAAAGCAAAGAGAAGTGAAGGGCAGGGGTGCAGTAAGAAAGGAGGAGGGGAGAGAGACGAGGGTGGGGTGGGGTGGGGGACTGAAGAAGGAGGGAACGACTCTGAGGGAGAAAGGAGGAAGAGAGGGGGCAAAGTAAGGCACAGCCCCCAAACGCTCCAGGCAGCCGGGAGTTCGCTTTCCAAGTCGGGAAGGCGGGTATTGTTTTTGGCGCCTAGGAAACCTTCGGAAGCGGCCGGGTACTTTCCCTCCACCTCCCATCGGTGTTTGGTAAATATTAACAAACCAGGGCGCGTTACTTTCTGGAGTGTGGACGGAGGGGCTGGCCCGGCTGGGGACAGTTTTCCTCTTCTAGAGCCCCCGCCCCCTAACCCCAGCCCCACCGTTCACGCACACATACACCTGCTTGACAACAGAAGGAATCAAAATCAATATTGTATTTGTCACCCCTCTGTCTCCTTTTTACTCCCTCAGCAGCCCGGGTGCCACTGAAGCGAATTGTGGATTTATGGACGGAAATTAGCATAAATTATTACGAAATCTGTAGCCGTGTGTGGTCCAGCTTGTGGGAAAAGAGGCTATTGCGAACTCTCCAAGCAGAAAGGTGGTCGGTGGTGGGCTCTGCGGCGGCGATGAATGGCTATTGCATGAAAGAGATTTCCATTTGGTTTGCACATGGGTATAATTGACTTATGTGTATTTTATACAGTTTTCCCAACAACTCCCTAAGCCTCAGAGTCGGATGTGCCCCCTCCCCAGAGCCTCTGTTTGCTTTGGGTTCTGTACAATAGACTCTGATGCACTTTTCAAGATTTCTGGAAAGTGCTCCTTCCCTCCTCTTCTTCATAATACCAGTCTTAAAACGCTGTAAATGGCATGCAAATCCCCTCCCCCTTCCCTCAGGCTCTTCAGTAGGATCTGAAATAGAATTTTGTAGTAAAGTACCTGTTTTAAATGTGCATCTCACAGTTCCTCACCCCACCAAGGCAAACTTGTGCTATTAGGTTCGATTTCCTTAATTAACCCTGGGCATGGGCAACATGCCTCACCTCCCATCCTCACCCTAGCCAAACTTTGAAGATTCCTTGGACACGAATTCCTCCTTGTACCCTCACATGTCTCAGACTTGGTGGTGACAACTTTCCCTGGGGAGATGGACAAAGATTTATTTTAACTTAGATTTTTTTTTAACCCAAACACTTCCACTCTTAGAATTTAGTTAATCTTCTGTTTACTCCAAGCAATGATTTCGACAGCCATACAAAGGCCCTTTGCAAGGCAACAAAATGCCAATTGTTAAAACAAGAAAACATTTCTCTCTCTCCCCATCCCCCACCCTCAACAAGCATGTGCACACACCCTGTAGAAAAAAGTCCTCCTGGCTGTCACTGGGGGAACAGAGATCTTTCACTCCTCTCCTTACATATCCCAAATCCAACCACTCTAATATTTTAATCTATGTTTCTATATATCAGTATGTACACTTTTGCTAAGAAAATCCTAAAAGATCCTTGGGGGCTTCCATGCTGGTACCTTTCCTTCCCAGGAGCACTCCTGTTTCTGCCACAGGAGCACCCTTAGTTTTGTACCTCCGAGGCCAGCTGCCTTCTGGAGCAGGAAAGCTGTGGACCAACGCCTTTCTGTCTTACTACTATTCTTTCATCAGGGTCCCTTAGGCTCCAGGTCTCCCCAGCTCCTCCTATCCCTGGACCCTCAAGCCAAACTGGGCCACTCCAAATAACACCCCAAAATGCCACACCTTGTTAGGAGCTAAAGTGCGCACAGCTCAGGCAAGTACCGCTGCCTTTGGCCAAAGCTCCGCAGCGGTTCCACCCGAATCCAACTGGTTTATCTGTGGAGGGTTTATCTGCCCTTCTCAAGCCATGCCCCCGTGCCCCCAGAGACAGGTCAGAGTCCCGCCTCCACCCCTCGAACCCACCTCCTCCTCCTGGTTATTTTTTCCGAATTAAGAAGGTGACATTATTCTTTTCTTCAAGCACTTCTGTTAATATTGAAAAACGTGTGCTTGCATCTCAAGCGAGGCAGCCCAGACTCGAGAGCCATTTCAATATTAATGAAATTGTTTAATCTCCTAAATTCATCGTGTTTAAGTTACGTTTTGGTGAGTTATTGACCACCTCTGAAACTGTGGTTAATGGAGGGGTGTGTGTGTGTGTGTGTATGCACGTGCGCTGAAAGATTTTCATGCTAACTCCAAACAGCTCCACTAATAATGCTCTAATATCACTAAAAGTGTCCAAACTTCACTCCCAGAACTCTCCCACCACCACCACTACCGTCACCTCCTCCTCCTCCTGGGGGGAGGGGGGAGAGAAAAAAAGTTCTCACATTTCCGGATTGAAGATGATTCAGTGTGAGCTGTAGGTACTGAGTTATTAACAACAAGGTAAAAGGAATTTCTTTTAAAAACCATAAAGGTCGGAGAAGTCTACTCCTTGACAACGTGCATGCAGGCGGGGTCGACTCACTATTTCATAGCAATATGATGATGCCGCCGCCGCCACTGCCACGGGTGCCCACGACAATGATGATAATAATAATGATAATAAGAATAATTCATTGAAGCTCCGGAGACTAATCCGAACTGAAGGGAGCCTATCGCTGGCACCAGGCAGAGGGACCCTAGGCACATCCCCGCGCTCTCCTTTCTCCCCAAAAGGAAAAGTCTCTGGTTCTTTTCGAGTCTAGAAGTTACTGCTGTTTTAGTGGGTCCGCAGGCAGCGTTTGCTGGGCTCTCTAAACTCTAAATATGTTCTGTCAACTGCGGAGTGGGGGGATGGAGAAGGGGAGAAAGTTCCGGCTGTAAAATGCAAACTTCCATGCAATGCCTAACTCCTAAAGTTTCCAGCCACCTGGGGGTAAGCTTGAGACCCTGCCGTTCATCTGGTGATAAAGTGTGTCAAACAAACTCAGGCCCTCCCCCAGCTCCACACACTGTCTGCCCGAACAGCCCCAGAGCCTTCATCCTGTGCCTAATTAAATTCCTAAAGGACTTTTAGAGTGAAGAACCTGCCTATTCGCCCAGACTTTTTTTTTTTTTAATTTGGCCAATACACTTACAAAATGGGCTTTTACAAGGGGCTGTCCGATTATATTTTTGTAAGTATTTTTTAAACCCCATCTCTTAAGGCTACACACTCACTGTGTAGAGCTATGGCAGCAGCCTAGGAAGGTCAAATCAAACTTTGACCTGCCTCTTGGAGGACTAAGGGGAAGGGTGTATTTTCATTATAATAACCCATGCAACCAGCCCCGTATTGCCAAGCGCAGGAAAAGGGTCTACTTCAGGGGAAGCCGTGCCTTAAGTTAGCTAACAATACAAACCCGATACAATGCAGAGGAAACAGAATACCCCAGCCAAGCAATTTCCATGTCAAACATCATCTGCGCGGCAGCTCGGTCTGTGAACGTGAGTGGTCGCCTGAATCCCTGCTCCGCGGCCGCCACCTCCTCATACCTCCACACCGCGCACCCTGGCCGGCGTCCCGCTCACCACCGGTGGCCGAGGCTCTTCCCCCTCGCCCAGTCTTGAGCTGGAAGTGATTCCTATTGGCCAAGGTGTCCATGTAAATAGGTGTGAAAGAAACCAGAGCTGGCCAGGCTCTCCCCTCTCGCTCAGTCCCCTCCCTCTGCAGCCCCCGCTCCCCCTCCTCTTCCTCCTCCTCCCAAGGCGATTGTCATATGATAGCTAAGAAGTGGCACATTAATGAAGCGCCGCTACAGGGGTCTTTTCTGCTCCTGTCACCGCTTAAAACTATCAGATGGTTCGAGGGAGGACATGGAGGCAGCCACCTAGCTCAGCGGAGCCGCGGAGCCCACAGCAGCGCCCTCCGGAGCCCCGAGGCCGCCGCTGCTGCTGTCTGCACCCGGACTCCGCAGCAGAGCTTGGCCGCCCGGGGATCTCACGGCCAGAAGCTCTGCGGACTGGTCGGCTCCCGGCGCTGCAGGGCTGAGCTGCGAAGCTCAGAGACGTGCGGAGCCCAGCCGAGACCGGACACTGCGCCCCAGCTGAGCACTAGGAGGGACCCGAGAGCTGCAGTGCCATCCCGGATGCGGATGCACAACTTGGAGCAACTTTAAGGTGAGCCCTCTGGTTGCATCCCTGCCCCAGTCCCCGCTCCAGGTCCAGCTTACTTCCAAGCTTCCCCTCGCGCCGCTCATCGGCTTCCCCTCCAGCGCCCCATGGCCGCACCCCACTCTGCACTCAAAGTTGCCAGCTAAAGGGCGCGGGCGCGGGCTCATCCCGCGCCGCAGCCCCTACCCACCAGGTCTGGTCTGTGGCTGACCTCTCGGTGTCTGTCTCTGCATCCATGCCCCCCCCCCATTATCTTCCCCCCGTCCAGATCCAAGAAGCCGCCGGCCCGCGCGGACCCAGAGCAAGAAGGGGTCAAAGAAGATGCCTCGGCCCGGCCGCAACACGTATAGCGACCAAAAGCCGCCCTACTCGTACATCTCGCTGACCGCCATGGCCATCCAGAGCTCGCCGGAGAAGATGCTGCCGTTGAGCGAGATCTACAAGTTCATCATGGACCGCTTCCCCTACTACCGGGAGAACACGCAGCGCTGGCAAAACAGCCTGCGCCACAACCTCTCTTTCAACGACTGCTTCATCAAGATCCCGCGGCGGCCAGACCAGCCAGGCAAGGGTAGCTTCTGGGCCCTGCACCCCAGCTGCGGGGATATGTTCGAGAACGGCAGCTTCCTGCGGCGCCGCAAGCGCTTCAAGGTGCTCAAGTCCGACCACCTGGCGCCCAGCAAACCAGCCGACGCCGCGCAGTATCTGCAGCAGCAGGCCAAGCTGCGCCTCAGCGCGCTTGCGGCCTCCGGCACGCACCTGCCACAGATGCCCGCCGCCGCCTACAACCTGGGCGGCGTGGCGCAGCCCTCGGGCTTCAAGCACCCCTTCGCCATCGAGAATATCATCGCTCGCGAGTACAAGATGCCTGGGGGGCTGGCCTTCTCCGCCATGCAGCCAGTGCCCGCCGCCTACCCGCTCCCCAACCAGTTGACTACCATGAGCAGCTCGCTGGGCACTGGCTGGCCACACGTGTACGGTTCCGCAGGCATGATCGAGTCAGCCACCCCTATCTCCATGGCTAGTGGCGATTACAGCGCCTACGGCGTACCACTGAAGCCACTGTGCCACGCAGCAGGCCAGACGCTGCCCGCAATCCCGGTACCCATCAAGCCCACACCGGCCGCAGTGCCCGCGCTGCCCGCGTTGCCCGCGCCCATCCCCACCTTGCTCTCGAACTCTCCGCCCTCGCTCAGCCCCACGTCCTCGCAAACAGCCACCAGCCAAAGCAGCCCCGCCACTCCCAGTGAAACGCTCACCAGCCCGGCCTCCGCCTTGCACTCGGTGGCGGTGCACTGACCCGCAGCAGCCTGAGCCCCCTCTTGTCCCTCTCCCCGCCAGCTTATTCGCCTTCCCCGCCTCCCAGCCCTGCCCTCCCCCACCTAGAACTGCCACCCAAACTTGTCCATTTCATCTTCGGCCAACCCTCTCTCCCCCAGGAGAACTTTGTTTTGGACCCAGGAGACAAAACACAAACTTGCAGATGGCCTGGAGGCGCGTGGGAGCTGTCTTTGCCTCCACAAGAGGGGAAGGCAGGGGGCACCTGAGCCAAGCCCTCCGATTCCCGGGGCCCCCCGAAACCCCCTCCCATTTAAGAAGCAGGGGAAATCCTGCCTCCCGCCTTCGCGGAGAGGAGCGCGTCTTCCCTCGGCCCGGATCCGCGGGCCTCCGGACTCCGCGCAGTTAGTTCCAAGACAAGAGAAACCACCTCAGAGGTTTCCTCGAACAGATCTCCCCTGAAGGCTGCAGCTGCACCGCGGTGGGCCGGATCTCGTTTACGTCTTGGAAATCTGCCGGGAAAAGGGACCACTAATCTTCCTACCCCACTCGCCTCCGCCCATCCGGCAGGGGCTGGGCTGACCACAGCTTCCCGGAGTAGCGGCCCTGCCTCCCCAGCTTCTGCGGAGTTGTTTTGTTTTGTTTTGGGTTTTGTTTCCTGCTAGAGGCTCCAGGCACTGGGACTTAGGGGAGAGGCTGCCAAACTGAGAAGCGGACGCTTGTTCTCAACACGAACAAAACAAAAGTAAAAGTAACCTTGTAGTATTGTTTACAAAGACGCCCGGTAAAATGTAAACAGTGAACTTGAATCTGTATTGCTTGGCGGGCGAGCGGGCAAAGCCCACTTCACAAGTACCTGTTGTAATGTGAATGTTTACTCTTCATTTCTGGCCAGGTTTAGGGGAGGGAAGGGGGATGGGAAAGTTAATTGGGGTGTTAACTTTCCGATTACTTAGAGACCTTTTAGCTATTTATTTTATTGTTGGAAGGAAAAAAAAAAAAAGAAAATGAAATAAGCCCAAACTAAGAAAGCATCAAGGGCAACCCTGGAAGAACTTAGATAGCTGACTGGTAACATGAAGGAGATGTCACCGGATAGGTCTCCCATGGACAAGTCTTTCTGTTTGCTACAAGAACTTTCCCAAGAAGCTAAAAGGGCTGCAAAGAGATGTAAATGATTGTGAATAGGAATGATTATACACTGTGTAAAATGCACTTTTGTTTGCTATATTCCTTTAGAGTCTTAGGTAATTTGCTGGAAAACGAACTGTTGTTCTGGTGTGACCTGCTTAAGTTAAAAAAAGTTGTAGTGTCATCAGGGCTGTAAAATTTTTACCTTTCATTTTTCTCCTGCCCTGTTCAGAATTAGCATGGCATTTTAAATATTGATGTTCTTGTTCCCAGCATGCCTGTTTTAAGACAAAGAATTTTAAAAAGGTGTCTACATTAAATTATGAATCTAGTCCAAATAATATTTTCTCATTAAAATATGTAAATCCAAATTTTAGTTTTGTGTGTTTTTGAAGAGTTGCTGCAAACAATAACTTTACAAAAGACAGATGTAGTGCTTCTCTAAGCATGCTTTTTATAATACATTGTCTGAACAGTTAGTCTCTTTCATATCTTATTTTTAAAATAGTCAAATCTCTTCTTATGCACTTGCAGACTGGGGGAGAAATGATTCAAATGGACTCCTGAAGCAGAAGGAAAGAGGAAACTATTTCTAGAATAGATCAGGTGCACAGGTGTAGTGCTGAAAAACTGTTGTTAAAAATCGCAATACTTTCTATGTATTTTTGTCTATCTTAAAATTTACATTTTACAAAATATACTGAATGTAAGGTTTATGTAGAAATCAGATAAGAGGCTATATGTAGATATAAAAAGTAAAAACAGACCTGTTTACTCAGTGCTCCTATTCTGATGCATCTTATTTAGAGTATTCATTTCCTTGCTCCTTTAAATTATTTCAGTTGTGGAAGTTTTCTTTTTCAGAAGTTACCTAGAAGTTCACCTTGCATGTCAAGAAACCTGTTCACTTTGGATAGAACAGATTTCTTTTCACTCCTTCATGTGGGAAAATAATGCTCGATGCATTTATTTTAAGAAAGTGAATGAAGTTAATTTAAATGCTTAACTCTAAGTATTTGCTTTTGTTCAGATTTTTGCAGAGAATTACAATTTGCCAAGGATTTATGGCTCAAGGCCAACTGAAACTTTACTGAAGGGGTCACAATATTTCCAGAGCAAGGTGTGTATTCAACTAATGAAGTTACAAGACAAAGAAAAACTTAAATGGTGATTAACACTTTACTGTGTAATATGATTAAACAAAGACCTTTGTGCAGTACAGAGAAACCCACACAAAAATCATGATCACTATACTCCATAAGGAGAATCCTTAGCACCTGCGACCCTTACATATTTAGAGGGTTATCTGGAAAAAAAAATTAGGATTAATGCAAAGGGTAATTAATCCTGTTGTGACCATTTTTTAAAAGGAAGGATCCCACACACAGCCAAAAAAAAAAAAAGTGGAAAATAAATGAATCATTGGACTGATTAAAATGCATGAAGCTACTAAAGCTCGTCAGACAGGGGACAACTAAACTCATTCATCAAGTCCAATTCACAATTATATCAACAAGATCAGCAAAAGAAAGCCTGGAAAACTTATCCACCCCCAGCTAGGAAACTCTTGAAACTTTGGTCTCAACAAGACATCATCTACATTTAAAAAATTAAATACATTGTCATCATTTCCTGAAAAATAAAATGAAGGCCATTTCTGGAATATTCTAATCTCACTGAATTTACTAACACTGAATTCAAACTGGGAATGAAGGGCTAACGAGGGCCTTAAACATTTTATAAATTATCAGCTTAGATAATCAGGTAGAATACTTATCCTATAATAGGCAGGAGAATGTATATATATATATAAAGGCACACATACATACACTTAATAAATGGGGGTAAGATGCAGATGCTATTTCTGATTTTTAGCAAAGGAATAATTTCAACTCACTATCTGAAAATGTTCTTTTCAGCTAGTAAGCTCGTCATGGTGTATTGCAAAGAATGAAATAACTTGGGCACTGGGAGCCCTCCTTTTACAACTGCAGACATCTTTGCTCAGACAAAGTTGAATGAGTAAAGTAAAAAATCCACTGATATTTTGACCTTGATCAGAAATCCAAAGGCAGTCCAAAGAACACGTCTCCACCCTGCTCCATCCCCAGCTTTGAGACTTCTGCCCTGTTTAGCTGAAGTGCCCCCACAAACAAGGAAGTTTATAACTATGATACCTTCAATGGCTCTCTTTGTCATGTTAAATCTTTTCACCTGGCTCAAGTCCAAAGTCAATACACAGAGCTTTAAAATAAAACTGGAAGAGACAACACCATGCAGTGAGGTGTACATTTGGGGGTCTTATCCTGAAGATCCAGTTAACTTATATTTCCTATTTTGCAAATTTAGGCCTTTTTAAAATTTAGGTTTTTGATTTGGAAACTTGGCTGTCCTGTTACTTTTGGTTTTTAACATGATTCTGTACTCGACCGTGTTTTTTAAATGGCCTTCTCTGTGATTGGGGGAAATGCTTACACAATGGATGAATTTTTTACACTTTCTCAAGAGAGAAGCTGCAGAAATTCTCACTGTTCCTGTTGCCTGAGTTGGGGATTTTGAGAAGCCTGAAGACTAGCAGGAGCATTGCTAGTAAATGATCCTTAGAATGGCTTAAATATTACAGCAGTGAGTTTAATTCCTTTAATAGATGAGAACATTGAGTGTCCTGGAAGCATAAATCTGGCCAGGTGCTGGAATGGGGTGAAGTTGAGGAGTGGGTGGGAGGAAGAAGCCAATGGAGTGCCGCAAACAGAAGGTTTTACGTTAGTGTATGCAAGGTTGGGGTGGGGGCATAGTTTATATATTTACCAATGAAAACTCCCTTTTTAAAAGGTATCCATTTAAGAAATGAAAAGGATCAGGATCTGCTCTCAAATTCTTAATATAAATGTCAATTAATTTTTTTTTCCTGAAGCCACATATGCACAGAGACACCCAAACAAAAACAAAACAAAAACAACCCAACCCACCGGCTGTGAAGCCTCAAAGGGGATGCATTTGTTTCGTTTAAACTAACAACAAATTATCTAATTAATATGTTTCAATTACAGCATGAAAGGCACAGCCCCTGGACCGCCCGCCGTGGGGGCACAATAGCCTCAGAGCCCACTCTAGGAATTTACAATAACGTCACATCTGTTTCTTTATTTTCCACTTTTTGAGTCTAAAACTCCTCTCAAGATCACTTCAAACCACAGCCTGAGTTATGAAATATGTCCCAGTGTTAAAGGGGGATGAAACTTTGCCCACGGATGCTTCATTTGCAAGCAAAAAAGTGAAAGCCCATTGAAGAGCATTAAACAAATATATTAGAATTCTGTCACTTTATGCAATTGAGTAGATCAAATGAAGGGTCCCGGCCACTTCATTCACTCTCATTCACTCGAATAGAAAATGCAAAGAATAGCAACCCGAGACTGGGCCACCGATGTAGATTTAGCTCCTTTTTACTGGGAGACAAAAAGGCTGAATTTTCACAAACACATTGCTGACTCGGGGACTAGGAAACCGGCACTGGAACCCCTTTGGAATTTAAATTCATTTTATCTTCCTCTCTCTTTGCGGAGATCTGTTTGCACTACAGTGCAAGATGCAGCAGGCATCCTTTGGCTTCTGAAAAAATGGGGGAGGGGAAGAAAGTGAGGGGGGTGGTGATGTGGGCCTCAGGATTCCCAAGAAGCTCTTTGGTGGTCAAGGAATACTCAGGTCTGAGATAACTCTAAATAAATCTTTATTTACATCAATATAAGCATCATTATATCACACATATCTCCAAGTCTCTTACCTCCTTGCTTGACATAGATTACATAAAACAGTTTGTTTTCAAAGACCTGAATTGCATCTGGGTCAACTGTTTTCTTCAACTAGTATCTGGTCAGTGATATTACAACAGATTTGAAACCTGAGCTGTCAACCTCACCTGGTCAATTCTCTCTCTTTCTCTCCCACCCTCCTACATATCCCCCCCCCACTTTCTGATAACTACTCTATCTGAGCACCATGATGGTAAACTTGTGTAAAAATCAAGAGAGGAGATACTCTTTGGTTAGAATTTCCAAGTCAGAATCCTCCTACATTTTCCTTTCCTATTCTCCGGTGGGGGGGGGCGGGGGGGAAGCCACATGTGTCAGTGGCAATTGAGATAATCTTGTGGCAATACTTCTATCCTGTGTCTTTTATGGCTGACATTTTTATTTTGGTGAACTTTATAGACTTTTTACTTGTCAACATCTTAGAAAGCTTACAGTGACTGTTAAGAGCTGCTTCTAGAGGCAAAGCAGGGCACAATAAAGAAGCAGACTTCTCAGCTTTCAAGGTGTGATTACAGAGGAATGAACAAGTTTTTCTCAAATTTGAAGTCTAAATGAGATCTGATCTGAAGAAGAAAGTGTTTGGAGGGTTTTCTATTGCATTTCAAAATTTTGCCTGGTACTCATCCCACGTATGTCAAAACCTTGAACATTTTTCAGCTTAGCTTCAAGATCTGTAAGGTCATATTTAAGATGCTTCATTTAATTTGTGACATTGGTATCTGGAACTAGGGATGGGAGGTGGCTCAGACCTACAGATACAAAAAAGATACTGAAGAAATAGTTGACTGTTTTATAACCATAAGCTAACAAACTCACTGGAACTAATAATAAAGTAATCAGAAATTATCCATGAAAAATTATAGCTGGCTAAATAAAACCTTCCTTGGAAGATGTTCCTTATGGAAATTTTCAAGAGTATATGGACAAAGGGTTCTTCTTTGCAGGCAGCCTCCTTTTGCCTGTGTCTGCAAATAACCGATGTCAAATCAGTTGCAAGCTTTTGAAGGAACAAACTGGGAGCATTAATTAGAGCAGATTAAGCTCACAGATAAAAAGCATTCTTTAAGTATCTGTTGTTTAGAGGCACTGTGATTCTGATTCATGCTTTGCAGTCTGTATATTTTTATTTACTCAGTTAATTTCTTCCCCAGAGTGTTCCCTGTTGACTGGGTTTACTAAGGTATACAGTACAGAAAGAGTTCTTGGTTTGAAAAAATAAATGTTTCCAAACTCCGCTTTTGCTATAGATTTCTCTCCCCTCCTTTGTGAAATACAATGTATTGGTCTGATGATTCCAGCACACAGCAACATATAGAGAAACTGTTCAGTTAAGATCTGAATTCTGTGCCACTTAGAGGAAGCTTAGTATTTATTAAGTAGTATCTAGAGCATTTTGCATTAATTAGAGCGGCTCCTTGGAGAGACATTACAGCCGAGAATGGTTTCACACAACAGGAAAACTCCGAGCATCTGAACTCTAGACCTGCAATAGTGAAACACAGAGCAGCAAATGTCTGGCTCACTTGGAAACACCAATATATATTTTATTTATTTACATACATTTGATAGACTGAAGGCCTATATCTAAAACAATAAAAAAGATCATTGGAAAGCTCCCCATCACCCTGGATACCATATTTATGTCAACTACAAAAACAACAACAACAAACGTGACATAATGGTCTGTCTCAAGATACCTACCATGATTTCATATTGGAGAAAAACTGATGAATGACTACCCAACCCTCTCACGTTCAATGGATTAGTCAGACTGAACCAAATATTTCTGTGGTTGCCTGTAAGATACAGTTCTCATCCTTGTGGTGAGTGTTGGTGGATAGGGAAAGGGCAGGCAGAACAGGAAAGGATGACATTTTATGACTATCGATTAGTCCAGATCGTGTATATGCAATGATTTCTGTCCCCACCACAGAACAATTAACTGAATGAACAGAAGTTCTGAAAACAGTCCTGTTAGTTTAGCTTAGGTAAAAACCCTGTGCCTTTGTTCTAGGTGTCAGTAAATGAGAGTATTGACTATAGGCTTCAGCTGTGATACTCAGGTTGTACAATTAAAACATGTGAAATGCATTTAAATTTACTTGTAGCTTTAATAAAAGAACCCTTTCCATAAAACAAGAAAATGAAAATGATTAACTTTGACACAGAAATATAAACAGCAATTTGATTAATTATATTGCTAATTATTCTTTGCTGTGTAGCCAAACATTATCCAATTCTTAAAATGACAGATGCTGAATAAATCATATAAAATAATTACTTGGAATTTCACTGCAGTGGAGTTTAGGGAGAGATTTATATTGATTCCTAAATATATAATTGGTTTTGTTCTGTTCTATTCCATTTAGAAACCTAGTCTTCACTGTAAAAACACTACAACTATATTATTTTTTTCTATATCTTTCCTATGCTATTTTAAAATAATCCATTTCTCCTTTCAATATTTTCCACAATTATAATCAGTATACTAATTTGTATATCTTGCTTTTCCCTAACATTATAAGTATTTACCGTGTTTTCATAACATAGTTTTCATAAACGTCTATTTTAGTATTTGTATAGCATACCAACTGAGTGGAATACTAAATGCCTAATTGGGGCACTTTGAATGTTTTTAGGTTTTGCTTGTTTTTGCTAATACAAAGACTGTTGTGGTGAACATCATTCATACCTAACTAAACACTGTTTCCAACAATGTAAAATATATTAGTGCTATTATATGGAATTCCCTAACAGCTCCCTACAAATTCAATAATATAATTTAACTTAGAATTTCAGCTTTGTTATTTGTCCATTGCTATTTGTCCTCTTTCTGGGACCCAGAGCAATATTACCTCAAGTTAGAATCAAAAGACACTGAATGTTAAGAGTTGGAAGGTCCTGAGAAATTCCAGGTAAACCAATTCCTTTATTTCACTCATTCGGTGAATCCCACTGATACATTCCTTTATCTACATCCAAATAATTTAACAGCACCAAAGTCAGGTTCTGAAAATAAAACAAAAGTTCAGTCTTAAATGCAGATATATGCCACTAAAAATCAGAAATCATGAAAGTACTGATATTGTCAAAATGAATACTTTTATCTGATAAGGTAGGCTCACATCATTTTAACGCAGTTTATACAGCATAGGAAGCCGCAAACTTTTTAAGTGGGGGCCTTGGGTAAGTTGTGTAACAAGAGGGAATGGTCACTGCTAAGTCCCAGGTCTAAAGATCAAGAGATCTACCCTAAATATGAACCATTTCTTAATTTCTTGATACCCTCCCTGAAACTGAAAGCAAATAGTCTTCCAGACAGACTGCCACAAGTCTAGACGGTCCAGGCCCACAGCAGGTGTGACTATGTTATTTCTTCAGTTGCTATGACATAGCTAATTCTCAAGATGGGAGATGGTAGGAGTGGGCTGGGAGGGGGCAATGGCAAAGAAGGGCAAGGAATCAGAGCTTCAGATTTTGTCTCCTTATCGTGGCATTTCATTTTGCCCTTTCTTATATGACACTTTCATGTCTGATTTCCCCACTCCAGGTTCTTGAGATCTTAACTATTTTTAATAAATTTGTTTTTAACCATGTAAGACATGACACAGGTGCTGGTCAAGTACCTGTCGATGGGAGAACAACCAGGTAGCCTGGAACAGACCCAGAAAGAAGAATAAATATGAAAAGTACCAAAAGTAGTGGCTACACCTGAAACCACTCTCCTCCATTGGAATAAATGTTTTTTGGTCTTGGAACCAAAGGAATTTGTTCATAATTACTTTTCCATAGTCTCCCAACCACCATTCCCAGAGCTGATCACTCCTCCCCTCAGCTTGGTTCACTTGACACAAAAAGGAGAGATATAAGAGGAGGGAAAGAGGAAGGCTGAGAGAAAGCAGACAAAATGGATGAAAATCTAATGTCTCTGTTAGCATGGTTCTTTAAAAGGGTCCCCCAGGACATCTCAACACATGTCCTTTTAATTCAGCTCAAGCCAATTCAAACTCAGTCTGATTAAATCCAATTGCTAAGCAGTACCTGCACAAACAAGATCTCGCAAGAAAATATTTTCAGAAGATCTGAGTTTGAGTCCTAGTTTTATCACCTTTTACCTAAATGGGTCTGAGCAATTCTGAGCTCTCAGTTAACCATCTCTCATGGAGAATAAGGTTCGCTCAAAGGCTTATCTCAATGATCAAGTGGAGCAAAGGAGATGAAAGTGCTTTGAAGTGTCCTGTAAACTTAAGTTACTATTACTGTCTGTGATAGAGAAATAGTAAAATAAAAATAGCTATCAGAAATTGTCTTGCCTGAGAGGAATTTAGCCTTAAGCTCTTCAGGACAGATTACAGAGGGAAGGTCTATTTTTCATACCATTTTTTAAGCTCCACATTTTTACTGTCTGCCCTTCTGTTCCCATACCCACGAAGTAACCTGGAACTGACAATGGGGTGTTATGGCAAGGGAAATTGGGGCTGCTTTTTTGTATATTCTCCCAAAATGGGCCTTTTCACAGATTTAAAGATACGATGTTGACAAACTGTTAAGATCGTTAAAAGACAGGGCAGGAAACAGTGTGACAGCCAGGCACATAAAATGGCAAACATAAAAATTAGGGTACTTTTAGTCTTCTTTTCCCCAGCAACCAATGGCTCACACTATTTCCCTGACACTTGAAGAATTCAATCAATGCTTATATAGCATTTACCATGTGCCAGGTACTGTTCTAAGTTCTTTACAAACAGTAATTCATTTAACTCTAATAACAACCTTATGAGATAGGTGCTTTTTATGATGTCCATTTTATAGATGGAAATATTGAGGCAGTGGGCATTTAACTAATTTGCCCGAGGTTACCCAGCTAGTAAATGGTGTCAATGTCCAACCAACTCTCAGTAAAATCTGGTTTAATATCAAGCTCCTTTTGTTATTGATGATACAGTTCACAAGATTACTTAGACTCAAGGGCTCCACTAAGCTCATTAAGGTGTGCAGATGGAGAAGGAGGGTCACCCTCTGCCCCCTTTAAACTGACTGTCTCAGACACAAAATGATTTTTGCAGCTGCTAATCTAATTATTCTTTTGTTACTTCTCTTACTGTCCCAGATTTGCTGTGAGTTATGAGTCACTAAATTGCATTTTTTCCTAAACTACCTTCTATTTAACTTATGTGGCTGGGGTGGGGGAGGGGAGAAACAATACCTCAACAAAACCAGAAATACCCCTCTATGCTAGTTCACAGAAATATGTGATCTTTGATCTCAGTCAGATCATATACCAAAAAAGGCACCATGGAACACCACCACCCCCTGAAAAAAATGAATTTTTTAAGATTTTATTTATTTGAGAGAGTGAGCGAGTGAGAGTGAGTGAGAGACAGCACAAGCCGGGGTGGGGGGTTGGGGGGAGAGGCAGAGGCAGAGGGAGAAGCAGACTCCTTGCTGAGCAGGGAGCCCCACACAGGGCTCGATCCCAGGACCCCAGAGACCATGACCTGAGCCGAAGACAGACACTCAGTAACTGACTAAGCCACCCAGGCACCCTGAAAAAAATGGATCTTAAGGTGTATTAAACCAACCTGGATCCATGTAAGATTAACTCAAACCCTCTGGGAATGAGAGCAGCTAATATGAAACCTAGGTAGGGATGTGCTCTAGTAGTTAGAAGAGAATTCCTGACCTGTGTGTCTTTTTCTTCCCTTACAGTCTGTGTCAGCTGGCAAAATAAATCAGTAGGGGGAAGAAGTACCACTTTTGTACATACACTATAATTTTAGAAAGTAGGAAAAAAGAAGGGAGAGAGGGAGGGAAAAAGGAAGGAAAAGGTTAGGGGTAACTTTCTATTTCAGTAAATACAATTTTGTTTGTTGTTGATGGAACCAAATATTGAAGAGGTCAATATCTGGTGTTTTGATGTTCACGTTTCTTTAGTGGTACTTTTGAAAAGTTTGCTTGAGTCCTCACATATCTTTTTCAATCCAACTACCAGGAGACTGGCATTGACATATATTTTATACGTATGCATTTTAAGAAGGTTATGTGTCTTTGTGCTTACTATCTAGCTCTAGCCTCCTTTTTGACCACCTGCCTCAGTTATAAATGACTCCTGAGGAAACAGTTTGTTTTCATACATGGGTAGTGGGCTCCCAGTTTGCTGTGTGTTTGGAGTCTCTCAGCCTTTTCCTAACAGAGTCTGTGATTGGGTTGGAGATAGCTGGTGAAGCTCACTCATGCTTTTTGATCACCTCACCCCAGTTTTGTGGTTTGACTTGCCAAATAAGGATTTATAACCTGTGTTTCTGGCCTCTCTGTACTACATATGAGGCCCCACTACAATAGGCTCTGGGATTACCACTGAAATGACCATGCTTAGTCCTTGAGTCTTTCAGACCCTCATCTCTAAAGGTGGATCCACCTGCAAAGCTCAGGGTCCTTTTTGCATCTTTCTCTCTTATTCTGTTCTACTTCCACCTGAGTTTCAAAATATGCACCCATGCAGGGCTTAGCCAGTCAACTGCCAGTACTCTGGTGTTGGTGTCTGTGAATGTCCATATTCCCTGGGGCTCAGCAGATGGCACAGGAAAGGGAACACTGGGAGAAAATGCTTTTAGATATTAAATAATCTGGTTAGGAGATGGTCTTGTTTTGCCTTCATTTACTGACTGTCTTATGGAAAAAATGAAACCTGCTGCCACTTTGGAGTAGAAGTTTTCTGTGATGGTTTCTGCTGCAATGTGTTAGGTTTATTTTTCAGAGTGATATTGATATTGATACCACCAACTTGGTGGTAACTGAAAATTCATATGCTGTTGGGGAGGCTGACTCAATGACCCTCCCTGAACCTTTTAAAAGTATCCTGTTTTGGAACCAATAAACTTGGCAAAGCAGTAAGCTTTTATTTCTTTTTTCCTAATTGTTCAAAGCAACATGTGTGGTCCTATATGGCATATGCTACATGTCATTAATCTGCATAAAATGGCCTCAAAGCAGAGGAGAAGTGGAATGACACTTTCATAATTTATTGTTTGGGTATGATCTCCTAAAATGAAAATAATAGCACTATTCCTAAAGGGGCTATATTAAGAGCATGGAATCAATGATTTAAAGAGGGGGCATCAAGTAAACCACTGAAACTCTCTGAGCCCTCTTTTTTCCTCTAAAAAAAAATGAGAGTTATATTAGAAATGTTAAGTTGGGGACGCCTGGGTGGTTCAGTTGGTTAGGCATCTGCCTTCGGCTCAGGTCATGATCCCAGGGGCCTGGGATCGAGCCACAAGCCCCACGTCGTCGGGCTCTCTGCTCAGCATGGAGCCTGCTTCCTCCTCTCCCTCCCTCTCCCTCTCCCTCCCCCTGCTTGTGCTCTCTCTCTCTCTGTCAAATAAATAAATAAAATCTTAAAAAACAAAAGAAATGTGGAGCTGGTTATATTTACTTATCCTCTCAGCTCCAAATTCAGCCCTCTGTACTTTGTTCTGAAAACTTTATTTCCCAAACTCCTTTGCCATCCGACTTCCTGTGAGTCTCTGCAAACAGAAACTTGGGTTGGGTGCTGAGTGTACAGGTACTATGTGATTCATATATGCTATTCTCCTTTAGTCCTCACGGCAAACTTATGAAGTAATTCTCATTACACAAACAGGGAAACTGGGCGCCTGGGTGGCTCAGTTGGTTAAGCGACTGCCTTCGGCTCAGGTCATGATCCTGGAGTCCCAGGATCGAGTCCCGCATCGGGCTCCCTGCTCAGCGGGGAGTCTGCTTCTCCCTCTGACCCTCTTCCCTCTCGTGCTCTCTCTCATTCTCTCTCTCTCTCTCAAATAAATAAATAAAATCTTTAAAAAAAAACAAACAAACAAACAGGGAAACTAATACCTAAAGGAGTTAGTAAGTTTTCTGGTAAGTGGCTGAATAAGATTCAAACTCAGTTTCCACCTGACTCTAAATTCAGTGCTATTCTGCTGCCATGATAACATATTAGCTTGTCCTTCAAAAAACATTTACTGAATAGGATACCATCGTGGCTACTGTGACAAACAGAAGGAAGTAATGGTAAAATAATTAATAGAAAGGGATGGATTTGAAAAACATACCCAATAAATTAGAGGACATGATGATTGACTAGTGAGAGTGGGAGGTACTAGGAAGGAGAGGTACAAATCAAAAGAATTAAATGGCAATTCAGTTAGTCAGGATTCCTTGGGTTTCAAGTAACAGAAACCTAATTCAACCTGATAGTTCTGTTCTAACAAAAGTCCCAGGAAGGAGTATGGTTGTTTCTCCTTGGGTCATCTGCCCATCCCTAAACCAATCACTTTTGCTGAGGAGATACAGTACTCTGGGTCATATCCAATCCCTAGGGCCCACAGAGGCAGGTCCACTACATAGAATCCTAGAGCAGGATCGTTATAGAGTGCTCACTATACAATGACTCTAAAGATTCAAGCCTGGTTAACTAGAAATGAGGTCCCATTGATGGCAATAAGGGTGGTTGAGAGCAAGTGACTATGGGAAGAAAATATTGAGTTAAGTAAGGTAAGGACCTGCTAAACTTGCACCAGCTCGAAAAAGATGCAACCTAATCTTGAAGATATCCAGTCAAAATCTGAAAACTCCCATGTTTCTTCAGAAATCTTAAATCTTTAACTTTAAAGGTAAAAGTGTGGGGCACCTGGGTGGCTCAGTTGGTTAAGTGTTGGACTCGTGATTTCGGTCCAGGTGGTGGTCTCATGGGCTGTGGGATGGACCCCCGCAAGTCAGCTTGGGATTCTATCCCTCTGCCCCTCCCCAAACTTGTGCTCTCTCTCTCTCTCTCTCTCTCAGATGAATGAATAAATCTTAAAGAAAATAAAGGTAAAAGTGTGAATTCTAGGAATTGAGGATCATCCACTGGTATCAAAAGTTTAGTGACAGGGACAAAACAAATAATGACTAAATTTAGAGATTCTGTATCTCACTTATAGGGTGAGTTTTTTTTCATGAATGCACAAATTAATGGTTCAGGTAATGCCATTTTCATAAATCTCATGGTTTTCCAGCTTTGAGCTAAAATGGGGGTTGAAAATTATAGTCCATGAACCACATCCAGCCTACCCCGTTTTTCTACAGCCCGTGAACTAAAAATAACATTTTAAATACCCGAAAAAATAAAAAAACTAATCATATTTCATGACTACATGAAAATTATATGAAATTCAAACTTTAGTGTTCATAAATAGTTTTGTTGGAATACAGCCATATTCATTCATTTATATATTGTCTGTGTTACTGCTTTTGTGTACTATAGCAGAGTTAATTTGCAACAGAGACTACATTTTAGACACTTTGTGCAAAGCCTAAAATATTTATATTTTCTCTCTTTAAGAAAAACGCTTGCCAACCTGATAGCTAAAAACTTGGAGTGCCAATTGGTCTCTGAGGTCTTTGCTACCATTCCTACATTTATTGGGTGGTAAATTAGCCTCAAATCTGGCAAAAGGTCAAGATGATGTCTAGATTTTCATCAATAATCCATTTGTGAATTTGGGGGCTATTAACAAATTTATTTAAAACCTGTTATAAAACTTGAATCAAACATCAGAAGTCTGTCACAACTCTATGTTCTTATACTTCTCTAGTTGCTCAAGGGATCATCTATTTTTATAGACTGTATAGTTTACAAAGTACTACTAAACACACCATTCATTGGTTTGGTATGACATGTAAAATACTACATAGTTAGTTTTTGGTAAGGCCTGACCTCTCCTGGGTATAACATTTGCTAGGGACTAGCTGATTGAAATAAGATAGTAAATAAAAAATGAATACATTTAGGAACCACATGTTATGTTATGTGAGCACATTCTAAGTGGAATGGAAATTAGTTGCCTTTCTAGCATCTATTCTTTCCAAAGCCTCCAGTTTCAATTTGGAAATGCATGAGATAATAAGAGGTAGGGATTTCTACCAAATAACTGATAGTAAGCCAATTAAGGCATTCCCAGGCACAGTGATTGGTCAGAGATGGCATGTGAATTCAGTTGGTGCAATCAGACTGATTCTCAGAATTTTTTTTTTTAGATTTTATTTATTTGAGAGAGAGAGAGAATGAGAGAGAGAGAGAGAGAGCACATGAGAGAGGGGAGGGCCAGAGGGAGAAGCAGATTCCCCTCTGAGCAGGGAGTCTGATGTGGGACTCGATCCTGGGACTCCAGGATCATGACCTGAGCTGAAGGTAGTTGCTTAACCAACTGAGCCACCCAGGCGCCCTGATTCTCAGAATTTTGACAGGAATGCTTCCACAAAGACAGTCACTATTTCCTGCTGGAATTGAATGATTAGTGGCTGAAAATTGCTGACTGCTGTCTTGGGAACTCCAGGGAAACCACCTTAAGATACAGATGATGTTACAGGAAAAAAGACAGAAAGAGTCTTTTGGACATTACTGAGTCATTCTACAGAGTGCTGCCTGATACTGGTCCTGCCCCGGATCTTTGAAGGTGCTGTCATGAACCAGTAGGTTCCCTTTACTATTGAAGTCAGTTTGAATCAGGTTTTCATTTACTTGTGACTAAAGTATACGGAGTAACAAAGATTCCTTCATTCCTTCATTTGCTCATTCATTCATAAACATTAAGTGTGTTTTCTTTTGTGACAGCAAATGTGTCTTTTCCAAACAACCACAACCAATTCTTCAACTCTCCAACACTGAACAGGGGTCCTACAATTCAACTTAATTCTGGCACTAGCTATCCAGAGTTAGCAGACCGCATAGATGAAGGGTTCAGTCCCACAAGGCTGCCCCTTTAGACTTTAGACACCAGCTGCAAATGGTGTCCCCAGGATATCTGAACTTCTGCTTGGCCGACTGCAAATTCAAAGGTTCCCACAGCAACCTCCTTCAGGTTCAATAATTTGCTAGAAAAACTCACCATTTAATATGAAAAATAAAACTCAGGAAGAGCCAAATGGAAGAGATGCATACAGCAAGGTATTTGGAGGAGGTGAGGTACAGAGTTTTCATTCCCCCTCTGGGAAAAACCACCTTCCCAGCACATCAACATGTTCACCAACCTGGAAGCTCCCTGAATCCCGTCATTTAGAGGTTTTAATGGAGGTCTTACCATGGAGGCACAGTTGATTAAATCATTGGCTATTCACCAATTGAATTCAAAGTCCAACTTCTCTCCTCTCTCTGAAGGTGGGGCTGTAAGTTCTATCCTGTTACCACTTGGTTTGTCTTCCTGGTGGCCAGCCCCCATCCAGAAGCTATCTAGGGCCTCCCCCTTGGAGTCATCTCTTTAGCACATAAGAGACAATAAATTCCAAGGGTTTTAGGAGTTCCTTGCCAGGAACCTGGGACAAAAACCAAATATTTATTATTTATGATACTACAATTATATATACTTAGTCTGGTCAGAAATGCTGTCCTATAAGATAGTTAATCTCTGCTTTCAAGGAACTCATTGGGTAGGGAAGAGGGAAGGGGGGAAATACAGCAGAGATACAGTACATGGGGCTTAAAGCAATGAGCTATAAATAGTATCTGTAAGAATAAGTGGTATGCTAGATATTTTGAGTCATCTCCAATAGTGACTAAACTACTACAGGGAAGACATTATCCTGGTCTAGCTCACACTTTGTAGTCTTTTCCTCAGACGATCCTCAAAGTGGCCTTAATTAATAATAAATTAATCACAGCAAACCAATCCAACAGAAGATTCTTCCCTTGAGGTTGTAATAATTTCCCTTCAATGCCCAACTCACCACATGGTGTATGTGACAGATTTTGAGACAAGCCCAAATTATATTTAAAAACTTAAAAAAATTTTTTTCCCAGTTTTTCTTCATGCATTTTTTCCCCTCTATTAGAGTACGCAGCCTACTGACTTCCAGGAAATCTTCAGCTCCATCAATCCATGAAGGTTCTTTAGCTCAATTTTGCCAAAACCCCTTGGATGTGTGGAATTTCTGAAGATACCAGTTCCCAGATCCCATGGATGGGGTGACTTACATGCCAACTTGCAAAGCACTCAAATATCAGGGAGTGTGTGTCAACTCAACTGCTGACCAGGATATCTAGGAGACAAAAGAGTTTGGTGTAATATGATTTTAATAACAATAATGGCAAATAATATGTGGCTTAGTGAAAGGAGTCTTGGAGTCACATAGATACAAGTTCACTTGCTGACTTTGTCATCTTGGAGCCTTGGTTTCCTTCCCTGCAAAATAGGAGTAAAAATTTCCTCTTTGTTGAGATGTCACAGTAAGTGAGCTAGTATCTGTAGGGTGCTGGGCCCATGGTTAGTACTTGATAAATAATTGCCATATGTAATTTATAATAAATACAAAACTATCCTACTTTTGGTTATTGTTTTGAAAAATTTCAAAACATGATACACATTTAGAAATACTAGACTAGGGGCGACTGGGTGGCTCAGTCGGTTAAGCATCCGACTCTTGATTTCAGCTTAGGTCATGATCTCAGTGTCCTGCTCCACTTTGGGCTCTGAGCTCAACAGAGAATCTGCCTGGGATTCTCTCTCCCTCTGCTCCTCCCCCTACTCTCATGCTCTCTCTCTCCCTCAAATAAATAAATAAATAAAATCTTTAAAAAAAAAAAAAAGAAATCCTAGACTAAGTGCTAGGCCTGTGCTCTGACTGAGCACCTACTTTGTACAAGCCCCTCAGAGCACATAATCATGCCGAGATGTGGCTCCTTATCTCAAGGGGTTCACAGGCCAGGCCTTGGGAAACTTAAATCCAAACCAAGGATGAAAATGATACTTCAACACAGCAACAGGAAAGGTTTAAAAATAAAATCCAGAATGAATTACCAATCATATTAAACCAAGCGTTACATAACCAAGAAGAAAGAAGAGTCGCAAGTCAAAATACTTCGGGCAATTTTAGTTTTCACCCCAATTTGGAACTTATAGAATTCTTCCACATTTTTTTAATGTGGAAAAGAGCTATTTGGATTTACTGACATCATGTTCCCTAATGACTGGTCTTTCTGATTCAAAAGTTCTATCAACACTCTGATGCTGTATCTCAGGGATACAAAATCAATGGGAAAATGCTCCACACAAAACAAACCTCAGATGTCCTAGAACAACCCTTCTTTTCCAAATTTGGTTCTTATTTTCAATTCCAAAAACAACACACGAGGCCTTAGAAGGTACAAACTGCCTCATGTTTATGCATGTGGCCCTGGAGAAGTGAGGATTTCAGATGCATTTGATTACGAATTGCCTGAAGAAAACATCTACCCAAAGTTACTCACTGAAGAACCAATTCTCCCTGCCCCCACCTTACCTCAAACCTAAAGAAACTTCCATCCTCCATCAATTTGCAACGGAGCAGTTGACACGACTTTATTGGTATGTCTTTCTTATGCATTTGACCAATCAAAATGATAATTTAGACAAACTGGGGATGGCAGAGTGCATTATCCAGCAATATCTCATTATTATGCAAAAAATCAGATATTCACAGCAACTGTCTCATCTATTTATTGTTTGGTTACTCATCTGGAAATTTTAATACTTTCTTCAGGGGCAGGGACTGGCAATAAAAAAATAGACCTATATATCAAACCTTTAACTTCTTGCCATCATTGTGTGCCATAATACAGATGGAGTGGCTATCAGCAAGCTTTACTGTGTTGGTTTATTTTCTTCAACAGCAAAAGTGGATTTAAATGGGAGAAAGCAACAAAGTCGACTTAAGGCTGGAGGGCCTCTTAGAACCTTCTAGTTACTTTGCAAGCAGAGATAACTGGCTATAGTCTGCCTCCCAGAGAACTGATGCCTAAGGTTGCCAATATACCTATCCACAAGATCAGAAGAGTGGGTGTGAGAGGAATGGGAATTGTTTAAGATGAGGGCTGAGGCCACTGCATCTCAGAAAGTAATCTCACTCCCACATATGGCAGTGTTTCTATGGGCCACATTCCCTTTCTCACAAACACAAAGTTTGCTGTATGCCAGCACTGTTCTAATTACTTTATAACCAATTACTTCTTTAATCTTTATCACAAGCCTGGGAGGTATGTACTGGTATTTTATATGATGGGGAACTGGGGCACAAGTGGTTACATAATTTACCCAACTAGTAAACAGTGAAAGAAGGATTTAAATGTAGGCAGCCTGGCTCCAGAATTTGTGCTCATAAGCACTATACTCTGCAGGCCAGTTATACAAAAGTGTAGTAGCTTTCTGCTTCTGCTTTTCATGGTCTATGCCAGAAGGGTAAATTGGTGAGAAGGAAACTGCAGTGTGCCCACAAGAGAATCATATGGACTCCCTGTTTAAAGATCAGATTCTCAGACCCAGACCAATTGATTCAAAGACTTGCAACTTTTAACAAGTTCCTTAAATGGTTTCTAATCATATCAAAGTTTGAGACCTACTAGAATAGATTTTCTGGACTAACAAGTCAGAGAATAATTTGGATTTGGGTCCCAATTCCATTGCTTACAAGCTTTTTAATTTCGGAAAAATCACCTGAACTTTCTGGGCCTTGGTTTCCTCATCTGTAAAATGAGGACAAAAATATCTGTCCTACATACTGCACACAGTTGTAGGAATGAGAAAAGATAAAGCATGTGGAAGAAATCAGTGACTTGGAAAGCATTTCCAAATGTGAGCTATTATTATTGGTCTCTCATTATTTTGTGTGTGCAAGATTTTTCTCCCTGTTAAAATTATAATCTCTGAGGACAGAGACATTGTAAGTACCCTTCTCTTCTACCCCATAATAGTTTATACCATGCTAAGCATGTTGTAACTACCCAATAAACACTGGCTTAGTTCAATACATTTTTAAAAAATATGTAAGCAGGTCCACAGAATCAACACTATCTATTGTTTGCAGTTCTAGTGACCAACATTTGTACAATGTGCCTCCAGAGTCCTCAGAACATTTTTATGTACATTATCATATTTGATTCTCACAAGTCTTATGTTAAAGAGGGTAGTTAATGGTGATAGCTGTGTTTTACTAGAACAGATGAAGGTCAGGTTAAATGATTTGTCTAAGCTTACCCAGTTAGTAAGTAAATGGCAACTTCCACAGTTTCCTGCAACACTGTGCAGCACATTCAAATGACTTGTAGTTGGAACAACTCTTGCGACAAAGATGGAAAGTGCCAAATTTTATAAGAGGCAGAACCACTACCAATGAGGACTACTATTATGAGGAAAAATGTTGCTTATTAGCATATGAAACACACTGGTTTCTGACAGGTAAGAAATTTTGCCCATTTAACAGGTATGAGGCACAAAGGGCAGGGAGATTTTCTGGGAAGCTACAGAATTCTTCCCCTGCTCACTTATGAATTAGAAGAGTGTTCATTTTCCATTAAAAAAAAAATACAACCCTAGAAAAAAACAAGATTCTACAAAAAGAGCAAGAAGAATTCAAGCATCCCCCAAATCCTGTTATTTTTAAAGAAAAAAAGAGACAAACCAAAAAACAGACTCTTCTTTCTTTTTTTTTTTTAAAGATTTTATTTATTGACAGAGAGAGATACAGTGAGAGAGGGAACACAAGCAGGGGGAGTGGGAGAGGGAGAAGCAGGCTTCCCACGGAGCAGGGAGCCCCATGCGGGGCTCGATCCCAGGACCCTGGGATCATGACCTGAGCCGAAGACAGACACTTAACGACTGAGTCACCCAGGCACCCCCCCAAAAACAGACTCTTAACTACAGAGAACAAACTGATGGTTACCAGAGGGGAGGTGGGTTGGTGAGATGGGTGAAACAGGTGAGGGGATTAAGAGTACACTTATCTTGGGGCACCTGTGGCTCAGTTATTAAGCGTCTGCCTTCGGCTCAGGTCATGATCCCAGGGTCCCGGGATTGAGCCCCGCATGGGGCTCCCTGCTCCGTGGGAAGCCTGCTTCTTCCTCTCCCACTCCCCCTGCTTGTATTCCCTCTCTCGCTGTGTCTCTCTCTGTCAAATAAATAAATAAAATCTTAAAAAAATAATAAAAAATAAATCCTGTTACTTTTGTAGTCACACAGCTGCCAGGCAAGGAAAGAAGACATGGCACCATATTGTGATTTTAAC
Organism: Callorhinus ursinus; assembly: GCF_003265705.2. NCBI lineage: Eukaryota > Metazoa > Chordata > Mammalia > Carnivora > Otariidae > Callorhinus > Callorhinus ursinus. The sequence goes on from NW_027397087.1 coordinate 25,395,344, forward strand.
ATCTTCCACCTTTGGGAGGCATTCTTTGTGGGCTCAGTCAGACTCCCTTCACCACCAAATAGTTTGCCAACAGCAATCATGAATAAGTTCCATTTGCTGGACCTGGTCCAAATACATTTAACATTCTAATAATACTTTTAAATTTTCTAGTAATAAAGTCTCTTTGGGTGATGCAATACATTGAGGTTTATTTGAGAATGCTTATTGATAGGAGGATGCTTGCTTATTTTTCACTCTGTCCAATGGATTTCAGATATCCTTGTAAAATGGATAGTTGAAGCTCAGCTTTGATACTGAGCAAGTCACAGCCACCAGAGTGATCCTTTTAAAATGTAAGTCAGATCATGTCATGCTTTTATTCAAAAAGGTTTTTGTTGGTATTAGAATCTGGTTATAAAATTTATATGGAATTGTAAAAGACCTAGAAAGGATAAAATAATTTTAAAAAAGAATACCTGAGTTGGAAGACTTAGACTACCTGATTTCAAGACCTAATATTAAGCAACATTAATTAAGACTTTGTGGTATTGGCATAAAGACAGACATAAATGAGAAACAGACCCATACATATACGGTCAACTGATTTTTAACACATGTGTTTACATAATTCAATGGGTAAAGAATAGTCTTTTCCACAAATGATTGTTACAACAAATTAATACTTATACAAAATAAATCTTGACCTTTGTCTTACATCATTCATAAAACTTGACTCAAATTGGATTATAGACTTAAATATAGGCCTAAAAGTATAAAACTTTTAGAAGAAAAAAATAGGAGAAAATCTTTGTGACCTTGGGTTAGTCAAGGATTTCTTAAAGGGGACGTAAGGGCTCATATCAGAAAAGAAAAAAATTGATATTTGGAATTAAGAGAAATGGAAAGATAAGACACAATACATTATCTGATAAAGGACTTGTATCAAGCATACTTAAAGAACTTTTACAACTGAATAATAATAAGGCTAAAAGTAATGGGCAAAGATTTAAACAGACATTTCACCAAAGAACAGATATGAATGGCAAATAGGGACTTGAAAAGATATGTGCTCAAAAACTTACTCATTAGGAAAGCACAAACTTAAAACCACCTATTAGAATGACTAAAATTTAAAACCCAGTAATACTAAGTGTTGATTAAGATACAGGATTACTGGAACCCTCATATATTGCTGATGAGAATACAATATGGATAGTCACTTGGGAAAATAGTTTGGTAATTTCTTTTTTTTTAATATTTTATTTATTTATTTGAGAGAGAGAGCACGAGCAGGGGGAGCGGCAGAGGGAGAAGGAGAAATAGGCTCTCCACTGAGAAGGGAACCTGATGTGGGGTTCGATCCTAGGACCCTGAGATGGTGACCTGAGCCAAAGGCAGACCCTTAACTGACTGAGCCACCCAGGTGCCCCTCGTTTGGTAATTTTTTATAGAGTTAAGCATTCTTTTACCATATGACCGAGCAATTCTACTCCTAGGGATTTACCTAAGACAAATAAAAGCTCTGCATCATAAAGTCCTATACATGAGTGTTTATAGCAGTTTTATTTACAAGGGCCCCAAACTGGAAACAATCCAAATATTCTTCAACTGGTAAATAAAGAAATAGGTACATCTATACAATGAATATTCCTTAGCAATAAAAAGAATGAACTACTTATACATGAAACAACTTGGATGAGTCTCAAAAGCACTGTTATAAGTAAAAGAAGCCAGATACTAAGGTTACATGACATAGCATTTCATTTATATGAATTTTTGGAAAAAGCAAAAATACAGGAACAGAAATCAGATCAGTGGTTGCCAAAGGCTAGGAGAAGGGACAGGGATTGACTCCAGAGGGATGTAAGGGAAATTTATGGTGGTAATGGAGCTGTTCTACGTCTTGATTGTGGTGGTATTTACTCAGCTGCATACATCTGCCAGGTCACCAAATTATACAGTTAAAACTGGTGAATTGTACTCTGTGTAAATTATATCTCACTAAAGCTGACAAAAAAAAAAAAATCCTTGCAATGACTATTTCCCGCAGAATAAATGACTGTAAACCAACAGGTTCTCCACGATCTGACCCCGCCCCACAGCCCTCAGACCTCTCCCTCTTCCACTCCCTTTTGCTCTGTCTGATCCAGCTGCAGTAACCTCCCAGCCATGGGGACATCTGTGGACGTGCCAGGCATGTATCTTCTCTGAGGCACGGTACTAACTCCCTCCACCTCCTTTACATCTGTGACTAAATGTCATTAGTTCAGAGAGGCTTAATCTCTCAATCAATATTCTTTACCTGGGCCTCAGTTTCCTCATCTATAAATGGCAGAAGCCGAATCAAAGGGTCTCTCTGAAAGCTTTCCAGTCTAATGTCCTACAGTTCTGACTTTTGGCTTTTAGGATGCAAAACTCTCCATAGGTGATAATGGAATTATGTCAGAAGTTATTAAGTGATAAATGGCAGGTGAGTGGAACAGAGTTCTAGGGTGTCTGAACGGGAACCATCACTTCCAACTGTCAAGACTGAAAGAGGCCTAAGAGAGGAAGTGACTTCTTAAAAATCGGGTAGGATTTCTTTTTTTTTTTTAAAGATTTTATTTATTTATTTGGCAGAGAGAGATAGCAAGAGAGGGAACACAAGTAGGGGGAGTGGGAGAGGGAGAAGCAGGCCTCCCGCTGAGCAGGGAGCCCGATGCGGGGCTCGATCCCAGGACCCTGGGATCAGGACCTGAGCCGAAGGCAGACACTTAACGACTGAGCCATCCAGGCACCCCTTGGGTAGATTTCTTTACATGAAAACAATTAACTGGGCAATTGGAAATACTGTTTAGCTTCTCTTTAGGGTAAAATTATAGCTTCAGCTTAGCTTGTACAGTTTGAACATATTCTCCTGCTTTGAAGACATTCTAGAAAACTGACATATCACCAATGACTCTCCTATATGTCCATGGTGCTGTTTTCTTACTTGCGGGCTTGCTGGCATTATTGGCAATTAATTGGCTAAGGTACACATTACATCAATGCTATGGCAGTCATCAGGAAAACTGACAAGATCTCTCCCTTGTTGCTGTAATATAACTGTTCACGTCTTTTGCACTATATTCTGATATCCAGGAGGGCAGGGTTTGGATCTCTCTCAGCTTTGCATTTAAAATGGTGTAGCATATAGTAGGCTCAAAGAATAAATGTTCCTCAGAATTTTGAGCATTCTGCTTGTATTAATGTGCACATCAGGGAAGAACAATTAGCAAGGTCATTAATCATGACTCTCTCTATTTAATTGTAAAAACTAATTGCCTGTTAAGGTAAGGCAAGCTTTATTTCCTTAATCAGAGGGGTTACAACCTGAACATGTCGGGGAAATTTGAGATGCTGATGTGAAAGACAAAATGGATGAAGTTCAAAAACAAAGCTGAAATCCCAAGGTCTTCTCATTTACTCTTGTTTACTCATGATCTTTAATTAAGGTAGAATCTTTTACCTAGACAAGCTCTACAAGGGAAATACGGACAGAATGTTAGGCTGCGGTTTGGCTCACTCTCTGAAACAGACGTTTCCTCTTCTTATGGACTGAATGTGTCACCCCCCTCCCCCAATTCCTATGTTGAAGCCCTAACCCTCAATGTATCTGTATTTGGAGATGGAGCCTCAAAGGAAGTAATTAAGGTTAAATGAGGCCATATAAGAGTGGAGACCTGATCTGACAGGATTAGTATCCTCCTAAGAAGAGACACCAAAGAGACTGCTCTTTCTATCCACACACATGCCCTGAAGAAAGGCCAATGAGCACACAGCAAGAAGGCAGCTGTCTATAGCGTAGGAAGAGAGAGATCTCACCAGAAACTGAATTTGCTGTCACTTGGATCATGGACAACTAGCTTCCAGAACTGTGAGAAAATAAATGTCTGTTGTTTAAGCCACCTTGTCTGTGGTATTTGTCATAGCAGCCTGAGTAGATTAAGACAATTTTCCCAGCAGTTTAGTGCACTTGGTTATAAATAGGCCTAATCTTAAATTCTCTGCTGTACTGATTTAGAACCTCCTCTGTCCCAAGATACGAACTAGGCCAGGGTTTTCAGAAATCTCTCATTCCCAAAATGACCTGCTCTCTCCTAACTTTCCCTGTTACATTTCAACTAATAAATGAAACTGGAAATTTCTCTTTTTGCTCTATATTTTCTAGTTGGCAATGACTTTCATTTTCCATAGCCAACATTAATTTAGATTTGAAAATCATACCTTCTAGTAATTTTGAAATGGAAAATTTTAGAATAACCTAGGGAAGAGTATAGGTATTATCTTTGTATATGTGTGTTTCTAAAATTTTGGAGCTGAAACCAGCAAAGAGCATTCAAAAATCCACATTTCCAAACATTACTTAATACTCTCAACCTTTGGAAATATTTATGGATATTGTTATAGAAGACTGTGGCATTGTATAGAATAAGCATAAATTTCTCAGTTTGTTCCATTGAGCACCACATGGCTAACTATCATCCCTGCAGTCTTTCAAAATAGCTAAGAAAGTTATGAGGCTAATGTCACCCATCTCCTCAAAAAAAAAAAAAAAAGTATTTTTGTTCTACACACTTGCCTTGTATCACTATCAAGTGGCATTTCAAGCCCCAGTGTTCTGAGTTAAGAACTGGGAATACTTCTTTAGTCTATTCTGAAGGCTGTTTTTTCAGCTATTATGACAATGTTCTTTTGGATTATGTTCCTCTCTTTGGAAGCAAAGGCAATATAATACAGTGGAAAAATATTTAGATAGAGTTGGGATTCTCAACTTTGTGGCTTACTTTCCTTTCTAGAGTCAGCTTTCTTACTTGCAAAATGCAGACACTAATGCTTGGGTTTGCCATGCTATAAGCAATGACAACACTAAGATATGTCTCTGGACATTTTTGGGTAGTGCATCAGTCAGAGTTTAATCAGAAAAGCAAAACCACTATAAGAGATACAGGATAGAAAATCATGCAATTGTAGGAGAAAGTGCAGAAGTCTATGTAAGGCTGTGGTCTTTATGTCTAGTGTTGGGTTTGAATTTGGCAAGCTCAGCTGGCAACTGGGAAAGACTTGACAATGAAGTGGAGGGGAACAAGGACAAGGAAGAACCCACGCAGATGTACTGAAACGTACATCCATCTCTCTAGGCCTCCATCCTCAATGATGTGGATAACTTGTAGGAAAAAGCTAGTGTTTTGCCACAGTGCTACACACATTTCTGGTCCAAGACAAAAAGCTGGGGGAGGAAATCAGGCGGGGGCCCAGGTACAACCCACACCTACAAGTTGAGCTAGCAGATCAGTGATAACCTATCAAGTTACTGCAGTACCTGGTACTCTTAAGCAAACTTCAAAGCCTAAAAATTGATACTACTCCACTTCTGCCTTCCAAATCTCACACAAATTTCTGTCATGGCTAATCTTAACCTGGAACCCTATAGGGAAAGGAATCTTTCCAGGAATTAGTTCTAGTTTAGCTAAATTTACATAGTCCAAAGCCACTACAGTAAGGATTTCCATACTTTTTTAAAAAGGTTTTATTCATTTATTTGAGATAGAGAGAGACAGGAGCAGGGGAGCAGAAGGAGAGGGAGAAGCAGGCTCCCCGCTGAGCAGGGAGTCCGATGCAGGGCTCGATCCCAGGACCCTGGGACCATGATCCGAGCCGAAGGCAGACACTTAACCAACTGAGCCACCCAGGCACCCCAGGATTTCCATAATTTTTAAAAGAAGTGGAAATGGATTATTATATTTTTTGAGGATTTATTTATTTGAAAGAGAGAGCATGCATGAGTGGAGGAAGGGGCAGAAGGAGAGGAAGAGAATCTTTATGCAGACTCCCCGCTGAGTGGAGAGCTCGACCATGACCTGAGCCAAAACCAAGAGTCGTATGCTCAACTGACTGAGCCACCCAGTCGCCCTGTGGAAATGGATTATTATAAGAAGGACTGTGATTAGATCTGTGTATTTTGGCAATAGGCAGAGACACTGAAGAACGTAAATATTCTTGGCTCTACTAGTTTGTAAATAGTATATAGTTTATTACAAACAGCATCTTGGTTATCTTCCTAATGCCCCAGAGGCAGTGTTAGAAAATTTAAAAAAACTTGAACCTGCAGGAACCAGTTGATATTCTTTCTGGAAAAACCAGGTAAGTGAAGAATCTTTCAGAAAAGTTCTTGAACCAAACCTATTCCTGTCTGAATATAGCATGAATTATGCTATATAAACTCAGTTTCATGCAGTAGAAACTGTGGACTCAATAGCAAATTGTCAATAGTACATTACACCTGTTCAACAAATATTAGTTGAGTCACAGGGCGGAAAACAAAGGATTAATGCTCCCTTCTAGTTATTAACACATAACCATATTCAAACCGGTCAATTAATACAACTTATGTTTATTTTGTTTTTTTTTCCTTGATGGAAAAATGCTCATTGTAAAATATGCAATGCGAAAGTTATTCCATCATATGATAATCAATTATGAAAAATATTGCTCGAAATCAAATAGCTTTATTCATGTAGAAAGATGGGCATAAAGACAAACTAATAGGGGCACGTGGCTCAATTGGTTAAGCATCTGCCTTTGGCTCAGGTCATGATCCTGAAGTCCTGGGATAGAGCCCGCATCAGGCTCCCTGCTTAGCAGGGAGTCTGTTCTCCCTCTCCCTCTGCAAACCCACCCCCCACTTGTGCTCACGCTCTCTGTTGCTTGCTCACTCTTTCTCAAATAAATAAAATCTTAAAAAAAAAGACAAACTAATAAAAATGTATTCATAAATCTATTAGTATGCAATCTCCACTGGCCTGTCAATATGTTTTACAATGTTACTTTCAAAACTTTTAAATGCATTTAATTTTCTGAATTAAATTCAAGGGAGTAAAACATTTAAAAAGTAGGTTAAAATAAATAAAAGCATACAGTAAAATTTCTTCCCATGTCATCCCCCATCAGTTCAGGCTCTTCCTGCTGCTCTAAAAAAGATAGCCATTGTTATTAATTTCTTGTATATCTTTCAAGACACTCTTATGGGTATACAAGCAAATACAAACAAAACTGACTTACCCCCAACTTTTTTACACAAATAGTAGGAGAGCTATACACACTGTTATTTTCCCTCTTCCTTTCACTTAACATAATTTGGAGTTCTTTCCATAACATTAAGAATTTCCCCATCTGGGATGCCTGGTTGGCTTGGTTGGTAGAGCATTTGACTCTTGATCTCATGGTCATGAGTTCGAGCCCCATGTTGGATGTAGAGCTTACATTAAAAAAAAAAAAAATTCCCCATCCTTCTGTTTAGCTGCTCAGTATTCCATTGTATGTACATATAGTATAAATTACACTTTCAAATTTTATCTCCTATTTTCAACTCTCTGGAGTTTGATTTTAGCTTCTCCTTCCATACATTCTGGAAATAACTACCATTCAGCAACTGGCAATTCTTCCTGTGTTCGAAGAGAAGCAACACAAATGATGCTGACTCCAGGATTTGAACAGTTCTGGTATTTTCTCCATCACATAGAGCCAACAAACACATGTGCTCTTGTCAGCAAGCTGCGTCCTTTGCCCTCAGCCACCTCTGGATGGCAGTGAGCATGACCAGTGCACCAGACTTCATTTATGGAGCTTGAGCTTTAAGCCTGTGTGACACCATGCCTGGCTGTAAACTGGCGAGTCAGTTCCACTGGCACATGGGTTCCTTTTGCCCAGGAGCCTCAGGCTGAGCCCACCCTGAGTAGCTCCTCTTCCAAGATAAAGCTCTCTTCATGGTCATAATGCAGTCCTGAATCCATATGCTTGGTTTAGTTCTTCCTAATTACATCCATTGATGTTGAAAAACACTCAAACCAAGAAAGAGACCAAAGGGACCGTGGGCACTTGTAGCTGCCAAACAGGCAGGTTTTTATACCATGGCCGCTGGGGAGATACATAAAGGCCAGACGGTATGTCACAACATATGTTCCCTACAAGGACAGCACAGAAACATACTGCACGTGGAGAGCCTGGGGCAGAAAACACCATCCGGAAAGCCGTAAGAAACACAAAGGGATCAAAGCAGGAGTCCTGGAGTTACTCCAGGGGAGTGGGCAGCCCCAGGTGGCTGCCTCCTGGTCACCCCTAGGCCTGAGTGTGCATTCCTGGGGGCTAGGACCTTTTCTCCAGAGCTGGTGCTCTTGCTCTGGGATACACCCTCTTCTCTTGGGCACACTGGAAAGCAAGCAGACACTGTACCAATACCAACACTCTGTGTTGGACAAGTCATTTCTGAGAAATCCACAGAGCTACAAAGAACTGATACTTTCAGTAAGTCAATAAAAGTAGCATTTGGGTAATTAAGAATTCATTCCAGGCCTTTTGACGGGTCATCTGTAACAGTAATTTGGTTTCTAAACTGAAACGAATACGTGTGTGTATATGTGCATTTTGCAGCTTCACATGCCCATGTGATTATAATGTTATAACTTACAGTCTTATATTCTATGAGCTTTGGAAGACAGATTAATTTTGAAAATTTGGCAATAAAATCCTCTTACTTAGACATCTGAGATATACTTACCTTATGCATGCCAATTATAAAATACTTATACTATACCTAATATAATATAATATAATATAATATAATATAATAAATTACTTACTGGGGGCCCAACACTTTGCTAACACTTTACATGCATTATCTCATTTAATCACCATCAAGAATCCTGTGATGTAGATTCTATTATTATACAAGTCTTAACAGATAAGGAAGCTGAAAGCTAAAGAGGCTAAGTGACTTGTTCAAGGTCACAGGGCATATCAAAAGGGGGTTTGGGTTGTCCACCATTGTCATCATTAAAAAAATCACTCTAGAGCCTAGTTTTTGTCATAGATTGTTTAATAAGCTATGGGGCTTCCTAAATTTGCTGAGAGGGTGAGGGGAAAGAAAAATTTCCCTTTGGGTTTAGCCATCCACTAATTTATAGAATTCTCTGCCTTTAAATTATATTCCACTCATGCATATAAGCCATCTTTTCTTTCTTCTATTTCTTCAGTATAAAATGGAAAACGAGTTAAGCATTTCAAAATATTTATCATGTCAAAGCATGTTGGCACTACAGTTAGGAGTGAGAGGTCTTCAGGATCTGTGTGAAGCCCTCACAGCTCCACTGGGAAGAGTCCTGGTGTCCTGCCTGCTACTTGGCTTATCTAGCTAGAGAAGCACATTCCACTTCATTATAGTGGTTTGTCTGTGACTCTTCCCTGTGAGCTATTAGAGAGCAGGAACTATGTGACATTCATCTTTGTATCTCCTACATCTGGCTCATAGCTGTGGCTCAGTAAATAATTGAAAGGTACTGATCGTATCAGTGTCAGGGTAGTGATGAGATCAATCTGTAGCCTCTTTTCCTGATACTGCATTTTCAAATGAAGTCTCCAAGAGGGAGGGAGACCCCAGCCTCTTTCTAGGATTTGTTGCTTTGGTTGAGAGGCAGAATTCCTCTTACCAGGGCTCCTTAATGGTCTGAGAATAAGGGGATTTAGTGCCCCACATAAGTCCACCAATAGGAAAATATGGATTTTGAGTAGCTGGAATGGTCTTCACTTTCCCCATCCTTCCTGTATTGTGGCTACATGGTGGAGGTCAGGAAAGAGTGGAAATTCCGTTTCTAAATGTAATGACATGACATTAAGAGCTAGCCTCTGCTCGGTCATGAAGATGAAGCATCTAGAGTAAGACATATAGGCAAACAGTGCCTTAATTGTTTAAAAGGGAATGCATTTTAGGAATTACAGGTCAATAGACATGACATTAATTTCTAGCAAAATTATTAAATATTATTAAAGTGCAGATTTGGAAGTATTTAGAAAAGTGATGATTACTACGAGCTTTTGTGGGTTCACTAGAAATTAGTCTTTTTACACTTAATTTCTTTTTTTTAAAGATTTATTTACTTATTTGAGGGGGTGAGGCGGAAGGGCAGAGGGAAAGGGAGAGAGAGCCTCCAGCAAACTCCCCGCTGAGCACAGAGCTTGAATAGGGGCTCTATCTCACAACCCTGAGATCATGACCTAAGCCGAAATCAAAAGAGGGATGCTTAATCGACTGAGCCACCCAGGTACCCCTAACTTCATTTTTTTTTTTTTTCTTACTTTTTTTTACTTTTAAAGCATTGCTGGGTTGGAGATTAGGAAAATTCTGCAGATAAAAATTTTGACATACTCCTCTTTCATTTAACCTGTTTGTAGAACATTTACTTTGTACTAGGTGGTGAACAAAATAAACCTTATTAATTCTGTGGGAGATAAGGATAACAAGTAATCTCTGAAATTTGGTAGAGAAAAAAGACATGGCTTAGTTGGATGTTCTGTCAGGGTTGAAGAGTAGGCCCAGAAGGAGGTCTCTAATGGGGTGCAACCCAGAGCTCAGTCCTTTATGCTCCACGCTTATCACATCTGGGAAGCCCAGAGCAAACCAAATGGCTGTTATGCTTGATAACAGAGTTAATATTTAAAATATTCTTGGGGGGGGGGCGCCTGGGTGGCTCAGTTGTTAAGCATCTCCCTTCGGCTCAGGTCATGATCCCAGGGTCCTGAGATCGAGCCCCACATCGGGCTCCCTGCTCGGTGGGAAGCCTGCTTCTCCCTCTCCCACTCCCCCTGCTTGTGTTCCCTCTCTTGCTGTCTCTCTCTCTGTCAAATAAATAAAATCTTTAAAAATTAATAAAATAAAATAAAATAAAATAAAATATCCTCAGGGTATCTAGGTGGCTCAGTCGTTAAGCATCTGCCTTCAGCTCAGGTCATGATCCCAGGGTCCTGGGATTGAGCCCCACATCGGGTTCCCTGCTCAGGGGGGAGTCTGCTTCTTGCTCTGCCTCTCCCCCACCCGACTTGTGCTCTCTCTCTCAAAAATAAATAAAATTTTTAAAAAAATATTCTCAAGATAATAGAATGCTCTTAAAAATAGAGAAAAGTTTAAAGTAACAGGTAATATGTTCACCTGTATCTTTTACATTTCAAATAGGTTTGCATTATTTCTTTTGACCCACACTTTGACATAGCCAACAGTGAGATAAACTCCCATGTCCAGAAGGTAGACTACATAAATCTCTATAAGCAGGCAGTCCACATAGAGAGACCTGTCAAGAGTTGAAGAAGGCTGCATTGTATTCACAGCCCAACCAGAAGACCTCTGTAGTCCCACTTGATTTGAAAATTTGAAGGGCTTCTTCAGTGATTACAGTGGGAAAATGATTTTATCAAATCTTCAAGGCAATTTGTCCTCTGAAAAGAAATAAATCAGCTAAGACACTCAAGATTGAGTTTTAGTAAACTAATAATAAATTAGTTTACTAATAGTAAAGTATTAGTTTCAGTAAACATCGGTTTGATTCACTGAAAAAAAGTTAGGTTTTGCTGATAAAAATACCCTATATTCTTGCTCTTTCCTATTAAAATGAAGATTGGTTGTATCCTATAGGTCAGTTGCTTCTGTACAAGTTTCGGTTTAAATTAGGGCTTGGTGCAAAATTTACAGGGACTGTTGGGAGTAATTATGAAGTCAGAATTTTAGGCATATCCAATTGTTTTCCAGAATGAGTAATTTTTCTTTGGGATCATTTACAAAGTATCACTCTCAATCATCTTTTTGTCAGAAATTAGAATGACTGTTTACATATATCATCAGGAAAGTCCTGCAGGAGCATAGCTATCAACAGAACAATTTCAGGATGAATGGAATCAGCCTATGCTTACCATTATCCAAGAGCTGGTGCTCAGCTTGAAAAACTCTCACACTCATGCTTCAACACCCATGCCTCCTCCCCTGAGGAGCCTTCCTTGACTCCCTCAGAGTTGGATAATCCCTCTTTTGTGTAGCCAGAATAGTCTGCATGTTCACCTATCAAAGTGCTTACCTCATTACTGTGATATATTTGTCTCTCCCAGTGGACTAGGAACCCTCTAGATATTTTTATTGTTTTTTATTTTTTTAATTAAAAAGTACCACATGCTTATGATAGAAGAGGAAGGAGGAGGAGGAAAATGAATACCAGCAAGAGGAAGAGGAGGAAGAGGAGGAAACAATATAAAATAATAAGTAACTTTTCCTCCTAACTCAGATCCCAGTACTTCCCAGAAGCAAACTCTCCCAACAGTTTTTGCATATCTTCCTGGATTGATTGAGTGATTGACTGATTTTTTAAAGATTTTATTTATTTATTTGACAGTAGGAGAGAAAGAGTGAGAGAAAACACAAGCAGGGGGAGCAGCAGAGGGAGAGGGAGAAGCAGGCTCCCCACTGAGCAGGGAGCCTGATGTGGGGCTCCATCCCAGGACCCTGGGATCATGACGTAAGCCAAAGGTAGATGCTTAACCAACTCAGCCACCCAGGCACCCCTTGCTGGATTTATTCATGTAAGTACAAACATACATATGCAAGTGTTTATTTTTCCTTTTCAAAAAATGCAAACCGAACATTTCACAGTCAGCAAGATATTCTGGCACCAGGCATTGTGCTAGGAACACAGTAGATGCTCAATATATGTTGACTAAGCTGGGGATTACCAAGGTTCCTGGTTTCTAGACAGTCCTTTGGCTGTTTGATTATCTCCCTTCCTTCCCCTGCCACTTCACCCCCTTGGGTATTAGAGAGATAAAACTCAAAGCAGTCAATTTTACTACCTGGAAGCAGAAGTTCAGTAAAGACAAGAGAAGGTAATATTCTCAGCTAAAATACACATGTATTTCAATTTTCTCTACTGCTCCATCCACTAATGGTTCCAGATAATAGAGAACTGTATCTTTGAAAACTATACTCATGATATAGATTATTTACTGTAAACTCTGTAATATAAAGATCATGAAGTAAGGAATGACTCCTTCGTGATATTAAGTAATCTTTATATTAGTGATCCATATATTAGTACTAAGCTACTATGCTTAGTAGCACATATTACTAATGACATTGTTAATAAGACTTCTGTTATTTATGCTTTCAGGACTGGAGTGCTATGCTGGTTGATTCTGTCATTACCATTTTTTGCTTTGTTTTGTCTTTTTTTCTCCATCTTAGTATCCCCAGAAGAATCATAACTTTTCACAAAGGCATCTAATTTCTTAACCTCGAAGCAGAAGAGAAACATTTTTCAAATTTTCCTATGATAGTCAAGGCGGGCGGGGTGGGGGGTTGCTGAATGTATATACTTAGATGAATTAAACTCAGACCTTCTCTGGTTGGATGTGTGAGCTGCCCAGACAAAGATGAAGGTTAACGTAGTTTAAGGATGAAATATAGACCATCCTGTGCAAAACCACTGTGTTGCAGTTTAATTAAAAGAATTCATTAAAGTGGTGCCCTATCCAGGGTAATTAGTATGCGTAATTTATGCGTTGCCTAATACACAAGGGCAGTAGCTTGAATAATAAACTCAAGTTAACCTTAAGTGGAAGAGATTGAATGGTCAGATGTTTATTTAGCTCAGGTTTGCTCACGAGTTAAGGTTAAAGAGGTGAAATTCAGTTACAGTTAATTAATTAATTTCTCAGATTTTCTTCATGAAAATCCTGCCTGCTCAATTGGGTAAAAGTTTAGTCAAAGGTGGACAGCACTATTTTTATTCATCAGCTATTTTTTGACATGTCCTCTAGGAAATTAATAACCATTTGAAAGAACAAATTTAAGAGAAGTGCAAAGAGAGAAAATAAGACCCCCATCCCCCCAAAAAAAGGTAGAGCTGGTCTGGGGTCTTTGCCCACAGAAAGAACAAAACAAGGACAGGGGCACCTGGGTGGCTCAGTTGGTTAAACGTTTAACTCCTGATTTTGGCTCAGGTCATGATCTCAGTGTGGTGAGATCAAACCCTGTGTCAGGCTTCACACTGGGCGTGGACCCTGACTGAGATTCTCCCTCCCTCTGCCCCCTCCCGTTCTCCAAAAAAAAAAAAAAAAATTTTAAAAGAGAATAAAACCAGGACAGATTCCAAGATTATGAAAATTTTGGGCCTGGGGGCACCTGGGTGGCTCAGTCGGTTAAGCGTCTGCCTTCGGCTCAGGTCATGATCCCAGGGGCCTGGGAACGAGCCCCGCATCAGGCTCCCTGCTCCGCGGAGGAGTCTGCTTCTCCCCCTCCCCCTGCTCCTCCCCCTGCTTGTGCTCTCTCTCTCAGATAAATAAAATCTTTAAAAAAAAATGTGGGGCCTGACAAGGACAAGGGTATCCAGTTTTTTTTTTCAATAATGGGCCATGCATTTAGGAATTCCTATATGTATTTAAGCTTCGCTATTTTTTATTGACAGGAGTAGCAAGAGTCCGTGCTTGTCAGGTGTGTAATCACAGATAGGCACCGGTCCTTATGCAAGTTCTGTTTATTCCCTTCATTAGAAATACTTCATCATGCCCCAATTCTGTGATGTAATTTTGTGGAATTAAACTCGGAGAGTTCAAGAATACGCAATCAACTGCATTTGGCTTCAATTACAATGACTTTAAAAAAAAAAAAAGATTTATTTTTAAGGAATCTCTACACCCGATGTGGGGCTTGAACTCACAACCCTGAGATCAAGAGTCACATGTTCTACCAACCCAGACAGCCAGGCACCTTTCGCAAGACAACAGGCTCCTCACCCAGTGGTTGTGACGGGAAATGGTGAGGCCTGAGGAATCTACTGGTTCATGGGAGGAAGCTAATTAGGTGAATTGGTACTGACTGATTTGCTTTATTGGTAGCTGCATGTAGGTAGGAGTTCTGAGGTTTAAGAATTGGGATAAGTCAGGAAAGATCGAAGTTAATTTGTTTTTTGGACCGGAAAGACCAAGGACTGGAATAAAGACAACAAAAGCTATCAATTATCTGATATTTCTTAAGCTCCAATTATGTTCAAAGCACTGGGCCAGTCTCTGGGCCTCCATATTGAATCTAAGCATAAGACACAGGTATCTTCCTCCCCAGCCCACACCAGTTACCCTAGGACTAATGGTCTAGTTGGATGTTCAGACAGAAGCAAGTGAATATAACCAGCTAAAACCAGCCACACATGACAGCTGGTTTTAGAGTTACATAAATCATGGACTTCCTTAATATGAGAGCCATTTCTCCCTTTGTGGAACTGCCATTCCTCCATTCCACATCATTCCAGTGCGCTGCCAACCACCCCAGCCCCACCTGCCCACATGGTGAGCACATGGCCTAAGCTAGGTCAATCAGATTGTCTCTTCTGTAAATTTGGATTTTGAGTCAAGAGAGACAGAGGGGAAGGAAAGAGTTGGCATTAAGCCATTCAGTGACCATTCCCAAAGAGCTGCAGAGATCCCTGTGGCTGCTATGGGTTGTTTTCAGAAAGTGATATGTTCAAACTCTTCCATTTTGTGATCTTAACAGTATTTTGGCAAAATCCTATTTGCCTCAGCCAGAGTTAGTTTCTGTGGCACAAAACCAAAGACAACAAATGATCCTGCAGTTCAGAGATGGAAGAACTTATTTCCAGTTGGAGTGGTGTTGAGGAACAGTGTAGAGAGATGGTGCAGTACACTAGATTCCAGTATGGTTTGCCAAATACTCGCTGTCTACAAGGTACTGGATACACAAAATATGCAATTCTGCAGGAAACACAACAAATATCTCCATATTATAGATGGGGAATCTGAGGCTCAGGAAAGCTCTGTGACTTACCTGAAGCCATACTGTTAGCAAGTGGGAAAGCTGAGACTTGAACCTAGGACTTCCTAACCCGAAAGCCTGTGTTCCTTCCACACACCAAGTGATTCTCCAGCTTGTGGCCTTAGGCAAATCACTTAGCCTCTATACACTTTGGGTTCCTTCGTGGTAAAACTTGGAAGATAACAGCTGCCCTGTGTCCCCTGCAGGGCTGTTGTGAGGATCAAAGGGGAGAATGTCTGTGAAAGCACTTTGAAGGCTGTCACACTATCCAAATACTTGTAAAGGCTTCCTATTGTTAGGTGGAACTCCAACTAGGATGGGCCAGATGCTGAGAGGGGATAAGAGAGAGGCTGGAATAGGGTGTGATCACAGGAATGGGGCTCTGGGAGAGAAGTGGGGAAGTCCTGGGAGACGAAAAAATCCCAGGGGAGGTAGGGGCCAGCAGGTGCAGGCCTGAAGAGTTTGATTCACCAATCCAAAAAACTTAAGACCCGGGTTTGTGGAGTTGGAAGTTTGAAATGGATGGTTTGAAAATCAATAAAAGGAAGTGGTACTTTGACATAGTGAGTAAAGGAAAAGTCTTATCTTCAAGAGGTTTGAGGCATTTTCACATCCATCATCTCATCACGACTTCTCTACAACCCTAGGAGGTCTGTGTCATCCCCATTTCACCACCGAGATTCTGAATCTCCACAGAGTTAAGGCTTACAGGGCTATACACCCAATCTTTAGCTTCCTCTGATTCGCCCTGCCACCTACTCCCTTCTTCCTCTCCTCACCTACAACTCCTTAGCTGGAAAGAAAATGTAAAGGTCCTAGTCTCACTGAATGAATATGCTGTATGACCACAGATTAATCACTTAACCTCTCTGAATTTTAGGTTTTCTTATTTATACAATAATCTGGTTGAACTCTAAAATACTCTGAAAGAGCGGACTCCCCTGAGGCTGTGTTTAAGGAAAATCCTTTAATTTGCATATAACTCACTCCTGAAGACCCAGCCCCCAGCGCTCCTCAGCTGCATCCTAGACCGCAAGGGGTATGATTTTAGAGCTTACTGTACCACTCAAAAGAAACTCCACTTCTTGTAGCTTTTGCAATAGCGTAAAAATAAGCCATAGGTATGATACATTGTAAGATCATGATTTTGCTGTTCAAAGCAGTACCTTTATTATAGGGTGATCCCACTGTGCTCCCGTAGAAGGAATAAAAAAGTCCCCACTTCAGTCTAATGTTCTTAATCTGGGAACATGTCACCCTTCTAGTTTTACCATGTACCCCTTTGCCCTGCTGCCTACTTCTGAGAGACTGGATCATGTGAGCTCCAGGGATAACACTGAACAGACAGAAATAAATGTAATTACCTCGAACTGGAAGTAATTACTTCATAGCCAATAGCAAAAGCTTCTACTAAGCAACTATTTGCATAATCACCCTTAGATTTATTTATTTACTTATTTGAGAGAGAGCGCGAGCATGTGCGAGTGGTGGGAGGCAGAGGGAGAGAGAGACAAGCAGACTCCTCACTGACCACAGAGCCCAAGAGAGGACTCTATCCCATGACCCTGAGATCATGACCTGAGCCAAAATCGAGAGTCGGCCACCTAATCGACAGCCACCCAGGTGCCCCAAGGTTTGAAGACTTTAAAAGGGAGTAGGGAGATAAGGAAAAAGGACTGTGTTTTTCCTGCTCAGTGATATGTTTCATTACACCTGAGCAAGAGCCATCATGTCATAGCACACACATGTGGGCTTTGGGTTCAGACTGTCCTTCCAGCCCCTTCACTGATTAACTGTCTGACTTGCCACAAGTCTCTGAATCTCAATGAGCCTTTTTCTTTATGTGAAATGTAGATAACACCAAGTGGGACCCTTTTTTAAAAAAAAGATTTATTTATTTGACAGAGAGAGAGCATGAGCAGGGGTGGGGCAGAGGGAGAGGGAGAGAATCTCCAGCAGACTCCCCGCTGAGCACAGAGCCCAATGAGGGCTCCATCCCAGGACCCTGAGATCATGGCCTGGGCTGAAATCAAGAGTCCGACACTCAGCTGAATGAGCCACCCAGGTGCTTGTGGGGCCATTATGAAGAATAACTGAGATCCTGTCTTTGTTTTAAAGGAGACAGAAGTTTATGGAACACACTGCAGGGGAGCGGCTAGCAGGACAGCAGAAGAGAGGCTGTCTGCCGAGACCCTCTTTTTGAAAACACCTAACAAGTTCTGGCACCCTGACAGATTCTCATTCTCTAAATGTCCATGGTTATGCTGGACAACAGAACAGCCATTGGACACGTGGCTACTGAGCAGTGAAGTGCAGCTACTACAATGAAGGAAGCAAATTTTTAATTTTATTAATTTTATTATTTTTTAAATTTTATTTATTTATTTGACAGAGAGAGAGAAAGAGAGAGTGACAGCACAAGCAGGGGGAGCGGCAGAGGGAAAAGCAGGCTTCCCGCTGAACAGGGAGCCTGATGCGGGGCTCGATCCCAGGACCCTGGGATCATGACCTGAGCCGAAGGCAGACGCTTAAAGACTGAGCCACCTGGGTGCCCCTTTAATTATATTTAAATTTAAACGTAAATGTAGGGGTACCTGGCTGGCTCTCTCTGTAGAGCGTGCGACTCTTGATCTTGGGGTTGTGAGTTCAAGCTCCCAAATGGGTGTAGATTACTTAAAAAAAATAAAATCTTAATAAATTTAAATGTAAAAACTGAAGCAGTACAAAATAGTTTTCTATAAAACACAACTTTCTCATATTGTTAGGACTACATGTCACTTTATTTTTTTGTTTGTTTGTTTCTATTTTTTAAAGAGTTTATTTATTTGTCAGAGAGAGAGAGAGCACAAGCAGAGGGAGTGGCAGGCAGAGGGAGAGGGAGGTTCCCTGTGAGCAAGGAGCCCAACACGGTGCTCGATCCCAGGACCCTGGGATCATGACCTGAGCCAAAGACAGATGCTTAAATGACTGAGCCACCCAGGAGTCTGTACATGGCACTTTAATCACTGTATCTCGTAAGATACTATTATGTTGCAGTCTGTATATTGGACATTAGCATCATATTTAGTATTACACATAAACACACTACTGATCTAGCCAGTGGACAGATTCAGTTCAAGTTATCATTTTGCTATACACTAATGTAGTGTTATATTGTACCTATTTGAATATAAAATATAAAATGCAGATAGCTCAAATTAGAGTGATTCCTATGAAAATCATAATAGGTAACTAAATCAAAATCCTTATTTTAATTATAACTAAATTGTATTTCTGGTTAAATAAGTATGGACAAATTTTAACATTTAAAATGAAGGGATACTCTTAATGTGGAATTAAGTTGGAAATGCAGAAGCTCGTACTATAACTAGAACATTGAAGAAGAGAAGAGTCTAGGAGAAGATACCAAATTTCACAATTTTCACATATGGCAATTACATGTGGCTGCTACAGACCAAAACAAAAATAAAGTGAACAACACTAGGAGACATTTAAAGCAAACACAATAAAGGTGGTAAGTTTCCTCTCAACAGCTAAAAAAGAAGTAAAGAAACTAGTTATGTGAAATTAGAATTAGCTGTCCAACAAAATTTCTCAAACAATTGTTAACAGGATCTGAGCTTGTAACTTTGGCCAGTTATAAAATGGCTTAAATTCTTTTACACACACACAAAAATCATTTTTAGATGAAGAGACGGTAATATAAATTACTTCAGTTGTGGAAATTTTTTTCGAAAATTATGAGGAAAAGACTAACAGAAATTTTACAAAAGTGAAAAATTTCAATTAAGCCTCTAAACAAGTACCTATAGATTGTAAAACCTTGCCAACAATGTCCAACAGTTGATTCCAATTTTGAAAAATTACATGCACTTACTTTTTTCATCTTTAGATAAGTTACATGAGGTAAGAGACACTACCCAGTTAATACTCTGGGTACACTTTTGTCTCACAGAATTTTCAAATTTACTTAGAATTTGTCTATTCATGACCCCAAAAAAATCAAATTTAGTGTGTAAGTAATTTTGGATAGTTTATAAGTGTCAAAGAAAAGTTTTAGCTAGATATGAAGAAATTAGTTTCTCCCAAGACAGATGATGAGCCAGCTATGTTAGGTCAAAAATTAGATTTTTTAGAATTTTAAAACAAGGGACTGATATTCCCTTTTGCTTCATTATGTTGTGTGATACATACTGAAGATATTTGTGTGGAGTTTTCCTATGAAAAGCATCATGAGTACAGTTGTTGCAATCATTCAACATACATGTGCTATAGAGTTACTAGAGTTCATGGGATTGTTGGAAGATAATGAATTAGATGATTGTGTGCTCTTTACCAACAGTCATTATTTGAGCTGTGGGTGGGTTCTAAAAAGAGTTACAGTACTGGTAACTCCAGTTCGAGATTTTTTTTTTTTTAAAGATTTTTATTTATTTGACAGAGAGACACGGTGAGAGAGGGAACACAAGCAGGGGGAGCGGGAGAGGGAAAAGCAGGCTTCATGCAGAGCAGAGAGCCCGATGTGGGGCTCCATCCCAGGACCCTGGGATCATGACCTGAGCTGAAGGCAGAAGCCGAAGACAGAAGCCAAAGGCACCCCAAGATTTTTTTTTTTGAAACAAAAAGAATGCTTGCCACATTCAATAATTAAAGAAAAAAATGGCAGTGTAATTTATGTGTTTCAACTGTATCATATTGCATATGAATGATCTAAACTTCAGTTCTATGGAAAGCAAAAAGAATTTGTTGAAACTTTTCATAAAGCAAATTCATGTTTTCGTATATTTTTAAAAACATGGCTCATGAAGACTGTTTTTAATTGTAATCACAGTGTTAGGTAAATTGGCTGCAAAAACTATAAAAAATATGAAGATCACTTTGTTAATATTGATAAACTTAGAATTGCTTTTCAATTTATGCAATATTCCCTTGAATTCAATGTTAACACTGAGTCGATGTAAGAGTTAGTGAATTTACTTAACTTAGACGGATGTAGTTTTAAAATTGATAACGTTTTGCTTCAAAGTCAAATCAATTCTTTGAAGCAAAAAGATGAACCGTTTCATAAATATGAATGTGAACATTAAAGGAAAGTAACTTTTTGGTACTCAATTCAGTTATTGGAAAACTTTCAAGTATGTTTGGGACAACTTGGGTATATGAATCTATTTTTTTCAACTGTAAATTTTAGGAACTCCAAACACAGATCATCTATTTCTGATGCAAATTTAGTATCTGAATTGAGATGTGCCTAAGTGTAAAATACATTGGATTTCAAAGACTATGAAAAAAGAAAGAATGAAAACATTTCATTAATAATTTTTATATTTATCATATGTTCATCATAGTTGGAATATATTGGGTTAAACAAAACACATTATTAATATTAATTTTGGAGCGCTTGTGTGGTGTAGTAGGTTAAGCGTCTGACTCTTGGTTTCGGCTAGGGTAGTGAAGAGATCTCAGGGTCATGGGATGTAGCCCTGTGTGGGGCTCCTCACTCAGTGCGGAGTCTGCTTGAGATTCTCTCCCTCTCCCTCTGCCCCTCCCCACCACATGCTCTCTTTTTCTCTCTAAAATAAATAAATAAATAAATCTTAAAAAAAAAAAAAAGTTCAGTCACTTAACCGACTGAGGCACTCAGGTGCTCCACTTAAAAACAAAATCTTAAAAAAATGTTGTAGAATTTCTCAGTGAAGTTATCTGGGCCTGGAATTTTCTTTGTGGGAGAAATTTTTATTATGAATTCAATAATTGACATAGGGATTTTTTTGTACTTTTCTATTCTATCAATTTTAATAACTATATTTTCAAGAAATTTTTCCATTTCACCTAAGTTGTTATATTGGCATAAAATTGTGTAAAATAACTTTTATCATTTCAGTGTCTGCAGGATCTGTACAGATGTACTTTTATGCTCAGTATTTGCACTGAATATCTTTTTCAACCCTTATACTTCCACCTCCCTGTATCTTCATGTTTAATGGGTTTTTTTATAAATCAAATGTAGTTAGGTCTTTGCTTTTTTTTAAATCCATTTTTAAATTATTATCTTGGCTTTTTAATTAGAGTGTATATTCCATTTTAATGCAATGTAACTGTTGATCTGATGGGGTTAAGTCTACCATGTTAATATTCATTTTCCATTTGTCTTCATTTTTGTTCTTTTTCCTCTCTTTTCCAGCTTTCTACTGAGTGAATTGTGAATATTTTAGTATAATTTTATCTCTTCTCTTGACTTTATAATGTATGTCTTTCAGGTTTTGTTTGGGTTTTTGTTGTTGTTGCTTTTTTTTTTTTAGTGATTGCTCTAGAAATTACAATATGTATCTTTAACTTATTACGGTTTTCCTTTAAATCACATTATACTACTTCATGAGCAATATCATATAAAGTTTCCATTTTTCTCTTTACTGCTTTTTGTGCTTTTATGTTTTTCACTTCTACATATATCATAAACCCTTTTTACATTGTTATTAAAAACAATACACTTATATATAATAAAGTTATTTTATATTTACCTACATTTTCTTTTTGATGTTCTTCATTTCTTCCTGCAAAATTGGGCTTCCATCTGGTATTGTTTCTCTTCAACATGAATACATGCTTTGGTATTTCTTTTAGTGAAGGTCTCCTAGAGATGAATTCTCTCCTCTTTTGTCTAAAATATTTTCATTTTGTTTTCATTTTTGAAGGATATTTTCACTGGTATGTAATTCTAGATTTCAAAAAATAATTCTAAATTTTTTTGCCTCCAATACTTTAAAGATGAGTATCCATTGTCTTCTAGCCCCAGTGTTCCTACAAAGTCACCTGTGACTTGTATAGTTTCCTGTATATAATGTATCTATTTTTTTTCTGGCTGCTTTTAAGATTTTTTTCTCTATCTTTGGTTTTCATCAGAATTTGACTTAGATATCTTTAGGTTTGGATTTTGTTGCATTTATCCTCTTTGGGCTTTTCCTTGAATCTGTAATGTCTTCCATAAGTTTTGGAACAATCACTAAAATTGTCTATTTTTTTGACCTCATTCTTTTCCTGCTTCTGGGACACAAAGACGTGTCTGATAGATAGTTTGATATGGATGGCCCCATAGATCTTACAGCCCCCCTTTATTTTCTTTTTATTTGAATTTGAATTACTTCTATTGACCTACTTTTCTGTTTACTGTGTCCAGTTTTCTGTTAAACACATTGAATAAATGCTTCATTTCTGATATCTTTTTCATTTGTGAGATTTTTATTTGTTTTCTTTTCATAGTTTCCAGCTTTCTGCTGATATTCTCCACCTATTCATGGAGATGTTGTCTACTTTCCCCACTAGATCTTTTAGCATCTAGTTCTAAGTCCTGCTTGTTCCAAAGTCCCTGTCTGATAATTCCCTAACATCTGGAACATCTCTGCATCTGCTTCTATCAAACTCTCTTAACCATACTTCATTATTTTCTTGCTTCTTCACATACCTCTTCAAGTTTAATTGTATGCTAGTAATTGTGTGTTAAGAATAATCGATAATAGGGCGCCTGGGTGGCTCAGTCGTTAAGCGTCTGCCTTCGGCTCAGGTCATGATCCCAGGGTCCTGGGATCGAGTCCCACATCGGACTCCCTGCTCAGCGGGAAGCCTGCTTCTCCCTCTCCCACTCCCCCTGCTTGTGTTCCTGCTCTCGCTGTCTCTCTCTGTCAACTAAATAAATAAAATCTTAAAAAAAAAAGAATAATCGATAATAACATACTGATACATACCTCCAATAAAAGGTACACCTCTTCTTGTGTCAGTTCATAAACTGGGGTGGAGGGAGGCTGAGCCAATTTAATCTGTAGCTGAACTTTGTTGCAGCTTTCGCTACATTCACTCACCTTGGCCCCAAATGTTTTGAGGAAGGGATTAGGGCTTCTCTTCAGTAGGGGGTGGGATCTGAGCACTGAAGAGACTCTGAAGATCTCTTTTGTGCTTTACTGCTTTGCCACCCATGTCTTAGCTGTAGGAGATGTTATCTCTGCCTAAAGCCAGACTGACAACCTTTTGGGTTGCTGGACAATTCTCTTTTCTCCTCAAGAGAGTCTTCTCTGCTATGTCCCTAGGCACTGGAGAGCCTCTACAGTGCGCTTATAAAGGCCCAGGATGGGTGCCTTGGATAAATATCTTTCAGTTCTCTTGCCCCGCTGAGGATTTGAAGTGGTATTCAGAAGATAGGTGATACACTCATCACTGTCCTTCTGCTGTCCAGCCTCTGAAATTTTGTTGCAAACATCTCCTTCCCCATACTTTCTGCCCTTGTAGCTTATTCTTTAAAATATACATTTAAATATCACTTTAAATGGGTTTTTGGAAGGAACCCATTAAATATGTATGTTCAATTCATTCTCTTTAGTCCAACATCTTTCTGTTTGCTTTTTCAATCTTTGGTTGTTCCTATTGTTATTAAGCCTTTGCATGTTTATTTATAATTTGCCTTATTCCAAAGGGCAGTCCAGTTTGTACATTCTAATTCTTATCAATTCAGCTTTACAAAAATAAGCCCAAATCTTTAAAGTAATTCAGTGAATGTAACTAAAATTTTATAGCTATTTAAAGGAATTTAGCTACCAAGTGCTCATCTTCAACAAAATATCCTGTCCACTGGAAGGATGGATGCATGCCTGTATTTAATCATTTCCTCACGCAACAAGTTTATATTTCCCACCTTTCCTCTATCCCAACTTTATGTTTTTTAGTATTCGTTTTTAAGTAATCTCTATGCCTAACATAGGGCTCAAATTCACAACTCTGAGATCAAGATTTGCATGCTCTACCCACTGAACCACCCAGGTACCCCTCCTCTATCCCAACTTTAAAACAAAAACACAGAACTATTTACAGTTGAGAAGAAACATATGCATTATCAATTGTTTTGTTTTGTTTTACAAAAAAACCCAGACTAGCTCTCTTCTTAAGCAGATGGCAAGATCTCAATTTCTTACCGGAGTCCAACACTGGGTTGACTAGCTATTTATACTGCAGCTAGCAAACACCATGGTAGGTTAGGGGTAATGCCACTGGGAGGCTTATTTTGGATTTCTCAGCCTCTACCCACAATTCTTATGGAGATAAGACTCCTTTCTGATTAGCTAAAAAACAAAGCAAACAATGTTCAGGGCCACTTTCACTTATATTATTCAACACATTTCTCCCTGTCTCTACTGTCCCCTCAACTTGCATCCTGTATTTTATACATCAGGGTCTCCTGGTTCACTTATACAAGTATGATCTGCATGACAATCTACTTTTTGTCCCTTCGATGTCCCACCCTCATTCTCCCTCACTCCAACTCCATGTCAGCTTTAGATACCGAGGCCTCTATCCATCTCAAGGTACTTGAAAACTCAGAAGAGTGACAGACCAAGAGTACCTACTTATGCTCAATTTGTTAACAGAGACATGCTTGGTTGACCCGTTTTCCAAATGAAATTTGGTTCCACTTTAAAAGTCAAGGCTGTCATAAAAATGCCACAGAAACTGAGGGTTTAGCTTATATTGTAGAAACCCTTCTTTAAAATTGGAATTTGGCTGTGTGCAGCTTAAAAAGTAAAATAGGCCAAGGCACATCAAAGAGGTTACCCATGATTATCTTCCCCAACAATAAGTGGTTTTAACTCAGACTACATCCCACATTCAGTCAAGTCCAAAAAAGCAGCAGTCCATGTCTCACTGTATTAAGTGCAGCGTTTTCAATCATCTTGGTACCCTGCAATGGATGCCTTCAATTGCATTTTTCACTGTTCAGTCACAGATCTGTGAGAAGTTTGGTTGCAACAAATTATATAGCATTGCTTCTCTTCCCTCAAAATGCACTTCCCAAACCATGGCTCCAGGAAGCTCCCTGAATCTTTTGATAAATGACTCTACACCAATGTGGCAACAGATGCTGAAGAGCTTACTATTCCTCTTTCTAGAGGATGAATATTGCACCTTTTCCTGGGGCTTACTAGGGATTTGATGCCTCAAACAGTGGCAGGTTAGCAGTGGGGGAGATGGAGGTGTTAATAAGGCAAGTAGTCTTTGTGACCCCTCATGTAGCATGGCAATCTTCTTAACCCAAACAATATCAGCTACCCCCTTGCCTCCTCCATTCAACAGAAAAGTATGGGAATGAACCCTGTCCCTAATGGAGGCAGAGTCAGAGAAACTAGGGTGATTTCCTGGGGTTTTATAAGGTTCTTTGAGGATTTCTCATGAGGTAAACATGAGATGCAGTCATTAGAAGGCTTGACTGGAGCTGAAGGATTTGCTTCCAAGATGGTGAATTCACACTCCTGGCTTGGTGCTGGTTGTTGGCAGGAGGCCTCAGTTCTTTGCTTTGTGAGCTTCTCACATGGTTGCTTGAGTATCTTCAATGACAGGGCAGTTGTTTTCTCCCAGAGAGTGATCCAGAAGCTGAAATGTGACTCAGAAGTCATACTCCATCAATTCTGCATGTCCTTTGGTTACACTGGTCAGCCCTATCCAGTGTGGAGGTAGAGGGATTACACAAGAGTGTGATACCAGGAGGTGAGGATCACTGGGGGCCATCTTAGAGGCTGCCTACCACAAATATATATAATTGATTCTTGGACAAGGTGGGGGTTCGGGGAGCTGACCCCTGCACAGTCGCAAATCCATGGATAATTTTTGACTCTCTAAAGACTTAACTATTAATAGGCTATTCTTGACCAGAAACCTAAATGATAACATAAACAGTTGACTAACATATATTTTGTATATGTATCACATACTGTATTCTCATAAAGCTAAAAATGTTAAAAAAATATTAAGGAAGAGAACATAAATTTACAGTATTGTACTTTATTTATTAAGAAAATCCACATGTAAGTGGGCCTGTGCGCTTCAAATCCATGTTTTTCAAGGGTCAACTGTTTATCAAAAATTATACAATATAATGCATGCTGCTGGTAGGTTTTTTTTCACTGACTAGTTCATCATCATTGTCCCATGTCAGTATTGTTTTATATCATAATTTTTAGTGGCTGCATAATATTCTATCATATAGACACTAAAATTTATTTAATTCTGTAATTTTGAACATTTATTTCTAACATTTTATCACATAAGGAGTACTGTGATAAGCATCCTGATCCACTTACTCACATACTACTTCTGAAATAAATTTAAAGGAAGGAAACACTGATATCCAAGGTAATTTATTCTACTTGTAAACAGCCCATAAAAATGACTGCATATAATTTCTAGACACTTGGCCTTTATAAGTACCAGTTTATAAAAGCTTGAAGTGTTTTTTTTTAAATATCAGCTTCTGTGTGAGAGGTTTCCAATTTTGGAATGTTAACAAGAGCTTACAGCAGACTAACCTAAACATGCAAAAGCTCTTGTTTTCTGTTTAGGGGTGACAATGAACAACTTTTTGCTAACTATTTACTTGGAGAAATTATTACATCTAATTTGAAACTTTTTTTTTATTATTACAAATATACATCTGAGAGATTTTTCCACTGCTTTGGCTGTTTGCTATACCATTCTAATTCTGTATATACTGATTGAGAATATCCAGATGGGGAGATCAGTGTCCAAAGAAGCACTCCTTAGGGTGATTTTCAGCTTCTTGTCTCACTGATCAGATGATAAAGAGTAAGAGCTTTTAATTTAAATAAACTTTGAATTTATTATAAACTGGTGAACTTATTTTCTTTCAATTCAAAGAAAGTATGTATACACAAGATCTCAAAACTTCAATCAACAAATACATTTTCGAAGAGATTTCTGTCACATGAGATCAGAAGAGAACTCAAGCTTCCATCACTGTGCTGCCATATTTACTCATGTATTTAACAT
This sequence comes from Callorhinus ursinus, assembly GCF_003265705.2. Lineage (NCBI taxonomy): Eukaryota > Metazoa > Chordata > Mammalia > Carnivora > Otariidae > Callorhinus > Callorhinus ursinus. The sequence goes on from NW_027397087.1 coordinate 25,422,804, forward strand.
TTGCCAAGTGGATGTGGGTAAATTTAAGAAACTGTAAATAAATATTGATACATCATAACAGAAGCTATTACTCACATTCTAAGTAAACCACTGATTCTAATTTATTCACAATTTTGCAGTGGCATCATTCCATGGAGAAAATTAGATTTTTACATATCAGAGCAAATCACAAAGCCAAAATGTCAACTTCATACATCAGGCAATTACTTGTACTGTTTATTTTGGGGGAAATTTTCTACATATATTTACTTAGAAAGCTGCACGGGTCCTCCAAAATAAATAGGAGCTATAATTCTTGCCAAAAAATCCACAGTTCCAGAGAGCTACTCATCAATTTCCAGCAGCATTAATGAGGACAGGCGCTGAGACAGTCATTCATACTGTCTTTATGATAAGAGTAACCTACAGGGCAAATCAAGATTAAGGACAAGGACAAGAAAAATGGTTTGGAAGACTCCTCTTTTCTAAAATCAATCATCTGAAATCACATTTACTACCTGAAGTCCCCATGGAGCATTAGAGCCCTCAGAGAAGAGTGAGAACTCCTCTCTGTACTGAAGACATCACTGAAATCTTTTTTAGGGTAAGAATGGCCTCTTATGGGTACAGAAGGATCTTACACTCCCACATACTGGGGGGTAAGATTCTCTTAGAGCCGGATCGTTCTCTGTTGTAGGGACTGTTCTAAGCATTGTAGGATGTTTAGCAACATCCCTGGCCTCTCGTCCCAGTTGTGACAACAAAGAATGTCTTCAGATATTGCCAAATGTTTCCTGGAAGGTAGAAAAATTGCCTCTAGTTGAAAAACCTTGCCATGATAGAAGGATAATCTTCTCTCTTAAAGATACATTTCACTCAAGGGCTTTGCCAGGTATTACATCTTTCAAATGGCATCAAGGCAAGGGTTACCCTTAAGTTGGAAAACATGCCAAAGACCTACCTGAGGAGTCTAGAATACCTTGATGGGATTTCCCCAGGACGTGTGTATTTCAGTTTGGTGCTACCAAGTTCCATAGGTAGTGGCTGATTTTAAATAGCCAGCTGGTAGGATTCTGCCTAGGCAAGGTGGGTTCATTTAGAGGGGTTCTTCTCAATTAGCCACATGTTGTGCGGCTATAAGCCTTTGCTCATTTTTTCTTATGATCTGAGGCTTCATTTGAAAAAGGGACATTTCAAAATGCTAAATTAAGGGAGATAAAATTAACCTTAAGTACAAAAACTTCTGCCTTTCCCAGTGTGCAAGAAATGGCATTTACCTAGTCAAAATCTTCCAGGGTGGCCACTAGACATGACCTTAGGCAAGAGAAGTTAAAAGAATGTTAGCAGGACCAAAGATTAGTTTTCTTCCTAAACAAAAGAAAATAACTGAAAAGAGACCAAAAGGCTTATTAAATTTCCTTTCTTCTAATAGGGATTTCTGCCTCATCTGCTTAGATTGTTCTCTCCCCTTTTCCTATTTGCAAGCACAGGAAAGAGTCCCAAGAGATCAGAAAAATAATTGGCAGTAATTTATTTAAATGTAGCATTAAGCCTTTTAGTTTCTGTCGACCTAGTAGGTCAGCCTAATTTATGAAACTTCATAATTCACTTACTATATATTTGACCCAATTGAGACAAAAATTATTTTTAAAAGAGGGAAGTGAATTTAATGGATTTAATTGGAACCCTCACATCCCCTCACCTAGTATCATGGCTTGTTCTTGCCTGTTCTTCACTGTTCTTCACTCCTGATACCCACAGCCCAGATGTCTGAGAAGTCCCATCTGTGCCACTGTGGCAGAGTATCTGGGATACCACCTTGCAACAAACCAGCTGGCAGAGCAGCAGATAGCCTGAACACATCAAGCTCCCCATCATTCCAAGTGTAGATCTTTGTAACTGCCTGTTCACTATGCAAGTTGCCTTTGGTGGCTCACCTGCCACATCAGGGAAGGGCTGATTTCCTTCCACCTGATCTAGAGATTTTCATCCACCCTCTGGTTTTTCCACCCCTCTGCCAGACTCTCATTAGCCAAAAGAAGAAGGAAAAAATTCCTTCCAGACTTCATCTTCTGATCTAGCAAGATGGTGGATAAATAACAGAGCAAAAGAGGAAAAACATACTTGCTTTTGCTTAATAAAATACTGATAGTATATGCTGTTGTCACAGGAAATATTCAAATGTCAACAGCAGACGAGTATTCACAGTGTGTGTGAAGGCAGGCCTAAAGGGAGGCATTTTCACTCAGCTTCAGGTTTTCATGGCACAGAAGACTGGAGGCAGTTCTGAGGGCTTTGAGAGCTTGGGAGAAATCAAGGAAATTCAAGGCATTAAACCAAAGCAAAAGAGTTCCATCCTCTTGGGATGACATTGGTTTGGTATTCTCTAGAGAAGGGACTGTAAACAAAATTCAAAATGTGGAAGAGTTTTGCTTGAATGTAATGGCATCCTAACACCTGCTGGAACAAACTGTGAGCCACTGCTCAGAAATTTCTGCTTGAGTTTGTTTCAGGAAAATATATGTCTGCTGATGAATCTGAATGGTTTTCTTGGTCAGAAAGAGAAAACTGTGTGAAAATACATGTTTCCCCTTTTGCCCGAGCTCTCAGGAAACATGGAGCCCAAATCAGTACCCAACTGTTTAATATTGTTATCCAAGGTGCCGGGGTGGGGGGGACGGGACTGCTGTGTATGCCTCCTTTAGATAAATCTCTGCTTTGATATTAGTCTTACTTGTAAGAACAATAAGACTGGTAAAAGCCTGAAATAATTTTAGAAGAATCTAGGGCTAGAAATTCAACCTAAATTATAACAGGCAACGCTGTATCTCCTTTCAGATGTCATTTACCTATGGAGAAGCTCCATGGTAGTCACAAATTGTTTTCATTGATTCATCCAGACACACCATCTGAATTCTGCTTGGCAGGATTTCCTACTCTAGTTCAAGTTATTGAAAACGTTGGTATTTTTATTCCTCTTCTTTTCTCTGCTTTCTTCAATAAATATAGTATGTCTTGTGTGCCCACAAAATACCAGGCACTGTGCTGCCTAGTAGGCATATAGGAGTTAGCAAAACAAAGGTGAGCCTTGTCTAATAGAGCTGAGAGCCTAATTCGGTGAGAGATGATAATCAAATAATCTCACAAACCAAACAGGAAAAGTACAATGCTTTTTACATTCTACAAGTAAGAGATATATGTTGCTGTCAGAGTACATAATTGAAGATTTGTTATAAGGTGGGAAATCAAGGAAGGCCTCCCTGAGAAAGTGATCACTGAGCTGTGTTGAAAGGAAGAGAAGTTTGATGATAATAAAAAATAGATAGCATTTACAGACCATGGAACATTCTACGTGTATTATTTTACTTAATCCTCTCGTAATTTAACACATATTTGAGCTTTAATTACATGCTGGGGGCAGGGGGGTAGCCTTTGGATCTCCCTTTGAAAGAGACAGACTGGTAGCACCAAAGGGTATGGTACCTGGCTGAGAATCACAGTAATTAGCAATTAGTAAGGACTTGAATTTTTAGATTTCTACAAATGTGCTAGTGGCATTGTAAGTAACTCTAAACATAATGTCACAAATATGAGGAAATCAACTTTCAGACACTTATCAATTTCTTCCACTCTTTTAGGTACTTTGGAACAATGTTCATTCATTTATGTTATATTCTCAGGACCACTAAGGATTAGTACTAGGAGAATAATTTCTACCTCTTTATTTTACACTTGGGAAACAAAATCTCTGCATCACTTTTTGTGCTATGATTCAAACTCATCGTTAAGTCAGGCCTTTCTCCCAGTGTGTCCAAGTTTGATTTCTTATTGCATGTACCACGGATCAAAGTTCAAAGATCACCTTCAGCAGATCTTTAAGGTAAAATTTAACAATATGGTTGGTTTATGAAGCAAGTGGAACTTCTCTTCATCAAATCAGCATCTTAGAGGAACTTGGCTGTGCTACTTGGTGACACAAGCAGAAGGTTCCTAAGCAAAGCATCTGGTTCTATGGCTCTTCCTCTGGAATAAACAGGAACTGGTGTTTGCATGGCAGGCCGACCGGGTTCTTCTCTAACATAATCCCAAAACCTCTCTTCCAAGGGAGAAATATATGCTGGTGTCAGAGACTTTAGAGAGGAGATTTGATTTTTCTGATTACTCATGGTGATCTCACCGATCACACGGCCTATTTAGCTACACTTGATCCCTAGGTTATGTCCTGTCTTCCTCTCAGCTTTTTCTGGCAGGCACCTGCATTCCTCTAGTTCACCAATCTGAGTGTGAGCTTAAGCCATGCCATGCCAAGGAGGAATCATTCATATTTGAGGCATACTTTTTGTTTCCCTGAATTTAAAGGTTATCTTTTTGAGGCTGGGCCTCAAATGCAATCATGTAAGAAGATAAACGATAATGCACAAAGGTAATCTAATCCCTGACAAGTGAGATTAATATCGGTCTCAGAATCAATGTCTAGATTCCTTTTTTAGGTGGCCATTTATGATCCAAAATTAAAAACAATGTAAATGAATTCAAACTAATGGTTAATTTTAGAACAAAATGAACACACAACAGGGTCATTTAAAGAAGAAAAAATAGAACCATTAAGGAATTAATATCTTAATTTAAGGCCCTCAAGAAAAAAGGAAAAGGGAAGAAGAGAAAACTAATTATTGGCACACCTACAATTCAGTGAAATAGTTACCATTCTCATTTTCACTTGAAGAAACTGAAGCTCAGAGAAATTAAATAATACAGTTACTAGACTCTGAACTTCTTAAGGGCAAGGGATTATATCTTATTTATTTATTTATCCATCATCCAGTCCCATGTCTCCCACACAGTAGTTGCTCATTAAATGTTTCATGATTGGCAGAATAAATCAGCAGATCTTAGATTTGGACACAGATATATCAGACTCAAAATCCCAGGTTCTTGCTGGTCACCATGCCTCTTCCATTGCTACAGAAATGAGAAAACACTGCTGAAATTCAGGTAGACAAAATGCTATTTCCAGATTTTCTCAATTGAGTTTTATAAGCATTTATTAAGCATCCCTGTGCACTTAGCCACACATGATGGGAGGTACAAAAAACATGGAAGGTATGGTGTTTATGTTGGAAGACTTTCCATTATAACTGACAGAAAAAATCCAAATGGTTCACAGACAAGTAAGAGAAGCATTTGAAGGAAATGTATGAGCAAATATAAAGCAGCTAAACTATACAAAGGAATGTAAAAAGGAGGAAAAAACTTTTGTGGAATTAGGTATGGGACAAGTATTCAAGAAGGAGGCGAAATCTAGAACCTGGACCTCCTGGGAAGCATAAGGAAGAAAGAGGGTATTGATGCTAAAAAAGGGTTTGAGTGATGGTATATGAAGGATATGGGGAAGGCCCTGATCTAACGGGGGAGGTCAGATTCTTTTTTGGGACTAATAATCCGAAATCAGAAAGGCAAACACAAGGTTGTTGCCTTGAATCAAAGCTTGAAATGCTTGGGTTCAATGTGGTCAGCCCTTGTCCATTCTCCAGGGAGCATGCAGGCATACTTTAAGAAGATAACTATGGCAGCACCACACCAACAGGAATTTCGGAATAGAGTTTTTTCTTTTTCTTTAAAGATTTTTAAAGCAATCTCTACACCCCATGTGGGGCCTGAACTTACAACCCCAAGATCAAGTCACATGCTCCCCTGACTGAGCCGGCCAGGTGCCCCCAAAATACAGTTTTAAATAACTAAAAGACAAAGGAAAACAGTAAAGGGAGAATCCATCAATAACAAATTCCTTCAGGGAATTTTGGTTATTACCACTCACAGAGATTAGTCTTATGGATATTTTTTATTGATTCTTAAATCCCGTAACATGAAGACAGTATCATACCTCATTATGTCAGAAATGTGAGGGGAAACATGCTTCCTAAGCAATTAGTACATTTCTTCTACATTTGGGGGTTCTTGGGAATACTGTTTAGTTAGTTCACACTCCCATAATTACAAAATGTTAGTACTGGAAAGCACAGAAAACTTAGAAAGCATAGTCCAATCCCCTTATTTAAGAGAAGATGACCTTGACCCAGAAAGGTCATGTGTTCCTCCAAGATCACACAGCTAATTAGTAGCCATTAAGTTTTATTCCCTGGGGCCAAGGTAACAATTGCTTCATGTTCTTTTATAAACTGAGTTCAGTTTAGTAAATAACATTTGCCCTTAAGCAGATATAGGAGCCACTACATAATAATTCTGTTGTCAAAGACTTTCTTCCTCCCCTGAAGTTGGATTTCAGTTTTCTCTTTTTATTTAGCAGTTGTGGGTTACATCTTCATTTCTGTGCACTCAGCACTTAGCATCATGGCTGGCACATAGCAGGCACTCAGTATGTTTTTGTTGAGATGAGCCAAATTTAAATCACTGATTTTCGTCCCCTTGCTCTTGGAGACTTCTGTGACATCTTTTGTTTTTTAAAATAAAAGAATCATCAGATCATTAAACTGGAAGCAGCCAGAGAAATTGACCCTTGTTTTACAGGTAAAGACACTAAAGCCCACAGAAGGTAAATGATGAATCCCAAAGATAGCACTCAAGGTGGGTCCCAAACCTTCTTCTCCAGATTACATAATTTGCTCTAGAGTGAAAAATATTAAGGGTTTTCAACATTTCTATATGGGACAGATTCCAGATTATCAACTCTTTAAGCGGGACAAAAGTATTCACAGTATTTTTGTGCTTCCATACAAAACTCAGGACTAGCAAGTAGGATGATACAAGTCTTTGATGGGCAAATGATTAAGTGACAATTTCTGGGAAGAATTTCCCACTGAGCATGAGCTTGTGCTCGTTTCAGAAAAATCTCATTAGTAGGAAACACTGACCCTGAGAGAGGCAATGGAATCAAAGTTGGAAAAAAGGCAAGACAATTGGGCCACAGACTTAGGTGGGGTCCATGCTTGTACAAATCAATTGCTCTATTCTGTGCCTCAGCCAATAGAAACACTCTTAACCCTAACCAACTGCCCATGCCCTACTAACTCATGACCTAGAAGAACCAAATGTGAGCATGGGACTGGCTTAGGCCACCTTGTCCCTGGGACTGGGAAATAGCACTCCCCCATGTCAGGCTGAATGTGGAACATCCTCTCCTAACACCAAGGCCCTGGCTGTTAATCCTTCATGAGTGGGAAGTCAAACAGGGGCTGCCCTGCAAGGCTCTGCTGATTTCATTCAAGTTCTTGATGGTTGTGATCCTTAAACTCTTCACATTGACAGTGCCTATTGGAGGAGCCATGGGCTCAGGTAGTTCTAGAAGCCACCTGGTCAATGACAGAGCACTCACAGAAAGTTTGGCTCTTAACCCTTAAATGGGAGGGTGTATTGGTTTGTTCAGCTGCCATAACAAGATATCACAGACTGGGAGGCCCAGCAACAAAAATTCATTTTCTCATAGTTCTTGAGGCTAGAAGTACAAGACCAAGGGGTCAGCAGGTTTGCTTTTTCCTGAGGCCTCTCTCCTTGGCTTGCAGATGGTCGCCTTCTCTTTGTGTCCCTGAATGGCCTTTTGTCTCTCTCTCTCTCTCTCTGTCTCTGTGTGTGTGTGTGTGTGTGTGTGTGTGTGTGTGTGTGTGTGTGTGAGTCCCCGGTGTCTCTCCATCTTATAAGAAAACCAGTCCTACTGGATTAGGGTGCTACCCTGATGACCTAATTTAACCTTAATTATCTCTTTAAAGGTCCTATCTCCAATACAGTCACACTGGGGATGAGCTTCAACATATGAATTTGGGGGCACATAATCCACTCCATAACAGGAAAACCAGCCTCTTTTCTTGCCAGTCATCACTGGGCCTCCTCTGAATACTTCTTACTCTTCTTGGTGTTTTCTCCAAGAGACACTGGTGATTGATTTAGAAACCAATGAGGAAAATCACCTGCTAACTGAAACCTTAAGAAAGTCCTGAAAATTGCGATTAAAAGGGGAAAAAATGCAAAGAAAATCACATTGCCAACAAGAGTGAAGAGTATTTGTGGGACACTGTGCAAAGCAAGAGGCAAAAAGAAAAACAAAAAACAAAAAACAAAAACATACTGAGGAAGAGAAGCATGGCCCAGCTCTCTCAACAGAAGAGAGCAACTTCGCTGGCAGGCTGTTGAGAGTGCGCCTTGTCTGCCTGATTTACACAGGTAGAGACAGAATGGTTTGGAGGCTGTAGGCCTGCTCAGCCAAACGCCCATGTGTGCATGAAATTAGAATGTCAACATTTGATTCATGCTGCCAAGCTGTGACTGTGAAACAAATTATGTCAGTGGGTGGCAACTGCAATATTAGTCTAAGCAGATAACATTTAACTATAAAGAGGGGCCCTGTCTTCCAGCTTTCTATTATTATTTTAATATCAACATTGTCAGACCTAGAGTTTTGAGAGAAAGGAAGATGTTTTATGTGGAGGCATGGGTCCTTTAGGAAGGGACTTGGCCATTCAAGTGAGGTTTGCTCCTAACCCAAAATTTTCTGAAATTTAGGCGTCAGGTGACACAATGATGAATTTTACAAACCACCACCACCACCCACTCAACTGAGTTCAAAGTGGCTGTGCCATTTGTAGGATAATCTAAACCACAATTAAATAATCCTCCTCTTATACTTTGGCTCCTGGGCAGAAACAGGGAACTTTATCCTTAAATGCATTTCAATGTAAAGGAAGTGGCAAGTACCTTGAAAGAGACCGGAGAGCAAATTCTTCCAACTTACTTTCTAGGTTCCATACAAAGTAATTCTGCCAAGGTGAGGTCTACGCGGATGTTGGAGTTAAAATGTGTTCCTTTCTATTCAAGTGATTTAAGCTTTGTGCATATTTAAAATCAATTTTAAAGGAAACATGGTTGGAAATTTGCCGAGGGATTTCACACAAAAAGTAGGCGTTGTGTTGGTGTATTTTTTCTTTAAGACTTTCTCAGTGAAGCTATAGCTGTCTACATCTTAAACTTGGCCCACGAGATAACAATTTTCCCATGAAATGAGGCGCACATCTATCTCCTTTTGAGGCCCACTTATTTAACTACCAATATGGCAAAACATCAATTTGAAGTTTTATTCCATTACAAACACCCATGTAGTTAAAATTAATGCTGTGAAAAATCCAACTTGTAGCAGTGAAATGTTTATAGAAGCAGCATTCACTTAGCAGTTGAACCAGGCCAAGATGGCTAGCCACAAGATTAATACTCGGAGAGAATACTGAAAGATTTTGTGGGGGGGAAAAGGGTATGGGAGGATATGAGCATCACTTAGAAACATGTACATTAGTTTAAAATACTTTTACTTCCAATCATGAGAATATTCTCGCATCTCCTCACAGTTAAACATGCATACCTGTGATGGTCCCCATCTTTTCCTGTTAGAGTTCTCATCTCCCACTCACATATATCTATGCCCAAAACTCTAGGGGTGCATTTTTCTTTCTACCAAGGTATAAAGGCCTGAGGTCTTTATCAAAAGGGAAATATTAATAGAATTGATTCTTTTAAGTAGATTCCCTATTTGATGAAGAGGTCTGTGGGGAGAACAAACTTTAAAATTTACCAAAGAACTTTTGGTGCTATCATTTACATTACAGCTCTCTTATACCAGACAGAAAGTAACTCTAAGGCAACAGAGTTAGTAGGTTGATTTTGAAAATGTTGCCTTCTTGGTATATTTCTCATGGCATATTGATTGATCGGTCTCCTATTTTAGCTGGATATGGTATGAATATAAACTCACAAAGGAGCAAAAGAGATTTCTTAAACCTAGAAGTTGTAGAAGAGGTAACCACAAAATTTCTACTTTGTCTCCACACATGGTTTGATGGAAGGGAGTACCAAACTCACCAATCTGGTCTTTGCCTACATGTGAAATTCCTTGACTGAAATGCTCTCATTGTCTGAGACGTTTGTGAAAAAGCTGCCTGAGTGGAAGGTCTCTGAAACTGATCATTGTAAGAGAAAGAGGTCTGAGGTAAAATGCCTATTTGACCCACCAGTCCGGTCTATTGCTTCAGCCATGGCTATTGATGCAGAAATGTGTTCTACCCTTTCCTCTCAAGGAAGAATTTTCACTTTGAAATTTCATTCATTCTGGAAACACCCCTTGCGTAGGCCATATTTCCTCTTCATTCAGATGATGTCAGAGCCCGCCATCCATTTTAAAGCCTTAACATCTTCAACAGCCATATATCATATTGTGCCATTTATTTCAAAACTGTTCACAGACCAAAAGGAATATTTTCTCTTCATGGAGGCAATTGCAGGCTTGTAACTTCTTCATCTTCTGAAAACCATAGAATGAAGTTGGCATTATCATCTGCAGTTAGCTGTCAAATGCATTTAATGCTTAATCAGGAGAACTAGGAACAAAACTACTCTCATCACTCTATGTTAGGAAAGTAGATTTGGGTTCTCCACCATGTAAGGCATTAACAGTATTCCTTCTGTCAGAAATGTAAAAATCAGGAGACCAGAGAATGGAATAAAAAATATTTTGATGTAAACAGATTATCAAGATGAGTGGAATGACCGTCTGGTCACCCGGGGGGGGGGGTTATTCAGTTAACACTTCCACCCCCTAAAGACAATGGTGTGCAATCAATGCATATAGGGCCTTTCAGGCGCGTTGCTAGGTGATACGCAGTGTCAACAGAAAAATGCCGGATGTACAGAGGACAGCTCCAGGCCCAAGAGAGATCAACACCCTCTGATGATATTTTAAACTTAATTCAGTGCCCGATGAAGATTGTGACAGGTTCCGTGGCCAGAGCAGAAAAGATGTTTGCACTTCAAAATCCGACTTCGTAAAGTTGCTCTGCTGTGTGCAAAGAGTGTTTAATTTGGTAACAAGTGAATCATGGCCCAAAGAGTAGTTGGTTCAAATAGGAAAAGGCACCCAGCAGGGGCATCCTGAATATTCATTTCTTGCAAGGCACAGCAGTCATTTTACAATCTCGGCATCAGTATCAGAGCTGATCATTTGTCTCAGATTGTCTATGCAATTCTCTCATTTTTTCATCTCTAAAATCTATTTTAGGAACAGCCCCTGAAGCCATTTGCAACAGCTTCTTCAGAAATTCTAAAGAAAGGAAAGAAACTTGAATAGGATCACATCACCCCATACAACCATGAAAACCTATTTTGTGGGGCATTCTTGAAACCAGCCCAGAAGCTCTTAAGAGTTTTTGTATTTATTTACCCATTTCTTTCTCTCCCTTCTCCCTCCCCTTGATGGATTTTTATATTCAAATGCAAAAGATTTCCATGTGCACTAAAGATCCATTTATGTATTGGTTTAGAAGATCATGCCATGATGCTGAGAAATGCAACTTTTTCATAAACAGATGTTTACAAATTCAGTCTTTGTACCAGGAAAAGCACACTCATCACAAAAGGCCTATTTTCCATATCTGGAGGCAAAACCCTTTTGAAAAAACCTCATGTCCCTAAAGTCTAGGAAGTCAAATACATCGTTCCTCAAAGCCACCAAACCTGTAAAATCTTTTCCTAACTAGACACTGGTGGATCCTGCATGCATGCCCTGGGTTGCTGCTGACAACAAACCCTTGCTTGCACAGGCCCTCAAAGTTGTGTAGATGAGAGGGTGGTGAGGGACACAATCAATGTATTCAGTTCAGGACTCTCTATTCACCTAGTGGAACACAAGCTTTTTAAGAGCCCAAGTCACATAATTTTTAGTGGGCAGGTTTGTCCTCCTTTGTCCTCAAGAGTTTGGTCTGTTTATTAAACCAATGAGAACCGCAGAGCATTTTGTCTAGCGGGCTAAAAACTCCAAAAGCAGAGTATATTAACACAGACTGAGAGGAGGGTGGGAGAGGGGCTGGTGTGTTGACATTTTTCTTCCTGTCTTATCCACAAAGCTAATTTTATAGGGTTGTTCCTGTCATGTTTAAGCTACAGGTAGTAAGGGGGAGATGGAAGGCAAATAAAACCACACAATAGCATTCCCAGGCCTTGTTTCTTCGCCTCACTGAGGGTGGTTCTCTCTCACAGAGGCATTAAGGCATTGTGAGGTAATGAAGAAACAGCACAGAAAAAAAGCCAACAAGTTACGACAATAATTGCACTGAGACCACCTGCCACTATCCTCCTACTATAGGTGACTCCCAATACCAGGATTCTGCAACAAAACCCAGGCAAACTTTTCCATAGTTTTAAAAGATGGAAAGATAGTATTTTGGGCCCTGGGTTAGTAAGGTGAACGGGCATCTTACAAGAGGGTTATGTACAGGCCATAGATATTTTTGGATTAATGATCAGGCCTAACTCATGACTGAGTCTCTTTCTCATCATTAGAGCAAGAACAAGTGAATTCTGAGGGCTAAACAAAGGAATTTCACTTATAAGAACTAGCTGTGGGGCCAAAAATATTTATTGAAAGGCATGACAATGTTTAGGTATTAATTGAAGTTGTTAACAGAAAACTATCAGTTTCTCTACAAACATGAAAAAGTATGAATGGACCATAAAGTATTCCTTAAATTCCTAATAAAATTAGGTGGGCCTCACTCTTTAAACTTATTCCAATAGCAAAAACTGCTTTTCATTATTTCTTCTGAACTTGCCCAAACCATCACACAGCAATCAGTGACAATGCTTCAGTTGTGTCTGGCCCCAGTACAACTGCTGAGCACTGGAGACTATTTTAGCAGGAATCTTATAGTTTGAATAATGCTCTAACTTGGGGACATAGCCCAGACTTCCACACTTCTCTGTAGGTTAAAATATTTTTGTGTGACCATTTGTGACAAAATTCTTAGTTACTGTACTATATGTATATGTATAAACATGCTGCTGCTCTCCCACCTTGGAAGGAAGATGTATTTTCTACTTTTTCCCAGGAGTGGGGAAGTGTTTGTACTAAGCCATTCACACTCTCCTTGTCCCTCTTGTGGCCAATAAGCTACACTGATAAACAGTCTGTGAAAGCAAAGAAATCCGCAGCTAAGGCGACAGAACAAACGTTAACTAGGCCACACTGACAGGAGTTTAGGAGTTCAAAAGCTTTGCTGGCATGGGTGTTGCCTGGCAGAAGCATTTGCTTAAGTCCAGCAATTTCAGCAGGTAAAACACTACAGCGAGCCATGAAACAACATACCTCAAAAGAAAACAGCCATAAAAAAAGGCAGAAATAGGACTGTTGAAGGTTTTCTATGTAAATTAGAGCCATGAGAATATACTAACTTATTAAACTGAAATATATATATATATTACTTTTATTTGCATTTATTTTATGCAGAATTTATCCTCAGGCCATAAGTTGTTGTTTCTTCAGTTTCTTCTAGGATATCTTTTTCTTCTATGCAACCTCCTCTTTTGGTTTAGGGATAGATAATCTGCTCTTTTCAGTAAGTATCATCTCGATGTGATAGGGAGAGCTCATGTACCATGGGCTCTGTAAGTTCTATGCTGCATCCTGGGGGCTTTGTTCACCTGGACGTACTCCATGACCAGAGAATTGACATCTAAACCCTTAAGCTCAGCATTACTCTCTGCATTTTTAAGCATGTGCAGTAAAAATTCAGCATTCTTTTTGGGCCACCGACCCTGTGTCCAGCCCCACTGTCTGACCAAGGCACACCTACCAAACTCTACCAGTGTAGTGACAGAACACACATTGCTTCTACAAAGTGACATCTTTCAGATACTTGGTGGCTTTTTAGTATGCATACCCTCGATGGCAGTTTCACATGTGTTCTTAAGGTGAACACGAACATTTGAACCTCTTGATTTGCATGATTTTGTAGGGTTTCCTGGGTTGAGTGAATAGCGATCAATTTTCTGAGATCACCTCAGGCTCCTTAGGGGAAGAGCTATATTTAACATACATTTGGCTTTTTAATCTGCTTTCTCTTAGACAAGATCATTGTAGATCTATGGTTCTCAACCATGGCTGTACATTACAAACTTTTAAAAATCTACAGATGCCCAGGCCCCACCCTCAGAATTTGTTTTAATTGGTCAGGGGTAGAGCCCAAGCCATGATAGTGTTGATGTTCCCCAGGTAAGTCCAGTGGTTAACGTACCCCCTGGTGAGCCAGGGTTGAGGGATAGAGTCATAGATAATTAATTGAAGATAGGCACAGTTGGAATAAGCAGAGTTTATGAGAGGAAAATCTAAAGTTAAGGACAACCATCCATTAGTTTTCTTTTTCTATGAATGGAGAAACAAAGTATACTATTCAATCTAAACAGAAGACATCTTGGTTTAGCTCTAGGATTGACATATTCCTAGCTGAACCCCACTGATTTATATGATTGGAAAGAGACCTTCAGAAACTAGAAGGCAGGTACAGACATATTTAGAGGTACTGCCTCATGAGAGATTCAAAACACTGCAAAAATGTAGATGAGGGAAGTAAGGACATCAGGAAAGGCTTCCTCGAAGAGGTAACTCTTGAAATGGGCCTGGAGTGGAGAGATCCCTAGGAAGCAACTGTGGGTGGGGGAAAGGGAGCTGGTAAAGTACAAGCAGGGAATCCCTTCTCCAAAGCTCAGGGCTCTTTTCATGAAGAGGAGAAAGTATTTCATCTTTTTTTTTTTCCTTTTTTTTATTCTTCTCCTCTGCTTCTAGACTAGGAAGAGTAATAAAAGCTGACAGCTAACATTTACTATTTATTGTGTGCCAGACATTATTCTAAGAGCTCTTCACTTAAATTCTTTGCACTTAATTGTCAGAATATCTGTGTGAAGTAGATACTGCAATCACCCCCATTTTACAGAGAGGTGAAATAATGCACTCAAGATCACACAGCAACTGAATGGTCATTGTCTTATTCTCTCTGCTCTTCTGCCTCTTTCAGATCTTGTCATTGACTGAAGCCACCTCTTCCACCAGCAGCTCAGAGCTCACTGGTGATAGATGCTGTTGTCTAGGAGCTGGCTGGCCTACCTAGCTTCTAAAATCGGCAATGCTCTGGAGTTGGAAAAAGATTGTAGACCCACCCAACTACAGTTCAGATGACATGCTGGGAGGCCCATGCTTCATCAGAACTCCACTGAGCACAGAAGTAGTTAAGTCCACAGCCTCTGCCCCTAGAGCTGTAGCCAGAGCAAGAGAAGCCTGACCTGTCATTTTCTCTGACCACCCCATCTCACCTTGCACAAGATCATATAGATGCTCCTTTTGCCTCTTTTTTTAAATTATAGAGATGTAGATGACGCCACTTTCCTTCTCTTTTGAAACTCTCTCTCAAGCAGCAAGTTGTTATAAAGGTTTGAATACTGAGTAGTTTTGCCTAAGAAATCCAGACAAAGAGCAACTAGCAAATGTTTTAAGAATGCCCCAGAAAATGGGAATGCAATAAGCCAGTGAAATCAATTTTTTCCTCTTTTCACTAAAACCAGTTAATTGAAGAGATACTTATTGAATACCAACCATACACAGGGTTTCTAAGGAAGAAGAGAACACAACTACAAAAGTTACCAAAACAAAAGGCAAAGTGAGAAGTATCACAGGAAAAGTCCCAAAATGCTGTGGCCATTTGGAGGAAGATGAGAGGGAAGCAGGGATCTTATATGGCTTCCTGGAGGAGGTGGTGCCTATTATAGGCCTTGAATCTGAAGGATGTCAATAAAAGCTGTGGGAGGGTGAAGGGCAGTGAATTCTGCTGAGAGGAGAGATCTGAAATTGCTCCTGGTTGCAAGTCTTAAAGTACAGGGCCCTCAGGCGGCACGTGAAGCCCAAGAAGAACAAAGAAAATGTTTGCTGCCAACTTCCAAACTTGTACAGGCGGCAGAGTTGGGGGCAGGGAAACTCTAAGGTCATTCATACAAAGTAGCCAATTTACAGTTATGGTTACACTGGAGTCAATTAAAGTGTTTTATTAGCAGGAATTTGAATCTTTTACCTTCATTAACATTTAACAGTAAATGGGAGAAAAAAGGTAAATAAAATATTATCTGGCTTTTTAAAGGTCATTTCAGATTGAGCATTATAAAGTGTGAGCTGGGGAAGGGTGGGGCGGCCCTTTGTGTGGATTTAGTACATGGGGCCCACTATACCTATAGATCTCTGGAGAGATCTCATAGCACCAGCAGCAGGAGAACATCTCTTGGCAGGTGAGGTGCTCAAAGGTGCATTCATTAGAGGCAGCACATTTGGGGCAGGAGGAGGGATGAGAGAGACCTGACATGTGAGAATGAATATTTTGCTTCAGATCTCAGATTGTAAATGATTTGGGGTATGCAGTTCTTAATAATTACTCCCATGATCAACATCTGCTTTTTAACAACCCTAGGCTATCAACCCAAATTGATTAAATGACATACCTAATCATCGCCCCAAAGGAAAGAAGCACAAAGCAAGCCCTGTACCCCGGTCTCAAAGAGTCCCCAAGAGGGCCTTGGGGAAGCCCCTGTCACAGGATGCAGGCTATGTTCATGCCCCAGGCCTGCTGTTATTGGAAACCAGAAGCAGAAATATACCTTGGCAAGAATATAAATGTTCAACCTGAAAAGAAACTCCTTTTATTTTTTAAATTTTCAAAATGTAGAACCATGAGCAATTAGAAAGCCATCCAAAAGCTGTCCAGTTAATATTTCAACCCAACTTGTCATCCTTGGAGATGATAAGACCTAATGTGTCTTATCATCAAGCATCATCTGACCCTGGGAAGGCCTCAGGAAGCAAAGATGTTCCCACTGCTGGAGAAAGAACTTTCTTGAAATTCTTTATCAGAATGAGTAGACTAGAAGGAGAAGACCCACTCCTGCCATGATGGGGTTTCTAAAGGTTTTAATGACAGCTGTCCTCCTCAACCTAGGTGAAGGAATGGGTGGAGAGATATACAAAACCCTCGCCGATGAGAAGTTTCCCTTTTGAGGCAGTAATAGAAACACGGTCTTACTCAAATGAGTGAGCTACTAGGTTAAATCTCCTTTCACTGCCTTCATCATTACGGCATTTCACTTTACTGCATCTGAAAATAGGGGAGAAATGAAATCACAGCAAAATAAATATTTCTTAATTTTAAATAAATATTGCTAATCATAGTGATTGTGTTCAGAGCACAATGCAAATATATAAATACAAAGAATAAAACTGAAAGGAAAAAAGGTTATTTACATACATAAATACAAATCAAAAATCCGATTTTAATGTGCTAAAAGCATCTGGTCTAGTTCTCTAAATGTCAAAGGCCACTGCTCGCTGTCCCTCCAGCACTACCCCAATTAACAGCTGAGGAGACGGCCTTTCATTTCTCTAAATCTGAAGGTAAATATCAAGGATTTCAGTGCAAAAAATGATGAGGACCTTTTCCTGTTCCATTTAACAACTTTATTTAGCATCTGATCTAGCAAAGCAATATAAAATGGCTTCTGGAAGGAAGTGGCAAACCAGAGCTCTAAAAAGCCTTCCCCATAAGCTCTTCCACTTCATTCCATTTCCTTTTCTGATTGTACAAGATACATCAGTGACTTCTCACCCACCAAAGAAGTCTGGGGATATCATTGAGCCTCAAAGATCTTCAGCACCAAGGTGTACAAGGTCATAGCAAGAGGCGGGGGGAGACTGGGGCCATTTTCTATGTCATGAAGAGAAGCCAACATTCTCTATGATGCATGTAGATACAGGTGCTATTATCCAAAAAAGTTGTCATATTGGGCTCCTGATAACCACTGAAATAATCTCCTTTTTAAAAATTATATTGAACACATAGAAATCAAGCACTGTGTTTTTGCCTTAGTGAATGTCATCTCATTTCAGTTCTACAAGAATGGTGTGCAGTGGGTGGTTTTATCTCAAATGCAGAGGATGAAGCTGGGCTCAGAGACAGAATGCAGTCTGCTCTGGTCACTGTTGTTATACCAGCCTATATCTTCTTCCAATCAATCTGTTCTCTCATGAAGGTAATTTGGAACTGAATAAATGAAATGATCATTTATTCCTACCAACACAACAATGCTTTCTTACCCACTCTGGGTGAGTAACACGGACTCACTGAGAACCAGCTCCAGAAGGGACCCTGGAGATCTGGGAGCTTCCCTCAAGGAACATGCTAAATGGGGAGAGAGGCTGGTGGCCTAACAATGACTGGGAGTTCTGTCGCATGCAATGAAGAATTGCACTGCCCCACTGAGAAATGCCCACCCCTCTATTTTCTGACTGGTGAAGAAACTAAGGCTCAAAACTGAATCTTAGGAGTCAAGCTCTCAACCCCCAGTTCAGAGACAGCCACTGTGTTTTCAGTTGAGAAATAGAGGAGCAAAAACACACACAAAAAAGAGAGAGAGAAATAGAGAAGCAATATACTAGAAATATATAGATATCTTATGTTGTTTCTGCTTTCCTGCACAACCCACCTCTGTTTACTAGCTCTGCAAAGGCCGATGGCTGTTCTCTGCACCTCTGCCTTCTTCTTTAGGCAAATATAATGAGCCCCTTGCAGCAATTCACACATTTCTTTTCCTGTCCTCTCAGGTAAGGGGTTCTTCCCTACTACCTGAATTCAGCAGAAAACTTCAAATTATTCAAGAAAGATGTTCTGATTCAACCAACACTTACTGCATGCTTCGCATATGCTAGGCATTGAGTTTGGTGCTTGTCAATATATTATTTCATTTAAGTGTAACTCAACACTATAACATGGGTACTACATCCATTTTACAGATTAAAAAACTGAGGTTTTGTTGGTTTATGTAAATTTCTCAAGGGCTCATGCCTAGTGGCCTAATGTCAGACCTAGGTGTCTCATCTACCACCATCTACTATCACTCAGTTCCCTCTACCTCTCAGTTCCATCACATCTTTGCATCAATCACCTCCTCCTCAAAAAAGAGATAATCACAGGAAGTACCTTTCAAAAGTTAAGATTCTATCAGGTAGGTGAGTTCTCAAGAGATGTGAGTAAAAGAAAGACTCATTGAGACAGAATTTCTAAGAACTCTGGCCACATTTCTAGGTGAAAATGGCAGACTTATGTGTATACACATGTTATTCATTTGCCAAAGAAAAGAAACACGTTCATGGTGAACTGAAAGCTCCTGAGATAGGTGGGCACAGAGGGAAAAAAAAATCAATGATGAAAGCTCATAGCCATTTACAAAAACATAATCTCATACATACATGCAAACATACACATGGTATAAACACACTGAAATAGTTACCTGTGAAAGCATGCTAGGGAATCAGAATAGGAAATAAAAGAATAAATAATATAAGAGAACTATGATTAACACAATGATCTACTCTTGAGGTTAACATTTTTTAAAGTTCATGGCAATTTAAAAATAAAGTTTATGAAAAAGATTGCCAATAAACATGATAAAATTCCCAAACCGATTGAGATGTGACTGTAGGTATGAATTAGCAAGAAGAGGGAGAGAAGATGAACTTGCTAAAAGGGATATCCTCTTTAGGAATTTCATAATTATGGGCTCTTGTTATTCAGTAATTGCAAAAAAACCACCCTGGCTCCAGCCCCCTTGCCTGCTGGGAGGGCAAGACAGAATTATGGACTAACATGAAGGATGGACACTGGTGGATAGCACCCATCAGAGTGCATAACAGGTCTGAGGATCCAGGTCAGAGACGGCCACCCCAGTTTAGGCTGCATGTAATTAAAAGGTGTGCATGGAGTAAAAACTGACCCTCACCACCTTGGGCATGTCTAGAGGCTGCTTATTTGAGGCAAAATTCTTTATTGTTTTTCCTTTGTTCTTTTGGTTTTAAAATAATATACAGAAATCATGTAATTTGACCAAATAAAAAATAAATATCATAACATCTGGCCAATGTTTAAAGTGCAAAGGCTTTTAGCGACTGTGTGGTGAGAGGACACACATACACACAGAGGCGGAACAAACACTCTGATAAATACAAATATGAATTCGAGGGCAAATGAGGCATGAAACATATTGGCCAATAAACAACACAGAAGAAGGTCATATTAAATTTTTTTTTAATCTAACCAGACTGGGAAGCATTTGAGCCAGAATACCCACCAAGACAAGACTTTCAAGGAAGTTGCATTTTCTAACAAGTACAGAGGATTGGTGTTCTTTTATTTGTTGTAACTCAGACATAAAGAAGCCTAGGATCTTACTGGACTGTGATTTTGAAGGTGAGACTGTGAAGGTTTAACATATCTAAAAACACATCATTGACCTATCATGAAAAAATAAAATACATCTAAAATATTTCTGTACTCACAGCTCTTTTTTTGAAAAATGCCTTGTCTGGGAGGCCCTTATGTTCATAAAGTCCTTTTTAGTCCACAAAGCTCCTTCAAAACCATTTTGCAAAGTGGAAAGTACAGGAATTATTTGCTGGATGAGGAAATCAGAACAGAAAGGTCAGGTGATTTTCTTGAGCTCTTATGGTCAGAGATAGGATAGTCCAACTAGGATCTGACATGTCAGACTCCTAATGTGGTACAGCCCTGCCAATCTGCCAGTCCTATGAAATGTGCACTGTTTGACCCCTGCTGCTCTTTTATGCAAAGCTGATTTCAGGAGGCCGCTGTGTACCAACACATCCCATATCAACCATCCCTTTCTCAAGGGAGGCAGGATGGTGTGGCGGCTGAGAGCTAGACAGGCCTGGGTGCAAATCCTAACTCTATGAGATACCTCCTACGGGGCTTTGGAATGTTGCTGGCCTCTGTAAAACTGAGTTTTCTCTTCAGTAGTGATGATAATTACTGTCTTCCAAAGCCCTAAGCATAAAAAAGGCCTTGGCCCACAGTAAGCATTATTACAATTTCTCCTCCACAGTATGCAAAGGTAAAGAAGGAGAAGCATAAACTTTCAGGGCATGATCAGAAGAGGTCGTGCACAGGGCAGCCTGGGGCTTCCTAGTCAAGTCTCAAATAGAACCTCAAACAGAAGGACCTAGGAATGCAGACTTTTCCGTGCATGGAATTTATCACAGCCAAAAGAACAATGAGAATAAATGTCTAAGAGAATCTTTCACCCCACCCCCAACCCACCACATGCACACCCAGAAGCACTGTGGGTCGAAAGAAAACGGATTCTTTCAAGATTCCCAGACCAGTCTGTGCAAAGTGAAAAGGTTTCCAGCCCCTGTCGGTTCTGAGAAATACCTGAGCCTTGCAAGGCTGAGGTCACCTGAAGCTCCTCGGGGGGCTCTCTGTCTGCACTAATTAGAGAAAGCAATATTGTTTGAAAGCATTCCCTTCATCTGTCTTCCAACCTCTCTTTGCTCCAGGATTTGGGTGTTCGCAGGCCCAGGCCACACAGCCTGCCAGCCCTTCAAAGGCGGGAATAAACACAAGCTCACCAAACAGGTGGTGATGAGAGACGTGCCCAGACTGCCTTGGCCGTTCCGCTCTGCACCTTCACTTTCATTATCTTCATCATTTGTCAAGCAGAGGCAGGCTGGTGAGCCAGGGCTTCCAAACCTTCAAAAGGAAATACTGACTAAACGACCATGCTGCTGCTTCCATGACCTCCTCTTTACCTGCTAGATACCCACAGGGACTCACATTCTCAAAAGACGAGTCATCGTTAGACTTTGCTCACTGACATCCAGAGGCCCAAGGAGAGCAAGAGAAATGAAGGGCCAGTCTTAGGAGGAGTTATGAACTGCACCAAGAAACTGGAAAATGCAAAATTAACTTTCAAGGGTAAGGACATACAGACAGGACCAATTCACTCAGAACCTGAGAGAAACATAGTCTTTATGATGATGAAGGAGTACAAAATTCCCCAAGAATTTGGCTCCTAACCTCACTTCTTTGGAGAGCTCAGGCTTTCCCTATATACCCACAAAACTCCTCTTAGAATTTTATGAAAAGAGTCCCTAAATTGAGAGAGGGACAAAATGAAGTTTTTACAGTGTTGGCTCAGCTAATAGGCTTGTTGAAGTAGAAAACAGTTTTTGTGTGGAACGAGGAGGAGGAAAGAAGGAAGTAAAGGGGTTGGGGTGGGGAGGGAAGGTGGTGTTTTGTTTTTCTCCTTCCATAGTGGGAGAGGGCTGACCAGAAGTTGGAAGGTACATTGTTGGGGTGCCACAAATTTTGCAGCCCTGGGTGTGCCCAAAAAGTGCCCATAAACCTAAGCTCACATCTCGAGGTGGATCACAAGCCAGAAGGCTAAGACCTGAGCAGAGTTTAGGCCTCTTATCCCCATTCACTCTTCTTCCTGGTCTTCTCCAACTCTCTTCCAGAAGTTTCCTGGAGAAGCTCTCCCAGCCACTCTCTTAACTAAACTACTCCCATCCCCAAGTCACCTCAACATATGCCCCTCTTTGAGGAACAGAACTATAACTGGTTCCAAAACTGTTTCTATCCCCAGATAAGATAGGACTGAAGGCAGAATATGAGCTTCCTACATGTGTGGATATTCCAGCACAGTGATTATATTTAAGGTTTTTTCCCTAACAGTAAAAGTTTCATTTATCTTTAAAGGTAACCTTGACAGGTCTACTCAAATAAATGAATATTTCCCTCTTGACAAATGTATCTCCCCACAATGCATCTGCATGACCATCTCATCTAAAAAATACAGAGGCTAACATGATTTTGATGCTAACCATCACTGAGAAACTCTCAGGGCTTTTTTTTTTTTTTTTTTTTTTTGAGGGGTGTGAATAGGCATCTTCTTGTTCCTCACAAATTGGTCTCTAGCCTGAATGAGAAATGCAGGAAAGCACAGAGGTGTAAAGGCATGGCATGCGGAGGAAGACTGGGCTGTTTCTATTCAGCTGGAGCTCAGAGAAGGGCCACGGGGATCAGCACAAGATGAGGTCAGGAAGGTAAGCAGAGTTCATATTGGGAGGGTCTCCACACATTTTCTTTCCTATAATGGGAAGCCATCTAAGATATTTAAGTAGGTAATCCATGGGATTTGTATTTCAGTTCTGTGATAGTTTGTGGAGATCATAGAAAAAGGAGAACCTAAAGATAGAAGGAGCCAATTCTTCATTCATGAAGCAGACACTGAGTGCCTGCAATATGCCAGGCACTGTGCCAGGCACTGTGAGTCCAGTAATGAATGAAGTCAACACCATTACTATCCTGGAGCTTGCAGTCGACCAGCATGTGAGGATGGCAGTGGACAGCACTGAAGGACCCAGATGCATTTATGATGTGCATGGGGAATGTTCTCAACACAGTGAATTTGAGATGTTTGTGAAATAGCCACATGGGTAGGTACAAGGAGGCCTACAAATTTAAACAGGAATAGAATTTCTAAAAGTCATTTCATCTGAAGAAAGTCTGCTTTCCTAATCATCATCTGTGGGTTTCTACTCAGAAGAGAACATTTCCCTTGAAGTTTTCCTTGTCAAACTGAGAGGTGAGTAACTTGCCCAAGTAATAGTGCAATTAAGTGGCAAAGCCCCAGGGTTAAGCCCAGGCCTGTGGGGCCAGGGTCTGCCCTCAAAGAGCTGGGTACAGAATAAAAGGTCTGGAGCACAAGCCCCAGGCCTGAATTACAATTGTGGAACTCAGGCACCACTCCCCTTTACTACATAGAAGTTGATTATTGCTGCCCAACGTTGTACAAAAGTCAAGGGAGAGCAGACATAAAACAGACCTGAAACAAACTCTCAGTGGGTCTTCCTCTTCTATAAAAGCAACCCTGACCATCAAACCACTAGCCATCTTTCCTACATCCCTTCTAGAGGCCAAAAACCCCTCACCTACAGAAACCCGCTCTGCTTCATTCACATTTCTTTCAATGCCATTTACATATTTTATTCCACCCTCTTTAATTCAGCAGATCCTTCCTCTCACCCCATTCTGTTCTCAGAGTTTGCTAGTTCTTAGCAAAAATAACAGATTTACTGCGTCAGTTCCCACAATGCACATGTATTTATTAGGTCCTGCCTTAAAGCAAATTCAAACATCTTCTATGATCATTTTTTCCAAGTGTCAGAGATCTGGCAATCCAACTTCGGGATGACTCTTAACATATAGTCTACCATCTGGAGCTGGCTACCCGTAAGTTGTAATATTTCAGTGCCTTTCAGGTACTCTATATGACCTGCTAATTATCTGTCAAATGTAGGCATCAGACACAAATCAAATAGGTGAAAAGAACTTGATCTAATCTCTGTTTTTTTCCAGTTTCTGAGTCTCTGAATACCACATACATCAAGCCTATGTCTTGCTCTGGGACAGCACATACTTTAATGCATTCCCCAAAGCCCACAATTCTATGCAAAGAACTGTTTCCTTTGCTGCTGAGATTAATAAGCTGATTCTCTTTCCTTGCCTGAAAATGTCTGAACAATGTACGGCTGATCCAGCCCCCTCCTTTCCAGAGGGCATGTTGCAATGCCATGATATGAAGGTCTCTAAAACTTGAGTATAGCACTCTGCCCATGAGGAGGAAACTCGGGCTTAGAGGCAACTCTTGACAAGGCTATCTGATTTAATTTGTCCTCTCCTTTGTGGATGAATGTCCAAGGAGACAAGAGCCACCATAGCATTTAGCTTTTATTTCCCTTCCTGAATTCCAGGAAGAAGTCCTAAACTTTTGATAAGCAAACCAACTTCAATTATGTGGGAGATACCTACTCATAAATTCATTCAACCAGTATTTATTGAGCACTTACTATGTACCAGGTCCTGTGCTAAAATAGAGTATAAACAAAAAACATGCTATTCTATGATGACTAACATTAATTCCTGAAGATTTTATATACTATCAGTGGCCTTTGTTTGATGGGTGTTTGGTGTATACAACCCAAATCGTCAATATTAAAAGGAATTCAGCATTTTTTTAAAAAGTGTACTCTTACATTCCCATGGAGCTTTAGGAGGACAGGGATTTTTGTCTGTACTATTCAGGCTGTATCTCTAGCACCTTGAACAGTGTCTGAAACATAGTAAGTACTCAATAAATATTTACTGAACAAATGAATAATGCTCTTGACCCACAGAGAAGAAGGCAATTACCTTCCATATCCCTTAACCAAATAAGTACTTGGGGAATACTAGCACCATCTTCTAACCAACAAACTTAGGAGTAGGTCTACTTTGTAGTCACTGGAAAAGATGTTGTACATAAATTGTCAATGACACTGACTACGATATCTAGCTGTGTGGAAAAGCAGGTTACAAAGCAATACATTCAGTGTAAGCCCATTTTTAAGCCAAAATGTAAATTATGGCTCTTCTGAGTGATGGGCTTTGGGGTAGTTCTTATTTTTCTTCTGTGTATTTTCAGTATTATCTAAATTCCCTGCAATGCACATTTAAAAATATTACTCTAAAAGAAAGTTCATGATCCAAATTTTGATCTGATTTTATCTTCAGTTTGCATTTAGAATCTACTCAAGGCCTTCCATCTAGCTAGAAATTGCAAAACCTCTATTGTAGGAGGTAAGACAGAGTGATGAAGTTCCTAACAGAGGCTGATATTTCATACCAGGCCTGGAGAGAAGAGAGGTGACCCTAAGAATCATCAGATAATGACCAATCAGTGACCTGTGTCAAAGAGCTAATTATGCCAGTTATAACTCTGGGAAGGTCACCTACAGAGATAGGAAAGGTATGAGCACAGAAAAGACAATGCTCCAAACATGAAAAGGGATCTTCTTGAAATCCAGGAGAATAATGCCACCAAAATCCTTTTAACAGTAATCAGCTGTATTTCATTGGTTTCCCAAGACAGACTTTTCCTTTTTTTTTTTTTTTTAATTTTATTTCTTTGAGAGAGAGAGAGAGAAAGAGTGAGCACAAGCGGGCAGAGGGTCAGAGGAAGAGGGAGAAACAGACTCACTGCTGAGCAGGGAGCCCGATGCGGGGCTCGATCCCATGACCCTGAGATCATGACCTGAGCCAAAGGCAGTTGCTTAACCACTGAGCCACCCAGGTGCCCCAAAACAGAATTTTCCTAAACAAGATCAGGAATGTAAAGCCAATTTTTAAAAAAAATTGCTATTCTCTCTCTTTTTTCTCCACTTTCTCACCTAGGAAAAAGGTTAACTAAGATTTCAAAGCTTAGCCTAGCTGCAGCTTCTCTGGAGTTTGGCAGCTGTTGGGTTTTGGTGTGTGAGTGCCAGTTATTTGCTTTGCCAGCAATGTGTTAGGATAATCACCCACTGAAGGATTTCAACACATTACATTTCCCCAGAAGCCTTTGTCTAACAAGGTAATTTATGACCTGTTCAGGAATCTGGTCTTTACAAAACAATAAACTCACACTTGCGCTGGACTTCAAAGCTGCTATTATGAGCCTCGGTAGCAGAAGGCATCCTGTAGCTCAGAGCCAGATCAACAGATAAGTGAGTCTGTAATGCTCTCTTTCAGGCAGGCTGCAAAGGGGACAAGGCTAACAGCCACTTGCAGCAGCATTTGGCTGTTCCTGCAAAATCTGACCCTAAAATTGGGTCCTCTTGACAATGTTAAAATCATTTCACCCACTCTACAGAATGTAAGATCTATAGGATTTAGGAGGTTGACAAGGAACCAGATGCTTCCTATGGGACAGGCAGGTACTCCTGCCCTTGGTAAGATCTCACTGGAATGTTAACAGAAGCCCAGTCCTCCAACCCTGTAGCCAACCTAAGCCCAAAAAGCCACTTTCTGGAAAGAGGGGCATAAGCTTCTCATTGTCTCCAACTGTTTCAACAAGTTCTGGAAGCCAAGGGCATTTTTTCTTTTTTTTGAAGTATAGTTAACATACAATGTTGTATTAGTTTCAGGTATATAATATAGTGATTCAACAATTCTATTACTCATTGCTCATCGAGATGAGAGTACTCTTAATCCCCATCACCTATTTCACCCATCCCTCCACCCACCCCCTTCTGGTAACCACCAGTTTGTTCTCTGCTTTTAAGAGTCTGGTTTGTTTTTTGTTTCTTTCTCTCTCTCTCTCTCTTTCTCTTTTTCTTTTTTTTGTCTTTTTCTTGGTTCGTTTATTTTGTTTCTTAAATTCCACATTAGTGAAATTGGATGGTATTTGTCTTTCTCTGACAGACTTATTTCACTTAGCATTATACCCTCTAGGTCCATCCATGTTTCATTCTTTTTATGGCTGAGTAATATTCCATTCTGTATACACATACACCACATCTTCTTTATCCATTCGTCTATACATGGACACTTGGGTTGCTTCCATATCTTGGCTATTGTAAATAATGCTGCAATAAAAATAGGGGTAAAGCCAAGGACATCTTGCCCATGCACAAATCCTGCATAAATCCTATGCCAGGTTTTTCAGAGTGTGGTCTGTATCCTGCTTACACGAGGATCACCTCAGATGCTGGTTTAAAAAACACAAGTGCCTGGACCCCACTTTGGACCTTTTGTATCAACTCCCAGCTACTGGGCCTCAGAACTGGCATCTTTAACAGTCCAGATGATTCTTACACACACTAAAATTTAAGAAACACTGGGGAGGATGTAGTAGATCAAACTAGGAGTTTAAGCTTGGGGGCCTTGGGATGAGCAAGATCCAGATTCAAATCTAGAAGCCACAATTTATTAGCTGTGTGACCTTGGACAAATGTCTGAATCTTTCTGAACTTTGGTTTACTGATATGTGAAAAGGAAGAAATGTCTCCTAGTTTTGTAGTAAGGAGTAGCTTCTGGCTTTGAAGACATGCCCTGCCTTCCCCTTCAGACTTCTTATGGCTCTCTTTTTTGGTGTCTGGCCTCTGCCTACAGCTTCCCTGTTGCAGTTTGCCCAGACATAGTAAGCTATCGGGTTCACTATTCCAAGCAGCTCCCTGTACTATAGTTCCCATGAAAATACAGGTCTTCCGTTTAAGACACAGGACGCATAATGCAGCTATACTATTTTCATTTCTTTTTCCATTTTTTTAAACAGAACCCATTTTTCCAATCCTATCTTTCATAGAACTTTAATTCATTAATCAGATATTTTTTAAAAGCAGTAGCTCTAAAGGACAGTGGGGAAGGTTTCAATTTGGAGTCCACTTTCCCCTCCACGCCACCTCAAAGCCCCCTCAAGTCCTCAGCTGGGGGAAGTACGCCTGGAGGTGAGGCAGAGAGGCGGGAGGAAGACAGTGAGGAGTCACATGGTGCCAAGATGACACAGAAGCTGGTGGCATCAGTACCAACGCTGGGTGCACAGGGCAGGGAACAAGTTTGCAAAGAGAACAGAATGAGCTCTGTTCCTGATATATTTAGTTTGAGGTCTGTGGCAACCAGATGAGGACACTTAGCAAGGCACTTGGAAATTCACACCTAGAATTACAGGCAGAGATCCAAGCAGAGATATAGAGATGCTTCTTACTTCTAAATCAGTGGTTCCCAAACATGCTATACCTTCGAATCACCTGGGAGCTTTAAAAAGAATTTATGCCTGGGTCCCACCTCCAGAGATTCTGATGTAATTGGTCTGTTGTGGCTGGATATTCAGGAATTTTAAGCTCCCCAGGTGATTCCAGTGTTCAGCTAAGTTTGGGAACCACCGCTCTCGGTGAAAAAGAAAATATTTGGTCCTCATTTAAGCATAACTGTGCAGATGTAGGAAGCTTTATTCAACAACCACACGCTTGGAATTATATTTAAAAAGGCAGAAATCCAAATGTTAATTACGATTTGTACAGGTGACCCTTGAACAACAGGGAGGTTGGGGGCCGTCAACACTCCCCTTCCCCCGTGCAGTCAAAAATCCGAGTATAACTTTTGACGCCCCAAAACTTTACTAATAGCCTACTGTTGACCGGAAGCCTTACCGATAACATAAACAGTCAATTAACATATATTTTGTATGTCATATGTATCGTATATGGTATTCTTACAATAAAGTAAGCTAGGGAAAAAAGAACAAAGAGAAAATACATTTGCAGTATTATACGTGTATTTATTGTAAAAAATCTCCATATAAGTGGATGTGTGGGGTTCAAAGCCCTGTTGTTAAGGGGTCAGTTGTATTAGTTTCCTGAGGCTGCTGTAACAAATTATCACAAATTTGGTGTCTCAAAATAACAGAAATTTATTCTCACACTTCCAAAGTCTGAAATCAGTATCACTGGGTGGAAATCAAGGTGACACAAAGACCACACTCTCTCAAGAGGCTCAGGAGGAGAATCTGTTCCTTGCCCTTTCCAACTTCTGGTGGCTGCCAATATTTTTGGCTTCCTTGTGATCACATCCTTTCAATCTCTACCTCTGTGATCACACTGCCTTCTCTTTTTCTGTGTGCAAATCTCCCTCTGCCTCTTATAAGGAAATATAGGATTGCATTTAGAACCCACCTGGAAAATTCGGGATAATCTCCTGATCTCAAGAGCCTTGATTTAATCACACCTGCAATGTCCTTTTTACCATATTTGGTAATGTTCACAGGTTCCAGGGATTAGGACCCAGTATCACTGAGGGACTATTTAATCTACCAAGGTCAGCCTTCAAGGATTCGTATTCCTCCCACATGCAAAATAAATTCACCCCCATCTTACTAGCCTCTAAAGTCTCAAGCCATTAATGGTACTAGCTCATATCCAAAATCACATCTGGGTGTGAGTCCCAGCTGTCATTTACTACCTGGTGAACCTGGCATCATATTTAGCTTGCCTGAGCCTCAGTTTCTTCCCAGGTAGAATGAAGATAATGACAGCACCAATTTCAATGAGGTTTATATAGTTTATGTGAGATAATATCTGTAAAATATTTATTTAGAGCTGGGCTCATTGTTAGCAGATCAAAAATATTGGCAACTGTCTTAGTCTGTTCAGGCTACCACAACAAAGTACTAAAGACTCAGTGGCTTATAAATGACAGAATTTATCACTCACACTTCTGGAGGCTGGAAGAGCAAGATCAGGGTGCCAACATGGTTAGGTTCTGGTGGGAGCTCCCAGCCTCTTCCAGGCTACAGATGGCTCACTGTGCCCTAACATGGCAGAAAGAGAGCTCTCCGAGTTCATTTTATAAAAGCACTATTCCCATTGAAGAGGGCTCTACCCTCAAGACCTAATCACCTCCCAAAACTCCACCTCCTAAAATCATCACTATGGGGGTTAGTATTTCAACATATCAATTTTGAGGGGCCATAAACATTGAGTCCATTACAGTAACGATGATTAATAATAGCAAACCTTATGAATGTTATCCCAAGAACTGAGGCCCACAACAGGCTATTTGATGAGCTGGTGGGTTTGTAACTAATAATACTAATATCAGCTAAGGATTATGTAGCTCTTTCTGTCAGGCACTATTCTATGTGTTTTATAGATATAGACTCATTTGGCTTTTGGAAATAACCCTGGGAGGTAGATACTATTATTATTCCTATGTTACAGATGGACAGTGAGAGAGAAGTTAATCCCAGGTCGCACAGCTAATAAGTGAGGGAGCCAGGAATTAAACCCAGGCAGACTAGCTCCATTGTCCTTGCTTACAGTCACTATATCATCTCAGTTTTCATTATAAAAAGGGGTAATTTGTAAACAGTATGGATGTTCCTCAAACAGTTGAAAATAGAGCTACCCTACGATCCAGCAATTGCACTACTGGGTATTTACCACAAAGATACAAATGTAGGGATCCGAAGGGGTATGTGCACCCCAATGTTTATAGCAGCAATGTCCACAATAGCCAAACCGTGGAAAGAGCCAAGATGTCCATCGACAGATGAATGGATAAAGAAGATGTGGTATATATACACAATGGAATATTATGCAGCCATCAAAAGGAATGAGATCTTGCCATTTGCAATGACGTGGATGGAACTGGAAGGTGTTATGCTGAGTGAAATAAGTCAATCAGAGAAAGACATGTATCATATGACCTCACTGATATGAGGAATTCTTAATCTCAGGAAACAAACTGAGGGTTGCTGGAGTGGTGGGGGGTGGGAGGGATGGGGTGGCTGGGTGATAGACATTGGGGAGGGTATGTGCTATGGTGAGCGCTGTGAATTGTGCAAGACTGTTGAATTACAGATCTGTACCTCTGAAACAAATAATGCAATACATGTTAGGAAAAAAAAAAGAAGAAGATAGCAAGAGGGGAAGAATGAGGGGAGTAAATCGGAGGGGGAGAAGAACCATGAGAGACGATGGACTCTGAAAAACAAACTGAGGGTTCTAGAGGGGAGGGGGGTGGGGGGATGGGTTAGCCTGGTGATGGGTATTAAAGAGGGCACGTTCTGCGTGGAGCACTGGGTGTTATGCACAAACAATGAATCATGGAACACTACATCAAAAACTAATGATGTATGGTGATTAACATAACAATAAAAAATTTTTTTAAAAGGGGGTAATTTGTGACACAGCAACCTGTCCAGTCTTAAAGGTAACTTCTGTGATTTCCGGCTAGCAGACTTCTAAAGCCCATCCCAGCTTTAGCATCTTAAATATAGCCAAGGAGAAATTTCTGACCTCCTAATTTGTCCCTGGATAGGAGAAATTCAGACTTCAGTGGTTCCAGCTGTCAACCTCCTGCAGCCTTTGGGCAAAGGAACACCCTGACAAGTCCACGCTGTTAACATTGGCACTAACCACCTGGTTGCCAGATTAGTGAGAGCTTGTGAACAGAAATCAGGAGAGTCTGGGGTTCCCACCCAAAGCCATCTCTTTGAACAGGCTGCAGCTGCCTCTAAGGTTGTTCTTTGGCCAGGACGTGGTTGCAAAGTTCACACTTAAAAGTCCATTTAAGAGGATTTAAAAGAAACAACAACAGAAGCAGGTGGAGTAGAAGTGACCTAGTCACCTTTTGCCCTTAGTGCTGCATCAACAGCTGGGAGGAACAGGGCAAGCCAGCAATACTGGATCATAAAGCTCTGTAACTCCCAGCCGGCGGTGGCTTTGAACAGAGTGCCTACCAGGGATTCTGCTCTGTAGCAAAGTGATCCACAATGAGGGAGAGAACTGCAGCTGGGACTCAGAGCAGACATGGATGGGAGCAGTTAATGTCAGTAGTTGAAAATCACCGCCAAAGGTGATTTGACCACTTCATTGCCAAATTGAAGAGGTCTCTTCAGAGCCCAGTTTAAGCACGTTGCTTTTAGGGGTCTCAGGTTTGATGAGGGGCAGCAAGTTTCGCAGAGAATTAAAGATTAGCTGCCTACAACATTGGTTTTCTTTAAGCAGTTCAACTGCCCGTCTTAGTTGCTTTATTAAGTTTATATCCTGAGCTATCCTTCATGGGAAAGTGAGATCATAAGAACAAATACAAGTGGCAAGGGAAGGAGACTTATAGGGGCATATAATTCCTGATTCAAAACCAGGAATAGGTAGGGGTGCCTGGGTGGCTCAGTTGGTTAAGCATCCACCTTCTGCACAGACCATGATTCCGGGGTCCTGGGATTGAGTCCCAGGATCGAGCCCCTCAACGAGCCCCACATCGGGCTCCCTGTGGGGAGTCTGCTTCTTCCTCTTCCTCGGCCCCTCCCCCTGCTCGTGTTCTCTCTCTCACTTGCTCACTCTCTCTCTCAAATAAATAAAAATCTTTTTTAAAAAATCAGGAATATTTAGATTTGAAAAGAAAATATGATGTCATCTATTTTGATATAAAGTGCCAAATTCAAATGAATTACTATTCTTTAGTAACCCTCCCCCTCCCCTCACACCAAAGGAAAAAATATTGCATGTTATCCTATCTTTTTCCAAAAAGAGATTTTGGTTAATATTCTAAATGCTTTTTAAAAGCCACTGGCAGGCGTCTGGGTGGCTCAGTTGGTTAAGCATCTGCCTTTGGCTTGGGTCATGATCCTGAGGTCCTGGGCTCAAGGCCTGCAAGCCCCACATCGGGCTCTCTGCTCAACGGGGAATCTGCTTCTCCCTCTCCCTCTGTTCCTCCCCCCTGCTCATGCTCACACTCTCTCAAATAAATAAATAAAATCTCTAAAAAAAATTAAAAGCCACTGGCTACTTTATATCTAGGATTATAATTAGGGTGACTAGTCATTGCTATTTGCCTGGGACTGGGGTAAACTTTCAGTGCTAAAACCAGGAAAGTCCCAAGCCAACCAGGGCAGTAGGCCACCTTAATTATAAAGCAAGTAAAAGACAGTAATATGTAAGAAGTGAGATCACACACTGGAGTCATATTGCATATTGACTTTTCTGTTTACTACTCAAGTTACTCAACTACTTAATATCACAAATAAAGTCAAATTTTATTGGCCATTTTTGATACCTCTTCCAAAACTGCCAACCTTTGTTGTAGAGAATCCTTCACCCATCCCCATCTACTCTCCTATATCAGGGTCATGTCAGTTCACAAAATGGCGACCACAGTATTATGTTACTAATAAGAGTAAGAAAATTAGGCCATTTATCCCATTTCAAACCAAGAACGTCTTTTCACAGAAATCACAGTCTTAGATTTACTTTTACAGCTTAGTCTTTTGAAAAACACTAACCATTTTCCTCAAATTTACTCAACTGAATCTGTTCATAAAAAGGACTATTTTGATACG
The DNA here is from genome assembly GCF_003265705.2 of Callorhinus ursinus. Taxonomy (NCBI): domain Eukaryota; kingdom Metazoa; phylum Chordata; class Mammalia; order Carnivora; family Otariidae; genus Callorhinus; species Callorhinus ursinus. The sequence goes on from NW_027397087.1 coordinate 25,456,131, forward strand.
TTGGCCTGCCACACCATTGCTCACACTCATGTACACACACGCACACGCAGACATCGAAACCTGTTTGGAAGAGAACATGTTTAAACAGATTTAACCTGTGATATATTAGAAAGAACACAAGCTCAGGAATCAGACTAATCTGACAGAGGGAATGCCTAATGCTTCCTGAAATTCCTCCTCTAAAAATAGACTTGTAATTCTCACCACAACATAAAATATTGGTTAAATAAGGTTGCTTGTTTACATAAGATTCCAGTGAAAATGCTAGAGTTCTAACTATCAAGTATTCTTTGTTTTAAAAAATATAATGGCATCATTTTGCAGCATCTATTGTTCAATTTGACTCTTACCCTAGGAATTTAAGTTTGTAAAAACTTCACATACAAACTGCTGACTTCTTTGTCACTATGGGTTCAAACAGGAGTTAGCAACTGAAGAGTAATAATTGGTAACTGTTCATAACTTTATAAATGAAAAGATCTGAAGCTTAAAAAAGACATTTATTCTTCTCTTCCTGCTGGGAACATATATCTTCTGCAAAGTTAGGTACCCTTGTGATAAGAATGATGTTAGAAATGATGTCCCCAAATAAAACTAGCAGCAAAGTAAATTTGCCCTCTAATTTCAACGATGTAAAATGCTCAGGAGTCCTGAGGCACTGTGACAAATTATTTTTCTGGGTAATCAAGAGAGAACTTCCTACCGAAATTTCTAACATTCATTTTTATTTTAGTATTCTAATTTGCCCCAAATGTTAGTGAGTTGGCCTTTGATTCCATCAATGCCTTGTCTTTGGTCAACACATTATTATAAACAATCTTTGTTTTGTAGTTGCAGGAAATGGAATTTTGGCTGAAAGAGTGTATACTGACTGCAGATCAGCCTGCAGGAAATTTAAGTGGTTCTTAAAACGTATTAAGTATTTGTGTTGTGATTTAAAATTATGAAGGAAAAAAAATCAACATTTATTGAGTAACCGTGCAGACTGTATACTGTAGGTATCCTACTGCAAGGGATTTCATCCTTGCACATCCCGAGGGATAACAACCATCAGTTTCACTCTTGAGGAATCTGAGTCGGAATTAGACATTTCCCCTCTTTCAGGTCTTACCCTGAAGTCCATGCTCTTTTAATATTCTACAGGGCAAACCTGTTTCAACTTGTTCTGTTCAAAACAGGTTGCAAAAGTCTATAAAGGGGGAAAAATTCATGATTTCTCTAAGAAAAATCTCTTAAGCTGTAGAAGCTTAAAATGTTGTAGGACATGTTGTAGGACCTAGTTTCAGTTTTAAGACCTTTTATTGTGTATTCAAAATGTAACTAAGATGTCTAACACTTAAAGTGTGCAAAGCCAAATTCTCTGTCTTCCCTCATTAAATCTACTTTTACTCTTTTAGCCAGAGCCTGATTATGGCAGGGGGTGGGTGGTGGTGGTGAAGGGGAGAGACAAACATACTAACTTAAGTGTTGTCTCTGCTCAGTGTCAGCCATTTCATATCATATCAACCCCAAAACGTAGATATTAAATTTTTACTTTACAGATGGGAATAGTAAGGATAATGTCTTGTGATGTTACATCCTAGCTGTCTGATGTCAAAGCTTATCTTTTGTTTACAATGAAATTTTCGCTCACCATCCACTATAAAACCTAGAAACTTAGAAGTCAACATAAACTTTTTCTTCTTCCTTCTCACATCTAGTTGTTCACTTAATCCCATTAATTCTACCTCTCAAACAAATTGCTTTGTCCCCACTGCTATTACCTTGGTTTGGGTGTTACCAAAATTCCTTACCTGGTCTCTAGCAAAATTTTCCTAACTCAACTCTTGGATGCCTGTTTTTCCCCACACCCACATACATATATACCCAATACACTAAATTGTACCTTGATTAACTTTTGTAAACTCCAAATTGATCATATCCCTTGCTCAAAATCTTTCAATGGTTCACCATTCTTTGCTATGTAAGGTCCAAACTCCTTACAGCAGAAAAGGCTCTTCATTATCTTGTCTCTACAATCTTTTCACTTATCTCCAATCCTTCCCTCATACAACCCCACCAAACCCCTTATAGATTCCAATTCAACTACAAGTTTCTTGAGCTCCTGCTATGTGCCAGGCACTACATTAGCCATGGGGACATAGCAATGAACAAGACAGAGATAGTCCTTGGCCTCGTAGAGCTAAGAGTCTGAAACAGACATTAAACAAGTAGCAGGTAGCAGGATGAATACTATAAAACAGTAAGTACAAGAGCACATGGCAACAAATCACATGAAGGAAAGCGCGATGTTTAACCTGAGATATAGAGAATGGCATAAGTTAGTCCAGCAAAGATGAGAGGGGAAAACCCACTGAGATAAGCAGTATTTCTGTGCACAAACAATGCCTTTGACATATTTCCATGCAAGTTGCTACGTTGTGTTGGACTGGGCATCTCTGCCATCTGCACTACACTGAAGACTTCTAGAGCACAGGGCCAGGACGCTAGTCACAGTTTATAACCTAGTCAGCTACTGTGCCTGGCAGGCCTGAATGGTCAAACGTTTGTTGGTAATAAGGGTGATGACATCAGGCACCTTGTACGCAATACTACTGTGACATGTTGGTAAATTACAGATAAATTGTATATCACTGCTCCAAAACAGGTAATATCCTTATTTTTATAGATACAAAAACTAAGTTAAACTCATCCCCAAAATTAGATACTAGCCAGTAAGAGGGAGTCAGATTCAATCCCAGGTCTATTTGATTTCATAGCCTTTCCATTCCACTGCAGCATACCGCAGCTGATACTTAGAGGGCATACTGTGACTATAATCAGCTTTGTCAGGTGTTAAGTGCCAGGAAAGAAGGAAGTTTTCCTTATTATTGTTAATAATTTGGCGCTCCACACCACCTGGGAGTTTCATGAGTGTCAACCTATTCCCAAAGCTATTTTCATCTCTGGGTACATAGAAAAAGTCCAGTTTCTGGTATAAGACTGAGGACCAGATGACCATAAGTAAACCAACTCTTTGCCAACTAGCAGCTTTCCCCTACCAAAAAGTCTTCTTTAACTATCAAATCTCCTCTGTCAAACTTCACCTGGCATTAAATGTTTCAGAGAAGAGTTGAGGACAGTAAGTCTTTTTTTGGGGTGGGGGGATAGCAAGTCTTAACAAAAGGCCACTGCGCTGGATCCCTGATAATCTGGAGAGGAGCAAGCAGTCCAGAGAGCAGTGAGGGTGTGAGCCAGACTGCAAAGGGCTAAGGAGTGAGAAGATGGTGGGCAAGTTGAAGTAGCAGGTAATGTGTGTGGCAAAACTAGCAGGAGCTAACAGAGAAGGTATTTGTCAGGTCTGGAGACACCCACACGTGTTGTAGAGCAGAGGAAAGGAGCTAGCAGAGGGCAGATTCAATATGCAATTCAGGGGTGCGTGGGTGTGTGCTCAAAGGATGGGGAGGGATTAGTTTTGGCATGATGAATGACACCTATCATCAACAGATGAGACAAAAGGAGGAAAGGGAAGAATTACCATGGAAAAGCTTTGAGATCAGAGGGAACTGGAATCCCCAGTATTAAAAGAAAATTCCAGTTTTCCTTAATTTCTTTACTAAAGGTTGCATGAGACACTTCAGTAGCTGTAAATTTTCAAGCCCCCAGAAGTGCGTTTTGCGGAATGTCTGGGTGTGACTTTGAACAAGAGCTAAAGTAGTAAATTTTAAGAAGCTGCCTGTGGTCATGGCTAGAAGGCTAGAATATAACCACGTAATGTGGAAAAAAGAACAGGGATTGGGTATGCTGGGGACTGGAAGCATCTGAAAGGAAAGAGGAGTAAAGTGGAGGATAAGTAAAGTACATAATCATTTCGTTCTTATATTCATTGGGCCCAGGCTGCATAAATACAGAAAGTGTTCTTCCTTCAGTATATTGCTGTGAGAAGACCACAATAAAAACAGTTTGGAAACTGTAAAGAACCTTGTGTTATTGTTAAATAGATGGGTATGTAGGTGGACGGGTACATGGGTGGAGAGAGAATTGGAAAGATAGGGAGATAGAAAGGCAAATATAATACCTAGATAGAGAATAAAGAATAGAAAGACATTATATTGAAATATTTCAAATATGTCTCCTGATTGGAAGACTATTACATCATTAGGCAGATGAGGAGAAAGGCAAGTGATCTTTTCTCTGACTTTTCACATTTGGCCAATGTCAGGAAAGAGGGTTAGAGAATGGCAAGAAGTTTTACCCAAAATGTGTTTATTTCTTAAGAGCTAAGAGTTACACATGATAAACATTTTTTACAGTGTAGGCAGTGGGAAGATGTTGGATATTGGTTTGTTATAATTTCAAACCCACTTGTTAATGACTTAAGTAGAGTTGTTTTGATCTAAGGGTGAATTTGTTTACACTGAGGAAGCTGTGTCAGGATGTTGTCATCGACATCTGTTGTCGATAAGCACTCAGTTGCTCAACTGTTGATAGGTGCCACTGGGGACTTATCATAAGAACATACGGAAGAGCAGCTATGGCATAATGGACATTTAAACTTTAAATGACAAGAATCTGTGAGGACTTACTGAGAGTGTTTGGTCTGGGCAAGGCTACTGTTCATTGATCAAAATAGCTCTCCCAAAATCTTGAGGCACTCGCTCCAGCCGTGGCGTAGCCAGGCCACTCTTGGTCAGCAGTGGTGTTAAACTGTGCAGCAGTTTTGGGAAGAGAAGGAACTTCTGCTCCTGCCTTGGTGAGGCTACTCCTCATAGGCAGTGTCCTAAGCCGCATAATGGTCCCTGGAGTAATACCTTCTGAGCAGCTCACCTTGCCTGCCAATGCCGGCGCTGTCCCCGGCTAGCTACTCGCCCCACTAGTGAGGGACCTATGCCGGCAGCTGATGTCCAGCTTTAGCTTGGAAGGACCGACTACCCAGAACCAACTTGTAGAAACGTACACCTCAGTTAAATTTAACCTTTATTTCTTTCATCTCCTCTTTGCCTGGAACAATAGTATAATTAATCTATCATTGTTTGAAGTAGGTTAGTTCTTTAATGGCTTATTAAGAGACATTATCCTATATACTACTGGCTTGTGAAATATTATTTCAAATTATAATTCCTGCAGTGAACCGGTGTTAAATAAATTATTGGCAAAGACAATCTCAATCTCTGAGTATTTGCCTTGAACAAAATAAGAAAAGAACCAAAGACTTTTTTGGCTCAGATAGCCCTTGGCCACTGGAAGCCATGGAAAGGAAAATGGGTACAAAAATCATGAGCAACAAAGATGAGAGGATGTAAAGACTTGTTGTGAAGCAAAATCGACAATCAAAATTTAGGTTAGCAGGAACAGATATTAAGCTGAAATCAGAGAGATGACACTAAGTGAACCTGAGTTTAGAGTTTTAATTCTTGCTCCATATATTATGAACTTAGGTTTGTAATGCATTTGTAGTTAATAATTACATATTTGTCTCACTAAGTTTTACTTTTTAAACTTATATTTCTATTTTGATGGAGATATTCATATATGTTTTCTAGGAAATTTGTATTTTAGTGTGAACACTTCTCATCTATTAGCCCCAGTAGGAGAATTTCATTTCCAGGAGAGCAGAATCATTCTTCTTTAGGATAATTAGAAAAAAGAGAGAAGGCACAGGCTTCCAGTTATAGAATAAATAAGTCATGGGGATAAAAGGTACAACATAGGAAATATAGTCAATGGTATCATAAGAGTGTTGTCTGGTGACAGATGGTAGCTACACTTGTGGAGAGCACAGCATAATGTATAGAGTTGTTGAATCCCTATGTTGTTCATCTGAAACTAATGTAACATTGTGTGTCAACTATACTTGTTAAAAATTAATTTGAAAAAAAGGGGGTGCCTGGGTGGCTCAGTCGGTTAAGCCTCTAACTCTTGATCTCAACTCGAGTCTTGGTCTCAGGGTCATGAGTTCAAGCCCCACTTTAAAAAAAAAAGGGGGGGGAGATGGAAACCTGGGGATGAAATTGTGAAATAATGTCACTGATGGAGAAGGAAAAGATATAAATGTTTTAGTAATCTATACACCCAATGCAGGACCCGAACTCACAACCCTGAGATTAAGATTCGCATGCTCTCCTAAGTCAGCCAGGTGCCTTGGAAAAGATACTTTTATAATAAAGCTGTACAAAATATCTATATGCCTATAATTCCCAAATTTATAGTGACAGCTTACCTTGTACCTCAATTTGGACCCAAATATCCAGTTGCCTCTCTTGGCTGCCTTACACACTTAATTAGCATATCCAAGATAGAACTCCTGATCTACTCTTCCAAATCTACTCCTGTAGCTGCCCCCATCCCTATTAAAGTCAATTTTACTCTTCTAATTGTTCAAGCCAAAAACCTGTGAAGCAATCCTTGACTTCATGTTCCTCATCTGATCCATCAATAAATCTGTCCTCTCTTTTCAAAATATACATCCAGAATCTGACTCTGAGCCTAATAGCCTCTTCATTGGTTTCCCTGGTTCCATCCATGCCCCTCTTTGGTCTATTCTGAAGACAACAGCTAGAGTAATACTTTTGGAGCATAAGTCATACCATGTCACTTGTCTCATAATTTTCCCATAGTTTCCCATTTTCCTCAGATTAAAAGCCTTGCCATGGTCTACAAGCATTTATATTTGTTCCCTCTGCCTGGGACCTCTGCCTCAGACTCCCCATATCCACATGCTCCTCCCTTATTCTCCTTAAGCGTTTACTTGAATGTCACCTTCTCAGTGAGGTCTTCCCCAGTTATATCATTGAAATTGCAAATTTATCTCAGCCCCATTTTCCATTTCTTAGCATCCCCTGCCCCCTTCACTGATTTATGTTTCTCGGTACCGCTAACCGTTATCTAAAATTTATATATTATTTATTTATCTTACTATTGTTTATCTACTCCCACTAAATTTGTAAGCTATATAAAAGCTGGATTTTTTCTGTCTTATTCACAGCTATACCTTCAGTCCATTAAACAATGCCTAAACAGTAAATAGTAAGCATTCAGTAGGTGTTTATGGGAGGAAGGAAAAGAGGAACGAAGGAAGGAACCAACCAAGAGCTTACAAATGTGTTCCACCAGTGTCTGTGGAATGGTAAATATAAAAACAATTTGTTGGAAGTGAACTCAATAACTCCTGAACAATATATTCAGAAAAGCATCACACATTAAGAGAAATACAAGACTCAAGCAAAAAGACTGCTTAGTATGCATATCTGTAAACACACACAAACATATAAACATGCGCACATATACAGAATGAATTTACAAGTCTTCTAATGATACTGCAAAGAAACAATTTTTTTGTTTTGTTTTTATTTTGTTGTTATGTTAATCACCATACATTACATCATTAGTTTTTGATGTAGTGTTCCATGATTCATTGTTTGTGCATAACACCCAGTGCTCCACGCAGAATGTGCCCTCTTTAGTACCCATCACCAGGCTAACCGATCCCCCCACCCTCCTCCTCTCCAGAACACTCAGTTTGTTTTTCAGAGTCCATCGCCTCTCATGGTTTGTCTCCCCCTCCGACTTACTCCCCTTCATTCTTCCCCTCCTGTTATCTTCTTTTTCTTTTTACTTAACACATGTTGCATTATTTGAAGAAACAATTTTCTATAGAACAAGAGATAGTCACTGGAAACCAATGATAACAATTTCATTATTACTAGTTGAACAAAGTATATAAACATCACTGAGACTGCCTTTAATTGAAGGTGTTGTCTCTAGTGTTTTAGCTTCGTAAATACATTACCATTTAGTGGGCTTTCACTCTTGGCTCCCCAATCATATTTTTCCCCCTCGAGTCCCAAATTTCTTAATTTCAAATTTTCTTACAAGAGTAATTATCAGGAACTAAACCCCTAAGCTGTAGAGGGACTTCTGTGTTCCTTTCTAAGCCTTAAAATAAATGACACCTGAATTTATTCTCACCTATTGTTAAAACAAATACCTGAATGAGCATCTCCAATGTTGGAGCTCATGATTGTTCATTTGTGCAGCTTGCACTGAGAGTTGATGCCAGGCAAGATTTCATTTCTCCTCAATCCCGTGAGATAGCAGATGATATCACAATTATTTCCTTTTATCAAGTGAGCATTAGATAAATAATAGCCATAAAAACAAATATAAGGAAATAGCAAAATAAATTCAAAGAAGAAACAGGAAAGGGGCACCTGAGTGGCTCAGTCATTTGGGCATTCGACTCTTGGTTTTGGCTCAGGTCTTGATCTCAGGGTCCTGGGATCAAGCCCAGCCTCAGGCTCTGTGCTCAGCACAGAGTCCATTTGTCCTCCCCCTCTGCCCCTTCCCCCACTCCTGTGCTCACTCTCTTTCTCAAATAAATAAATAAATAAAATATTTTTTTAAAAATGAAAAAAAGAAATAGGAAGGAATTAATGAAGATATGAGACAATTTATAAAAGAGAAAAGATCAACAAAAGAGAATTGGCTGTCTGAAAAAGTTAATAAAATTTATACGTTGCAGCTGATATTGATCAAGAAAAAAAGGCACAAATAAGCAATATAAGGAATGCAAATGGAGACAACACTACATATTCTTCAGATAATTAATAGAGAATGAGGATATTATGAACTACTTTTTGCCTCTATATTTGATGGTTTATATTAAATGGACACATTCATGGAAAAATTTGACTCAAGAAGAAACAGAAAACCTAAATAGTTGCAAATCCATAAATTGAATTCATAGTGTAAAAAATCTTCCAATAAAGAAAATGCAATACACCCTGCTGGCTCTTGCAGCAAGTTCCACCAGACATAAAATTAAGATATAATTACAACTTTACACAAGCCTTCAGAGAATAGAAAAAGAGGCACATCCCCCGCTCACATGAAGCCAGTGTAACTTTGATTTCAAAATTTCACAAGGACCATAGATGAGAAAGGTAAATCATAGGCCAATATCATTCATGAACATCAATACAAAAATTCTTAAATTATTTGTAAGCAAAATCCAAAAATATTTGCTTTATATCAGCATGCAAGCTTCCCATTTGATCAAAGTAATTCTTAACAAATCAGAGTTAGGTGGAAATGCCTTTATCTGATAAGGGATATCTATAAAAATCCTAGAACAAATGCCGTATTTAATGGTAAAATATTAAGAGCTTTCTCTTTGAGTTCTCAAACTCAAAGAGAACTGAGGATGCTTGCTATGATCACTCCCATTAAACCTAGGACCTTGTACTGGAGGTCCTAGACAACACAGCAAGAAAAAGAAAAGTTGTAATTTTGGAAAGGCAGAAATAAAGCTCATTATTTGTGGATAATATGATTATGTAAGTAGAAAGTTTTTTTTATCTACAGTTGAATTATTAGAATTAACATGAATTTGAAATTTTGAGATACAAAATCAATATATCAAAATCAACTGAGCGACATTAATGAAGATCTAAATATTTGGAAGAATATGCCATAGTCAGAAGTTGGAGAACTCAATAATGTTCTCAATTCTCCCTACATTTACTTACAGATTTAAAATAATGTACCAGTTCAAATCTCAACAGGTTATTCTGGAATAATTCAAGATGATCATAAAATTCACATGTAAATGCAAAGGGATACAAAAATCCAAGATACTTTTTTTTTTTTAATTTGAGAGGGAGGGAGAAAAAGAGAGCATGAGCCAGAAGGAAGGACAGAGGGAGAGGGAGAAGTGAGCTCCCTGCAGGGAGCCCAGTGAGGTGAGGCTCAATCCCAGGACCCCAAAATCACGACCTGAGCCGAAGGTAGATACTTAAGCGACTGAGCCACCCAGATCCTTTTGAAAAGAATTCTTGGGAAGTCTTGCTGTACCAGACACTATGTGTCTTAAAAAGCTATGTAAGGGGCGCATGGGTGGCTCAGTCAGTTAAGCATCTGTCTTCAGTTCAAGTCATGATCCAGGAGTCCTGGGATCAAGCCCCACATTGGGATCCCTGCTCATCTCCCTGCTCAGTGGGGAGTCTGCTTCTCCCCCCTTGTGCTCTCTCTCTCTCAAATAAAATAAAACAAAACTATGTGAATCAAGATGTTGTGGAATTGGTGCAGAGTTAAACAGACCATTGAAACAAATTAGAAAGCCCCAAAATAAACCCTGAAAGGTGTACCTGCCTGGCTCAGGCGGTATAGCATGAGACTCTTGATCTCAGGGTTGTTAAATCTGAGCCCCACATTGGGTGCAGATATTACTAAAAAAAAAAAAATCTCTCTTTAAAAAAGAAATAAACCCTTACATATATGGGCACAATATATGACAGAGGGGGCAAAGCAGAGCAGTGGACAAAGGACAAATTTTTCAGTTAATGATTCTGGAACAACTAGGTACTGATAAAGGAAAAATTGAAGTTAAAGCCCTATCTCATACAATATGCAAATAATAATTATAGATGGATTAAACAATTAAATGTAAAAGACAAAGCTACAAAGATTTTATAAGATAGCATAGGAGAATGTATTTATGATGTTAGGATAGAGAAGGATTTCTTAATCAAGACACTTAAAAAATACTAACCATAGAGGGCAAGATCACAAATTCTACTATGTTAAAACTATATTTACCAAAAACAGTTTTTGTCATTAAATGGGTAAAGATAATTGCAACACATAATATTAATGAAGACCTAGTAACCAAAACATATAAAGAAATCCTACATGCCACAGAAAAAAGATATCCAAGAGAAAAATTTGGACAGGGGTCTCATATAAGAGGAAATCCAAATGACCAATAAACACATGATAATATAAGCAATCTCAGTTAAGGAACTGAATATTCTATACCACAGTGAGAAACTATTATATTCCCTTCAATTTGACAGGAGATAAAAATTCTGATCATACCAAGTAATGGCAAGGATATGGAGCATAGGAACGCTCATACACTACTGATAGCAAGTAAACGGTCAACCATTTTGGAAGTAGTATGGCATTATCTCATAAAGTTAGAGATAGGTATAGTCTTTGGCCCAGCAGCTCCACTCCCAAGTATATAACCTGTAGAAATGCAGACTATACATAGTGAGAAACATGTTCAAACTGTTCATAATTGCCAAAACTGGAAACTACACAAGGGGAAGCTGGCTGCTGTCGGCAATAGCCCATAAAATCTCAAAGGCTTAAAACAATAGAAGTTTATTTCTTACTCCCATAATAGCCCAGTGTGGATGCTCCTAAAAAGGGGGCTCTCCTAGGAAGCTCTCATCCCAATGGTGATTCAGGAACCCAGGGTTTCTCTAACTTGTGGCTTGCATACATGGCTTCCAAGGTTACCCAGAGGTCATCTCCAGGCTAGATGAAAAGATCATGGAGGATTATACATGGGAGATTCCTATGGTCCGGGTTAGAACCCATGTCCATATCTTACTGGAAGGGAGGCTGGGAAAGGTAGTTCAGATGTCCCCAGGAGGAAGAGGAACCCAGGAAAAAACAGAGGTAGTGATTTGCTATTAACCTCTACCATAAACCAAACTATCCATAAACAATAGAATAGATAAATTGTGATATATTCATTCAATGGGCTGTGCTCTGGCAATGTAGAGCCACACACAACACACACAACAAAGTGAACGAATCTAACAAAAATAATGGGGAACAAAAGAATGTAGGCCCAACAGATACTCAGAAAGTGGTTTCATTTCTATCTGTATCTATATAAATATGTACAGTTCAAAAGCAGACAAACCTAAACTATGTTATTTAGATGATGTACATTGGTAATAAAATTAAATAGAAAAGCAAGAGAATTGTTACAATAAAAATTGTGATAGAACCCCTGGGGGAAGAAGGGTTTTACCGTTGGGAAGGATATACTGAGGGGCTGGCAGTGTTCTATTTCTTAACATGAGTAGTGATTATACCGATGTTCATGCACTTTTCCTCACACGTATCACATTTTACATCCACACACAAAAGTGCAAAAAGCCAGATGTGTTTTCCACCTTAACATAAAAGAAACATGCTATTTGGTACAGAGAAAAGCAGTTTCCCTGTGGCTGGAGCACCATTGCCCTCTAGCAAACCAAGCTTCATTGTTTCCCCTACAAGAAAGTGAACACCCTCCAGACCTAATTTTCTCTGATTTACCATTTTGAAAGGGAAGAAAAATTTGTACTACCATTTGACATAATTGCCAAACACCCAATTTTGTCCCTGTAGGTCACTCTGTAAATGTTATTATCTGCTGTTGTCCTCCATAATTACTGCCCGTTTCCTGAGTTGATGAACAGTTTCTGCCAGTGCCTAGTTTTGCAGTTAACAAAATGCCATTTTGCTACCAGCGTTACTACTCCTCTCATGATCTCTTTATCTTTGTTTCCTATAGTAACTTGTAAATTCCAGTGACTCATATCTCTCTTGTTCCAGACACTTAACTTTCAAATCTGTATTTTCCACCCTCCAGTGCACAATTTGTTTTATATTCTGTTGCATCTCCCTTTCATCATCGAATTCTACAGCTGGGAAAAGCCTTCGTCCTGTTACCCAGCCTGAACACCTTTGTTTTTCCATTTCACAGACTCAGGAATCCATTCTCGGGTAGCGACTCAAACACTCAGCTTTTGAAGGTAGATAATTTGAAGTATTCCCATGTCCCCCTGCATAAAAGGCATTTGTACTGGTGTCCTTCAGCAGAAACTTCTCTCTGCCTCCTACTGAGATATCCAAAGGGCTGGTTGGCTTCCAGCCCTGGGTTCCAGAGATGGTGGCATTTTAATGGCAAGATTCCCACTACCTCTTGATCGTGAAATGGATTGGAATGAAATGTTTGATGTAAATGGGAGTAATAACAGGGAGAGCAAAGTCGCTCCCTCCTGAAAAAGTCTCAGCTGCATTTCTAGCTTACCTATCAGACCCAAGGTTCAACCAAGTGGTAGAAAGGCAGATCTTAGAAGGTCTTTTCATGCTCTGAGATATTTATAGTAGCAACTGCTTTTCTCTAACTCACTCTTCAGAAGGAATAGTATTTGTGACAGTAGCTGGCGGGGGGCATTTGGGGAGATATTTCTTTTCTGTTTTTCCTCCCTGAGTCAAATTAAGGAGAACTAAAAGCTGGTTTTCAACCTTTTAAGAGTTAAAAGCTGGCTGTATTAGTACAACTTACAGACACACCCTTCTGAATGAATTACTTCTTCAGAGATAAAGAGCCAGCTATAGAACTAATATTTATAAACCTAATAAGTAAATAAATGAGCAGGCCCAAAAGTTGTGAATCAATCATACAGAAACCATCAGATCTGATATAATTTATTATTTATCATTTTCCAATGATTTAACATATGATTTGGCTATCGTTTATTTCAGTGGGTTTCACCTTCAGATTCAAATTTTCCATTCAGGCAGATGTTGTAAGGGCATTTTAGGAGGAGAATCATATTGCCCCTAAGTGTGATTTTATGCAGGGCTGCATGGCCCTCTCTTCTATTGTAAACTACCTGAGATAAGCCTATGGTAAAGAATCTGTATCTATTTTGATTTTAAAGTAAGAGTCTTTTTTTTTTTTAATGGCACTTACTACTTTAAATAACAGACTGGCAAAAATCCAATCAATTTAAAATGATTCAGTTTATCACTGTGGGCATTTCAAAAGATAATGTAGAATGTTAGAGTTGGCTGTGAAGAAAAAAAAAAAGCCAGATTTGAAACTGTACCAACTGAAAAAAGGAAGCATAGTATTTTCTTGAACCTACAGATCTCAACCATTAAAATGACATGATTTTAATACTTACCATGTCTGCATCTTCGCTTATGTCATGACCTAGTTGAAAAAACAACTTATTTTTAAACAGACCTGCATAATAGAGGAGTATTTCCCATGGAAAAACAAAATTTTCTAACTAATAGAATGTATTGATCATATAAAGGCTCATCAAACCTATCACCTGCATACGACAGTGCTCTGAGTCCTCAATGATTGCTTGGAGACAAAATAGTTAAAAGAGAAGTGCCTAAGTAAAATTCAAAATACCCATGTAGAAGGTGGGTTGCTATTTTATTTTTAAACTTTCACCAACCTGATCTTTTTTTAAAAAAGTGTTTTCTTTATAAAGAAGGATAAATAGGATTATTTAAATGATGTTTCATAATTCAGCTACTCAGGAAATGATAAATTAAGGCTACGACCTCCTAGATTCTCAAATTGGCCATGCACACACATAACTGATAGGCTGGCAATTTTCACCTTAAATAGTCTAGATTTACCTGGTTAATCTTACATGTTGACTAATAATATAAAGTGCGATCTCTTACTTTGTACTATTGGTTGATTCCTTGCACACATAATATTTTTTAGAAAGTCTTACTATTTATAGGGAAAAATGGTTAAAGAACATTCACTTTTTTCTCTATGTTGGATATACCCTCCTCTCCTAAAAGTATGCTCTCTAAAAACAAAAACAAAAAAACTAAAGGTGTCTTAAAGTACAATAAATCATAAAACAAAATTTAAATATCAGTAGTGTATTTGTGGGTTGGGGAAGGGAATGTGTGTGGGGATGGTGGGGGAGGGGAAGGAGTTTAGCCTCTGGTCTTCAAAGAAATATAGGAGGTTACTGTGTTTTCATGCTTCCTGAGCCTCCAGCTTCTGCTCACCCCTAGAGGACACAGACTCTCCTCCCAGATCCCAACCCTGTCCAGTGCACTCCTATTCTATGTGTCAACACAACCAGCCTGGGGTTGTGCCCTAAATACTGGAAAGCCACAAATCACTGGTTCAAATAGACCCGCTTCTTCAAAGGACAGAGTGGGGAGTGGTGAGGGAAGAGGGAGGAGAGATGCTTAAAGTGATTTACGACCCCCCTAGGAGAGGGGTTTTGGCACCTGGGCCATTGTGCTCTGGACAAGGATCTGGCAAGTAACAAGAGACATTGAAATGTACGAGGGGCTGATTAGGATGGTTCAATTTTCCCTGGATTAGTCAGGCATTTGATATAAATAAGTAAACACCAAAATCACCTCTACCACAGCCCAAACCTCTTTCTCTTTTCACTCTTTTCTCCCCCTAAAGAGTGAAAGGGACTAGAGATTAGAAAAAGAGGTCTTGTGTATTCAAAGTGCTAATTCAGAACTTCTTTCTCTAATGCACTCATGAAACATTTTAATTGTCTGACTTTGCATTCAAAAGCCTTGTTTGCAACTCCTAATTGCAGACTGCTTTGAACAAATAATTGAAATGCATGACTTGTGGGGCCTGCTTAAACAATTATAATGTGCTTTGCCGCTAGGTGCTGGTCCCCCTCCCACCCCTGTCCCTTTTTGCATAATGACAAGCAGCCAGCTTGATATTTGCAGCCAAGTTAAAACCTTGCTAATTTGCTGCATGGCAATCTGGGTCTGTGGCAGTGTCAGTACCTGCATTAGTGCTTGCAACAGCAAAAATGGCTCTAATAGTTCAACTGAATGTTAAGAAGACCTTTTCATTTTCTGCTGAGAGAATCCCACTGGGGTTTTGTTTTCAAAATACAAATCTTTCATGTGCCTGTTAGTTTTGCATCTACACACAATTTATGGAGCTATTTCCCTGAAAATTCTCCCCAACCTGATTCTACAGAGTCTTCAACAAATAGGTTCCTTCCTTTCAGGGGGCTCAGGTTTAGAAATGAAAAAAAAAAAACGTCTATTTCCTAGGAATGCCCCAAGACTGGCCATACCCAGCCACTGAAGACCACACACAGGGTTGCTACTTTCTGAAAAGGGGCTGTGACTCTCACTTTTCGAATCTAGAACACGGTGCCAGATGTGCCTCCTTCTAGCCTCGTTGTCAGGACTGAGAGGCTTAAGGGAATGAAGGTTGTGTTCACTCATGATTTGAACATTATTTTTTTAAATTTTTTTAAGTTGTGGTAAAATAGAGATAAAATTTACCATTTCAACTATCTTAAGTGTCCAGTTCAGTGGCATTAAGTACATTCACATGCGACCACCACCACCATCCATCCACAGAACTCTTTTCATCTTGTAAAACTGAAACTTTTTACCTGTTAAACAGTAACTCTTCGTCCCCTCCTCAGTCCCTGACAGCTGTTTCTACTGTCTCTATGAATTTGATTACTCTAGTTTGAGCCTTTTTTTTTTTAAACCCAACCTTACATATTTTAAGGTCACTCTTTAGGAATAAGCTATGCCTGGGGCGCCTGGCTGGCTCGGTCAGTGGAGCATGCAACTCTTGATCTCCGGGTTGTGAGTTCAAGACCCATGTTGGGTAGATATTAAAAAATCTTTTTTAAAAAAGGAGTAAGCTATGCCTTTATTGGAATCATCTGGCTCAGTAATTAGCAATTCTCACATTACCTTATTTCTGTTTAGGATGTTGGATGAAAGGAACACTTAGCAGATTAAAAAAAGTAAACTAAAAAGAATTCACTATTTTAAGATCTCAACTCTGCCTGCTAAAAATAGCACTAAAGATATCTTCTTTGTTCCCAGGTGTCTCCCAGATACAGTCAGTTGTCTTGGCAGGTGGTTGGTTACAGTCAGAAGAGGGAGCCTCCAGAGGTCTAGGCACTGTGTTTTATCTTAGTTCTAAGTGCTCATGATGACCCATGAGATAAGAATTGTCTTTTTTACAGTTGGGAAGATGGAGCTCAGAAAAGCTGGGTAAGTGGCTCTAAGTCACACAGTGACTCTGTGGGGATACTGGGATGGGAAACTGGGATTCAAGCCAGGTCAGTGGGACTCAAAGCTCTTTTCAAGTCACTGAGCAACACAGCAGGAAGGATCCATAGGAAGTGGTGGTTCAAAGACACTGGCTGTTTGGCAGGGGGAGTGGGGATTAACACAGCTTGTCCCAGGACACAGGTGTAACACGTGTGCGGGGCTAAGGGGGGGGAATTCCCCATCATTGTTATGAATATCCCGCATCCTGCCTGAAGTAAGTTGCACCCAGCAGGTGGTATTAGAATCCTCTTTGAAACACTAGTGTTTCTTGGTCTTATCTCCAGAGAAGAGCCCAAAGTCTCTTCATAACCCACTTTTGAGCTAAAAACGCCATTCATCTCAAAAACAATGGCTGGCCTTTATTGAGCAGTTACCATGCACCAAGCTTTGTGTATGTCTCATTGCAAACTAAGGCAGCCTTACTCTCAAGTTCACACATTTAACACTACCCAAGACAAGATCTTCTAACATAAAATACAAGTGAAGCAGCTGAGCCCCATTCAACCCCAAACCTTCTTTGGAGAGCCTGTGCGTGTAACACTGGACTATATTGTCCCAAGTAAAATGCACTTCTCTATGATGGGTGGACCAAGCCATCTGAAGTATGTATTTGGGTCTTCCAAATTATATATAGTAAATGACTGAAAGCATCAGCTTTGCTTTTCTAGTCAGGTAAAGTCCCTCTAGATATCCACTACAGAGCTGACTCTAGGATGAAAAAAAAAAAAAAAAGACAAACAGCCTCAATCATGGATGGAGAAACTTGTTTTAGTCATCTTGTTGGCTAAAAAACCACATCCAATGTTCTTCTGCTCCCTAGAAGCCCAAATTAAAATTTCAAATCTGTGCTATGGAAAACAAATGATGCATACATCTGCTACAGATTTCTCCAGAAAATATTCATTCACTCACAGAAGAGTAGTTAAGAGCTCTGACTTTGGAAACTCAGGTTCAAATTCAATGTCTGTCATTTATTGGCTGTGTGATCTTGGGCAAGTTACTTAACTTTCCTGTTCCTCAGTTTTGTCATTTGTAAAATGGGAATAACAAAGGCACCTACATCAAAGAAGTAGTTGAAAGGGCTACCTAAGCACTGAAAAAATAGTACCTACTATTATTATTTTAAGTTGAGAGGTAATTTGGCCTCCAAAATATTTTTGCCAAAAACATTTCACCCAAATTTAACCAAACTTTTGCTCTTACTTGTAGGTTTTAGAATACACAAGGGATAAAAGAACAAGAGACATGATACTACAAGGGAAAAATATCAGACGCTTCCAGAATTGTGATACATTCTATAGGACAACTGGTCAGGAGCCCCCTACTGATTATTAACTAACAATGAGTCTTCCAATTAGTCTAACACTTCTACGTCTGCCCTATGGCCACTAGTCATCATCACAAGCCTAGGCATAGCAGGTCTCAGGCCCATATTGTCACTGGAGACCTAGTACCATGTCCAGTGCAGATAGCTAGTTGTTTTGCCTTAGCCAAACAGCTAATAAGTACTGAAGGAAGATTAAAACATCCTTTCCCCAATACCTGTTTTTCTCAACTCCCCTTGCCCTGCACCCCACCCAAACTACTATGCCTCAAATGCTGAGATCATTTTGATCTGGCTTTTGTAACTGCAGTTAGTAGAACAGCTGAAACAGAACAACCACAGAAAAACTGAAACCTACCCCACATCTCGGTTCTGATTTACCTTTTTGTACATTTGAGTCATTGGCTACCATCTGCTGAACTAGCTACCTGACTCCATCCTCAGGGGCCACAGCTGACTCAATCCGCCCCATTTGCTTGGTGAAAGAGGGCACATTCAAAGGTAAACCAGCTCACTCTGCAGTTTGCTCTTGATTATTCACTAAGACTTTCAGGGCTTATCTATGAAGTGTTAATGGAAGAACCCAAGTCTGTGAATGTGACCCTCTTTGCCCAGCATCTAGCCCAAACCGGATATAGGCAAGTTCTTAGATATGTTTTCTGCAGAGGATCTCTTTTCATCATTCATCTTCAAATACTGACCCGACCTGAAGGGACACCCACAAAGCTGGGACAACTTAAGCATCGAAATGAACAGCTGACTGTAATGGAATGAAGCACCTTGAATATCTAAATATCCATGAGTCCATCACAATACTCAAAAAGAGCAAGCAAGCAAACAAAATCCTCACTTATTATCAGTGGAGTTGGCCAATATACCAAGGAAGGAAGGAAGGAAAGAAAAAGAAAAGAAAGAAAAAAAGAAAAGAAAAGAAAAAGAGAGAAAGGAAGAAAGAAAAAGAAAATCGGTAAAGAACTGTTTCAGGATAACCATTAAGCCCCAGTTCATGAAGTAAGATCTTCTTTATGGATGAATACTGGGTAATATAGAAGAAATGATAAAATTAGAAAATCACCATTTTTGCAATCCATAAAAGAATAACAGATTTAAACAAGGGTCATCTATGCATATTAGGGGAAAGCTTAATAGGGAATTAGATTTAGCTGGTGTCAAAGTATGACCTCCCCCAACCAGATTTCTCACCAGTCACAAGGAGAAGCCATGTTGGGGATCAGGCTATGTGATATAAACATGAGATCAGTCTTAGCACTACAAAATTAGGACAGCCAGACATTAAATACTCTTTATGAGATTCATATAAAGTACATAGCACCACCTATAAAATATTCTTCTCAAAAATATTTCATCCAAATCTAGCCAAGCCTTTAGATACTACTTCCAAGTTAGAGGAAAGAGCAGAGGAAGAAAAACAAGATAAATGACATCACAAGAGGAAAAAAAATCAAGCAATTCAAGTATGTGATATATTCTACAGGACAACTGGTATTGCATCCTCAATAAATCAATGTCATGAAAATGGAGAGGAAACAAAGAGATGGATCCTAACATAGATAATACACGAGAATTAAAATTATGGAATTCTATCATTTTCTGGAAGCTGACTTTCTTTCTAGAACAGTGCCCAGGGCAAGAACTAGGCCATACTGAGCACTCAATACACATTTGTTAAATGAAAGAATGAATAGTAAGTGAATGAATAGATGAGATCAAAGAAGCTCAGAGGGCTGAGTGCTGTACTCAATGGCAGGTGGCTGTTCGGTGGTAAAGCTAGGACTAAAATTTGATCTACTGGTTCCTAACCTTGAGTTTCTTCCCTAAGTCTCTAGTTTTGCTTTTTCCTATATAATTTAGTTCTAGATTTAAGAAGCCTTAAGAGACATAACAACCAAAAGTAATGTGTGGTTCCTGCTTGGATCTTGGTTTGAACAAAGCAGCTGTAAAAAACATTTTGAGGACAACTGAGAAACTCAACAGGGACTGGCTAATAGATGACATTGAGGCATCTCTGACAATTCCGTCAGGTGAGAGAACAGTATTGTGGTTACACAGGAAGTGGTCCGTCCTTATTTTCTAGAGAACTAAAAATTTTAGAGGTAAAAGTTATGACACTGGTAATTTTCTTTAAAATACTCAGCACAGGGCACCTGGGTGGCTCAGTTGGTTAAGCATCTGCCTTTGGCTCAGGTCATGATCCCAGGGTCCTGGGATAGAGTCCCACATCTGGCTCCTTGCTCAGTGGGGAGCATGCTTCTTTGTCTGCCTGACACTCCCCCTGCTTGCGCTTGCACTCTCTGACAAATAAATAAATAAAATCTTTTTTAAAAAATTTAAAAAATAAAATACTCAGCACAGGGGCACCTGGCTGGCTCACGCAACTCTTGATCTCCAGGTTGTGAGTTTGAACCCCACTTTGGGTATAGAGATTACTCAAAAAAATTTTTTTTAAAGATTTTATCTATTTATTTGACAGAGAAACACAGTGAGAGAGGGAACACAAACAGGGGGCATGGGAGAGGGAGAAGCAGGCTTCCCGCAGAGCAGGGAGCCCCATGGCAGAGCTTGATCCCAGAACCCTGGGATCATGACCCAAGCTGAAGGCAGACACTTAATGACAGCCACCCAGGCACCCCTCAAAAATTTTTTTTAAATTAAGAAAAAATACTCCAGCACAAAGAATTTGGTGGACTACTTATGGTAACATGTTGATAATTATTTAATCTGGGAAATGGGTACATGTGTATTTATTAGACTATTCTTTGTTTAAAAAATGTTCATAATAGGAGCACCTTGGTGGCTCAGTCAGTTAAGCTTCTGACTCTTGATCTCAGTGTCAGGTCTTGATTTCGGGATAATGAGTGCAAGCGCTGCTTTGGGCTCCACACTGGGCATGGAGCCTACTTTTTTTTTTAAATCTTGTTTATTTATTTATTTTAGAGAGAAAGTGTGTGTGTGTACGCGCACGCACGCACACACACACACAAGTGGGGAGAATCAGTAGATCAAATATTGATCAGCATAAAAATACAATAGTTCTCTCAAGATTTTAAAACTGGCATTGCATCAACATGTTGATCTAGGATGCACAACCTCCAGAGCAGAGAAAGCAAACTGGTAACCCATGGGAGGGACGGAGAGGGGAAGGGAGAGAATCTCAAGCAGACTCCCTGCTAAATGTGCAGCCCAGTGCAGGGCTTGATCCCACAACCCTGAGATTACCACCCAAGCTGAAACCAAGAGTCTGAAGCTCAAACAACTGAACCACCCAAGTACCCCACGTGAAGCCTACTTTAAAAAAAGTGTTCATAATAATAACATTGATAACTAGATAGGAGACAGAAAGAGAGAAGGAAAGACAGCATGATGGACAGACAGATAGAGACCCCAGCCAGCAAAAACCTGGAATTCTTTCATTTCTCAATGTTCCTACTGAGGTAAGCATAATATAAAAGAACATTTTCTCATACAGCTCTTTTTTTTAAGAACCTTAACATTAATAATGACTTAATTCTTGGTAATATTCATTAAAATCTTCAAGTCACATGCTTTTGCACAGCCCGTTGTGTTGAATAAATAGCTCAGAAACCACTCGAATGTCCCAAAACATTTAGAATGTGTTTCTCAAACAGTGTGCAGGAAATATTATTTCTCATCATGTTCCGTTAAAAAAAAAAAACAAACACAGGGGGAGGATGCCAAGGACAAGTGAGTTTTGTAAATCCTGGGCTAGAGCAGCCTTTAGCTTTCTGCTGATGATAAATCTGAGAAGCATCTGGCCCTTAGTTAAAGCATTTTGCATCACATTTAAATGGTAATTCTAAGAGGGTGCCACAGAGAGGGCTAGTAACTTGGTTTCTGCTTAATACTTTGCTGACCCCAAATAATTCAGCTCTTTTACAACATGATGGGTTGGGGTGGACAGAGAACACTTCTTTCCTTCCTAACCCATCTACTCTGTGTACATGTCTGAAGGAGAAGCGTCTGTCTGTGGTGGCAGCAAACCACAGACTGGTTAGTGATACCCCTCCTGCTTAGTGCTGGGGTATCTCCCTAAACTGTGAGAAGAAATCACACTTTTGAGCCGGAGAAAGCATACAGGAAACTATTGGTTCATAGTTGCATGATTTTAAGGTACTAAACTGTACATGAGCAGAGCAAGACAAAATAGGGAAACTGTAGAATGAGCACTGTGTTTAGAATTGGCAGACCTGGGTTTTAGTCTGTTTTGCCTACAACTGGTTACGCGTCACCAACACAAGACTTTGCCTTATCTCATCTATTAAATATCTATCTATTCATCTTCTCATTCCCAAGTATTTTTTGAGTGCCCAATATATCCCAAATACTACACTGGGAAGACATGTCTGCTTCCAGACACTGATAGAATTCCGAAAGCAGTATATTACTCATGAATGATCTTTGCCAGTTTCCATAATCCCCTTCCCCTCCTTTTGTACAAGTAATCGAGAATAACTATAGATACTTTTGAGAGTGCCAGATCTCAGCTAAACCATAAGGAAACTTCTGGGTGTATATAAATGATCAATAACAACAGTTCTCTCAAGATTTTAAAACTGGCATTGCATCAACGTGTTGATCTAGGATGCACAACCTACAAAGCAGAGAAAGCAAACTGGTAACCCATGGCCAGTCCAGCTCACTACTGTGCTCTGTGTAACTTGCATAATGCATCTGTTCAATTGTTCTTATAACGGGGAAATAGTTCTCTATACCACTGTCTTTAAAAAGTGGAAAAATCATAAAGGGGATTAGGAGCAACAGATGTTTTCAGGAAAATGGTACTGAGCATACATTGGGCTCTAACCTGTTTTTAAGGGTTTTGGTTTTTTTTTTTTTAATATATATCTATCTGAACTCTACAGCCACTGAGTCTGTGATACTTCACTCTAGACTAAAGGACAAGTTTGTCTGTATTGTGACTCTCAAAAAAAAAAAAAAAAAAAAAAAGCTGTTCCCTAATGCGAGGAGTTAGGGGAAAACAGAAAAAAGGGAAACAAGCAGAGGCTGCCCTCTTTCTATAACTTCCCAGCCACCCCAGAGAAAGACCAAACTCACACTCAGCTCTGAGACACACTGGGGATTATCTGGCTCAATCCTTTTATTTAATATATGAAGAAGTCAAGCCTCAGAGAAGTCAAGAGCTTGACCCAAGCCAGATAGCCAACCTAAACAGGCTGAACCCCTGTGTTTTTCCTCTCTTTTAAGATGCCTCCACCTCAAGTGAAAAGTGAAACTGCAACTTCTGTTAAATCATGTTTTTATCATCTCCGAACACCACAACTTTTTACACACTGTTTCCACTCCAAGCTGATTATCTAAGTGAAATCTCTCATTCTATCCTGGCAGCAGGAGCCCAGAGAAATGAGCCCCAAGAGTAGACCCATTACCAGCACACTTTGCAAAGCTTCTCCAGTTTGCTAAGAAGCACTTCAGAGCCCCAAGTTCATCTCTCTAGTGTCACAAGACAGCAGCTGCTCTTGCAGGAATGTCACAAGTGCAAAACAAAGGAATTCAGGTTGGGTAGTAGAGGTCAGTGTTTAGAACATGGACTTCAGAGCGAACCCAAGCCTGGTGGAAACTTTCTCTTGACTCAGTCTCCTCTTCTGAAACACCAAGCGAACTAAGCACCTATTTCAGATAGTTGTTGTTGGAATAAAATGAGATAACAAATAAGAGAATGCCTGGCATAAGTGTCAAAAAAACATTAGTTACCATAGTTATAGCTAGACAAATGAATGTATTATGTGCTTGGACTGCTTTTTATTGCTTTTGTTTTGGAAATCAAATATTGTAATCTCTTTCCATGAGTAGTTTAGAAATTGAAGTTCCAACAGAAGTTTTCAACAAAGATTATAATGAAAGCAGCAAATTTCCTGACATAAAGTTTTTTTTTTTTTTTTTTTAATCTTAATGGGACCTCAAACCAAGTTCAACCTTAGTTAGGAACCTTGGCAAGGCTGTTATTCTGTTCTCCCCCTAGTATGCCATACTGGATTTGCTTATTAATGTTGCATTCCTTCTCTGCTTTAATCAACCAGCATGGGCACTATGAGAAAAATGTAGTAATCACCTCCTTCCCCAACAGGTATACTAACTGCATCATTTCCATAACAAACTCATCCTTGATCAGCATGAGCCCTTTGCCACTAGTCCCTTCTATAGCAGCTCTCCCTCTGATGGGTCCATGTCTGGAAGTTTAGAGCATAATAGTCCCCGAATGTTGGGGAGGGGGTATAAACTAGGCAGGGGATGTTGAGGAGTCTGGAAGCACTTGGTGTTTGAATAGGAAAGCAAAGCCATCTAATCTGAGCATGTTTACAGTATGGTAGTGTTGTGAACCACCTTCAAAACATGAAACAGGAGAAACAACCCAACTGCAGCTCACAGAGTTTAGCCCCATCCTTTAACTCTGGCATATAGTTCCCATGTCACTAAGAGTTTGAATTCATCTTTATTAATCTATAAACTCATGCAGAATGTATTTTTTCTTGCTGTCCTTCAAAATACTGAGCTCCTATCAACTACAGCTGAAGTTGGTTCTCTGCTTGAGGGTATTGCAATTTCTCTGCTTTTGAAAACTGAAGGGAAAGGAAGGGGGAAAAGCCTAAGTGACACATTCCTGTGCAACTTTGCAAAAATGCTCCTCAACCCCAGCAGTCCCCAAGCAACCACATAAGCAGTTACTTGTATAGCACTGCAATAGAGGCCTGCTATTAGTCCCTAAGGTTAACAAACGCTCCTGAGAGGGATTGTGCACTCTGGGTTATTAGGACAAATAATCTCCTCAAATGATTTTTTTAGGAGACTTGGCTTCACAGAAGGCCTAAGGTTTATTCTAAAAGTAACTCATTGCTGAATGTTAGAAAAAAGAAACAATTTGTAAAAGACTGATAATCAACAGTATGATATCAGTATGATCTCAAGTTAATTATATGTATCCCTATATATATAAATTTATATACCACAAAATACAGCTGTATTTCCTGGGTAGTGATATAATAGCAAATTTTTATTTCACTTTCTTTTACAAATCTGTATTTGCTATTTCTGTCTACAATAAATATGTATAGTATTCACTGTTTAAAAAGAAGGACCAAATCAACTAAAGAAAAATAAACAAAATGAAGCATTCTGGGGGTCACAAGCAGGGGGAAGTTGGGTTAAAATGAGCAGAATAACTGTTGCTTTCATTGATAGCCTGCTAATGTCCCCTTCTCTTAGCTGGCCTGTCAAGGAAAACCCCATTAGGATTCAGGGGCCTGATGTGCTCAGTATATTTATATATTACACTTAACATGTCTGCTATGTTATAGATTTCATACTCTCACCCTCCTACATTTACAAACTCTAAATCTATGCCTACCACATTTGCTCTTTTCTCTGGCAAAGAGAATTCCCACAAGAAGTAGAAACACTAAATTTTTAACAGTTAATTCTTTATAATTAGGAATAGAGACATATTCTCATTAGTACTTTGCTGTGTGAAATTCTCTGAGTTCTGTGATCTTTCCTGGAGCCACACTTTCAGATTCTTTTTCAAGGCAGTGACAGCCAGTGTGCTCCACCAACTGGCAAAGGAGTGAGAAGAGAAACCCACCAGAATGTCAAGTTCTAGCTGGTTAGTGAAAAAGAGTAAGCAATAAGGAAGGTAGGAGAGCACAGAGTCTCATAAAAATTTGGAAAATAGGTTTCTTTGTTTTTTTAAACTACTATTTATTCTTATTTTATTTATTTTTGTTTATTTTATTTCTTTTAAGTAATCTTTACACCAACATGGGGCTCAAACCCACAACCCAAAGATCAAGAGTCACATGCTCTACCAACTGAGCCAGCCAGGTGCCCCTGGAAAGTAGGTGTTCAATGGTACTTTACATATTTGCTCTAATTCTACTGATGTTTTAGGCCTTGGCTTAAATGTCTTTAAATGTCTTCTGCAAGAATGGCCTCCCCAGTTCCTCAGATTAGTTAGTCCCCCACTGTACCCTATCACTGCACTTTGTTTTTATCATTGTGGCATCCATCTCTGCTATAATCAAATAATTATATGTGCAAATGTTTGTGTAACTATCTGTGTTTCCCAAAAGACTATGTCTTTGGAGGCAATGCCCTCAGCACCTAGTTCTGTGGCTAGAACACAGTCACGTATTTATTGAACTGAATGAATAAATGAATGAGTGAGTAAATGAACAAAATATTTTTCCAGCTCTTTTCTGTAACCTCTTTCTACTTTCTGGCATTCAGCTTCATATTAATTGCTTACCAACCTCATGATAATATAAATTAAAAATATGTATTGTGCACCTGCTAGTTATTATTGGATATAAATGGTACTTCACATTTTTTCAGTGCTTTTCAAATGCTAAGGTGAGGTGGTTGTGGTGTTGCTTTCATACAAGATCTGAGGGACAAAGAGGCTCAGTAAATGATTTGCCCAACCAAGGTCACAAAGATTTAGAACCACAACTGCAGATGCTTCTCAAAGTATTCACTTACCATCTGGGACACACAGGTCCTTTGCTCCCTTGAGCACCAGCCCCAACTCTGAAGTCTTTCCTCTACAGAACTTCTGTTCTTGGGCTCCCTTTATTTTAGAGGTTCATAGCTAGTAGATGTGATCAACAATGTTTAAACTTATTCCAGATAAAATTTGTATTTTAACAGAGACCCTTGAGATGATTATAGGTAATGTAAGAATCTTTTAACAGTTACAAATTTAATGTGAATTAGAAAAAATTTGTAAATAGACACCAAATACTTAATTTCATGGATACTATTGCTTTGGATAATGCTAAGCATAAAGAGAAGTCAATTTAAAGGAAAATGTCAAATAAATAGAAGAAAAAGTAATTCATAGATCAGGCAAATATTGGGAAGACAGTATATAAATATCTGAGTTTAGGAAACACGCTTTTAATTCTAAGGATTTAAGAACTAGGTACATAATAGATACTTGGTAAGTGTCCATTCAACCATTTATTTAGCAAAAAAATTGTTGAGCTCCCACTATATATCTTAAATGCTAGAGAAACAATGGTGAGCAAGACAGCTAGCACCCCTTTCACCAAGTCATAGCCATTCACATAAAGGAAGAGAAAAAGGACAGATGAATGGATGGATGGGTGAAGGAAGGTATATTCAAATAGAGCAATTTTGATGAAATATTAGGGCTAGAAAAGAAAGATTTTGAGCTGGGCAGTCTCTACAAAGTCCTCAAATCACCACCCAATTATATTTCCCATGGAGCAAAGCATATAGACCATTAGGTTTTACTTAGTTTCTTTTGGAGTTTCAACAGAGATAAAATTTTCTTATCTATGTATTTTCTCCTAGCAATATCTGGGTCCATCTGTTAGATAATTTGACTGCCACATCATCTGGATATATTAGCCACACAAATGTCCCAGAAAGCCAAAGATGTCATGAATGACCACAAATGACCCTTTATAGTCTGGATTCTAGGCCCTGGAAACCTTGAGGGTTGTGGGAGCAGGAACCCAAAAAAGTCTGGATGATTTCCTGTCATGCTGAAGGACGAAAACAACATAAACAAGCATATACTCTAGAAATCTTATAAATATTTCTAACATAGACATTTGAGTGACTATTAAAAGGAAAGCAAGTATGTAGACATACAAATGTAAGAAGAAAGCACAACACAGCTCTCACATGTGATTCTGGATGTTAGCTCAAGTTTCTAAGTTTCAACCTTGGCTACTTCATGGAAAATCCATCCTGCCTTTTCAGTAAGTGTTTTCCCCAGTTTACCATTGCTTCTTGATGAAGATGGATGGATCTGCATCTGGCATTCTAATTAGATTAGAGAATAATGACCAGGAAGATCTTGAGGAGGAGAGGATAATTTATTACTCACATTACTTCCACCCTAAGTGTTCAGAAGTAAACTAATTCCCCCCAGAATTCACTTATCACACTCAGAAAACACAAGTGGGAAACAAGGAGAACTTCCACGCTTTGGCCCTGTTACAATGGTTCATGGTTATGAGCCCTTACATATTTCCAACCACGTCCCTTAACTCTCTACCCAGAGGATAATGTTATCTGTAGGAAAAGGGGATAGTTGTAGTTGCTATCATGTATTACAAGGTGACATATGCTGGACATTTTTAATTCTCCAATTAAATCTTGTGAGGTAGATGGAATTATTCCTCTCATACAGAAGAAGCAAACAGAAAATCCAGAAAGTAACTTGCACAAAATCATGCAGTTGATATATTATGGAATAAGAATTTGAACTCAAGTGTGGCTCTAAACCCATGTTCCTAATTGCTCTGTTGCCTTCCAAATGACCACACTTCCTAATTAGTCCACACAATACCCAGCAACTATAGCTGAAACATCACAGTACCTAGAAACAATCTTCAAGTGACAAGTGATAACAATAACTTCATTCATTTCAGGGCCAGGGCCTAAACTAACTAGTAGCAGGGCTGTGATCACTAAAGGTGCGGGACTAGAGTCCTAGCGCAAGAGGTGGAGTCCTCCTCCTTTGCACATGTATGCACATCTCCTCAGCACAGGCCCTCAGGTTCTAGTAGGCTGTGTTGCCCTTGAGGATGAAGCAGATGCCCCTGCCATTCTGAGAGTTAAACTGGCCAATGGATTGGCTTCCTTCCATTTCATCATCCAGTTTACTGTTCAGTTTCGGGGACAGGAGAAAGAGGTAGCTTTGGTGAGATGGAAAGAGAACTGGCCACACAGTGACTGAACCATTTCTTAGAAGGAGAACTTTGGGCAAATCACTAAACAGCACAACCTTCAGTTTCCTCATCTGTAAAACAGGACTGATGCAGTGTGCCTAACTCAAAGGTAGGATCAGATGTGACTATGCGTGAGATGCACAGTATGGAACAAATTGGCAGAGAGAATAGAGAAAGAAGAAAATTAACATTGATTTGACCGCCCTGACATGCTAACCTCCTATATACCATGTCTATACACTTGTATACATGGCTTCATTTATTTGTCACAGCACTTTGTCCAGGTAGGTAGTCACCCCCCTTTTGAGATGAGAAAATAGGACACAGCAAAGTTAACTAACCTAATCATGGTCCACAGCTAGTTTGTAACAGATTTGGATTTGAATTAAGATGAGTTTGACTTGATTTCCAGAGTCCCACACTGTCTCTCAATGTAAGTACTGGAGACACTGTTTTATAAAGCAATAAACAAAACCATCAATAAGAAAATAAAGAAAAATCATTTCAGGAAGCAAAACTCCTCTGAAGTCAACTGAACACGGTCACATGATAATGAGTTCCCGGGAGACTGGGGGGGTGGTGGTAATGGGGGGAGGATCCTTTAGATGGGGGAGTCAAGGAAAGCTCTGTGTGAAGGGGTATCTGAACTAAGGTCTGAAGATGAGAAAGAATCAGCCATGTGGAAACAGCAGGGAAGAGCACTCCAAGCAGAGAGAACAATAAATGCAAAGGTTTGGAGGCAGGAACAAACTTGCAAATTAGGGGAACAGAAAGAGGGAGACTAGTGTGGTTGGCCTGCGCTGAGCACAGGGGAGAAGGGAAACACACCAGGAGCTAGAAGAGGCAGGCCAGTAGCTTGGCCACCTGGGGCCACAAGATCTGAATTTTATTCTAGTTGTCCTGGGAATTTCTCAAAAGAATCAAAATAAAGGCCTTGCATTTGCTCCCCACCCCAGATGAGTCCTACAAATTCCCTGCAAGTCAGCATTTGCATTTTTCCATAGAATGGAGGAGCAGCACAATGAATTACCTAGGTCTTCAAGGATTGTGACTGTATCTGACATAGATCTATCCATTCACATGTGGACAAGAAAGTAAATTCTCTCTGGCAGGCACTAGCCAGCATCACTGAGAGATATCCAGGCTGCATATGAGAAGTTTCCTTTTTTGCTGCAGGCCGAAAAAATATTTGCCTGCAAGGCTACTGATCCTGGGCTGACCCTGTGCCCTGGCAGAGGTTGGCACTCACAAGTACCCAAGCCCATGATGACACCCTGGTGAATTTTCATTTGCATACAAACATATCATCACCTCCTCCAAACCTTTCTCCCCTTAGCAGAAGAGACATCAGAAACTCGTAGTTGTGGTATAAATTGGATTTGGACTCAGATGAGAAGTTAGAATTCTACACTTTGCATGAAGGGAGTTAACTAAACTCACTGAGCTCAGTTTATCTACAGAACAGTGGTAGAAAAACAAATCCCACACAAGTGTTGTAGAATAAAAAACAATGATGACAATTGTGAAAGTACCCTACATAGTGTCTACCATGTATTACATGTTCAAAGATGTATATTTTAATAAACTGGAACAGCTAAACCTTGCCGCATAAACCGAGAATCAGATAAGAAACACCATTTGGGAACTTCTGTAGGCTATTGCATCCTGTATCTATGCAACATGAGAAAGGGAGAATGAGAACAAATCCAAATTCAAAACATTACTTCAAAATACAAATATCTTCAGTATCAAGAAAATGCAAAATTTAAATATTAGAACCAGCTAAACTTGAGAGATAGGAAAATGAATAATAAATGCAGGTAAAAATTTACAGTTCTGTTTTATGCATACAAGGGGAATAATTAACTAATCTCAAAACATGTAAATGAGGGCTTAGAAGCATTTTCAAAACACCACATCCAGTTCCAGTTACATACGCAGAATTTGCTACATTATAATAATTAGTTTTTTTTTTACAAAAGATTTATTTATTTTGAATAGAAGTATTAAATATTATACTAATTACTGGTTATTTTACTTTGTACCCAGGGAAAAGAAATGAATATTCATTAGCTCCTTAAGCTACTGATCCTCCACCGACTAGACAGATTTCAACATCACCATGAAGCTGTGGGTGGGTGGAAAATGCTCCCTGTAAAACCAGGCTCTTGCTACAAATCACAGCCCAATGTATTCAGCTAATGTGCACATGCTAGAATCCCCAAGTGAATCCTGCTAACATTGTAAGCCTAGAGTCCCCAGCTGAGTAGCCAATGAATGAGAATAACTGTTAAATTGAGAATAAATGTTAAATTGATCATAAAACAACAGAATTTTACTGTCTACACAATCCAGTGATCTTGAACAATTCCTAAAATACTAAACACGGTTTCATACAATAAAACTAACATTGTCATCTGTCCAAAACATGCCTATTTCATTCCAAAAGAATATTTCTACATACATATTTCAACCATTTTCCTACTTGGCTTTTGATCCTATTTTAAGGAAAGTATCCATTCCAAAGGACCAAGGTTGAGATTTTAATTTATGAGTTATTTTCGCTATAGCTCAATAGGCAAACACTTTTTTTTTTCTGGTGAAAGGGAAAACCAGGCAATAGATTTCTCAAGATACTAGTCTGGTTAACTTCTTTTTTTTTTTCATGTACCAGTCATCTTCTATCGGGTGGTAATTCTCAATTCAAATACAAAAGGATTCAGGGGTGTCAGGCAAAGGTCATGTTCAGGAATGCAGAGTGTGCCCTTCACACTGGGCCCACTTCAGTGGTACTTGCACAGCCACTCATGTTTCAGTTCCTTGTAAAAAAGGCAGTAGTTGAAAAGCATGTAAACTGCCAGCACCAAAGAAATCTCAGCGATGCTCCCTTTTTACACTGACATACTTGTTGTGATAATAGTCAGAACCTTTTTGAAATGCTCCAGCAATGCCTTTAGGGGTGAAATCCCACATCAGTATCCAGTTTAGCAGCTCTCCTACTTTGACATCCATGAGCTGCTTCTCCTTCACTGGTACAACTGATGTCATCTTGGAGTCCGATGTCTGCAGTGAGTCTGGTTAACTTTTAATTCTTGCTCAGTTTAAGGTACCTCTGTGTTGGAGTTCTCATGTGGCTTGATTTTTCTTTTTTGGTTTGTTAAGCTTTGTGAACCAATTTATTGCTTGAGTAACTCCCTACCACAGAGGAGGGGAGGGGCTGTGGCTCTGGGGGAAATGGGTCTTGCAGAAGGGGCCTCTCGTTTCCCTCTTGGGCCTTGTCTATGATGCTGACCTACAGCCCCAGTGGGGCACACTGGGCAGATTGTTAATTACACCAGATTGGGCTAGGAAAGGGTGACTAGATCAGAATGCACACAGCAATGTTGCCTATATGGAAAACAACCCTGGGTCGTGCTTCCATGTGGGCAGAATATCAGGATGGGGGTAGAAGTATGTAAATCATAATAGCTTGACCTTGTTAGCTTCTGAGAAAGTAAAAATTCCTCACCATCTAACACAGAGTACAACAGGGGGTGTGGGGGTGTGTCTCTATAGGAAGTTTCACATTTCTGGGTGTTAGGACAGAAGAGGACTCATTCAACAAGTATTTGAGTAACAAGCATGTGCTGTACTCTCTTGCTACTTCAAGTGTGGTTCCTGGACAAGCCACATCCACATAACTTGGGAGCTTCTTAGAAATGCAAGTTCAAGGGTCTACCCCAGACCTACTCAATCAACATCCTAAGGTGATTCTTATATTAGTTTGAGAAATGCCGCTAGACGCCATGTTAGGTGATCTACTAATCTCTACCACTGATGTCCATTTAACACATTATAAAAATGAAAGTCCAGGTCACACATCTGCCAAAACTTGCTTATGTCACAACTTAAGATATAACTCTCACTATGCTAGAAGCATGGCATAAGTATTTACAGTGATATGAAGTAGATAAGGGCCTTTTATAAAGATCTCATATGCAAGCCAAGAAAGAGCCTCACTTTAAGGCAAACAAGGATGCCTCAACCTACCTGATACAGGTAGACCAACAAAGCTCCCATTTCTACATTCAGGTTGGAAAAGTTTCCCATATAGAAACCCTAGACACTAGGAAGACCTAGGAAATAGAGGATGGTCTCATCTGGTTTCCATCTGGCAATGAGAGAGGGCTAGAAGGAAAATTACTCAATTCATTTAGCCAGCTAATTTATTTAGGTCTTTCACTAGTCCATAGCCCTTGCATGGGAGAAATCACATGAGGTAGATAAACATCAGGGAGAGATGTCTCCATTGATTTCATTGAACAGTTGTGTTACATTTTATCTTCATTTTCTGCTCTAATAGATGCTGGTAATACTTCTTGACAGGTTGTGTAGAGCCACAGATTTTCTAAAGCCAAATGGAAGTGACTTTAAAGATACTGTGGAAATTAATGACCCATGAGAGTTTTCTATGGACTTATATCTACTCTCCCTGGAGCTTCCTCCATGTCAATCTTTATCAACTTGCCTATTTCCCAGCAACTTACTTTTACATTTTTCTTTTAATTTTTAATTACAAAAGCATTGTATAAATTCATGTTTTCAGAAAAAAATCAATACAAAAATAATATAGTAAAAAAGTGAAAAATCTCCTTTACTCTCCTACCCAAGAGTAATTACTGTTAACAGTGGAATGCATTTTTCTAGACATTATTCAAATGTACATTGTATATGCATATAACTAAATGGAGTAGTTTTGCATACTTGGACCATACTATATTATTACTATGCAACTTTTTTTTTTTGCTTACTTGCTTTTTTCCACTTTATTTTGGAGATGGTTCTCTCTCTCACCATATATTATATACATACAATTTCTTTTCTTTTTTAATATACATATAATTTCTAAAGAGTTGCATAATGTTCCATAAATTATATTTATTAATTTAATCATTCCTCTATTTAGTTCCAATGAGTTTTTAAACAATTATAACAAATTTTCCAGATATAAGAGCAATATATGAAAATCAAGAGCTTTCCGTATATTAACAATAACTAATCAATATATAATTATTAAAAAGCCCATTCACAGTAATAGAAGTGTGCAAGGACAACATGAAAAAAATCTATAAAATGTATTGAGAGGTACAAAAAACCAGAATAGTAGAGACATATACGTTGTTTGTTTCAGATGAGAAGACACAATGTTGTAAACATATCAACAATTATCTTTACAAAAATCAATGCACTCCCAAACATATGGCAGCGGGAGAGTTTATACAACTTGACAAACTGGACATAAAGTTATTCTGAAACAGTAAGTGTGAGGGAGAGCCAAGTAAATTTGGGGAGGAGTAAAAAGACACAGTTAAAACTCCTTCAGTTGTGGTGAGTGGAATTGCTTTAACTGTAGTATCACCACGTTTTGCCCAGGGCCAGCAGAATAACCATGTTTTTGAACTGGAGGCCCAAGAGAGAGCAAGAGAGAGAGAGATTGGGAGACAGAGACAGAGAGGGAAAGAGGAGGGGGAGAGAGAGACAGAGAAAGAGAGAAAATGTATCAAAGTAAATTTAAGATAAATTTGCAAATCAAAATTCCAGAACACTACCACTAAAAAAACAACCAGTAAAGTCAGTATTTCTTTGTGACCAATTGCCAATTACAGTCAAAGTTTAGGAGTTTTTTTTTTTAAGATTTTATTTATTTATTCATGAGAGATGGAGAGAGAGAGAGAGAGAAGCAAAGGGAGAAGCAGGCTCCCCGCTGAGCAGGGAGCCCCATGCGGGACTTGATCCCAGGACCCTGGGATCATGACCTGAGCCAAAGGCAGATGCTTAACCATCTGAGCCACCCAGGCACCCAAAGTTTAGGAGTTTTTGAAAAGAACATAGGTTCTCTATTTGTTGGCTAAAAAATAACACATATGGCAGCACCTGGGTGGCTCAGTGGGTCAAGTGCCTGGCTCTTGATTTCAGCTCAGGTCATGATCCAGGATCTGGAGACAGAGCACTGTGTCAGGCTCTGCAGTGTGAAGTCTCTTGAGATTCTCTCTTCCTTCCCCTCTGCCCCTCCCCCCCAAAACCCACATATATTCACGCTCAAGTTTGTTATTTCATGAGAAGAATATACATATTTTGAATCTACATGGTATGTTGATTCCTAAGGATGTGAGCACTTGAGTCTTTCTTCAATTTATTTTTTTTATAGCTATGATTAATTCCCCCCCCTTTTTTAAAGATTTTATTTATTTATTTGACAGAGAGAGACACAGCGAGAGAGGCAACACAAGCAGAGGGAATGGGAGAGGGAGAAGCAAGCTTCCCGCTGAGCAGGGAGCCCAATGTGGGACTTGATCCCAGGACCCCAGGATCATGACCTGAGCTGAAGGCAGACGCTTAACGACTAAGCCACCCAGGCGCCCCTAAGTCCCCCTTTTTTTCCTCACTTGGTCCTCATCATTTCTTTTTTTTTTAATTTTTTATTGTTATGTTAATCACCATATATTACATCATTTGTTTTGGTGTAGTGTTCCATGATTCATTGTTTGTGCATAACACCCAGTGCTCCATGCAGAATGTGCCCTCTTTAATACCCATCACCAGGCTAACCCATCCCCCTACCCTCCTCCTCTCTAGAAACCTGTTTGTTTTTCAGAGTCCATCCTCTCTCCTGGTTCGTCTCCCCCTCTGACTTACTCCCCTTCATTCTTCCTCTCCTGCTATCTTCTTCTTTTTCTTTTTTCTTAAAATATGTTGCGTTATTTGTTTCAGAATTACAGATCTATGATTCAACAGTCTTACACAATTCACAGCGCTCACTGTAGCACATACCCTCCCCAATGTCTATCACCGAGCCACCCCATCCCTCCCACCCCCCACCACTCCAGCAACCCTCAGTTTGTTTCCTGAGATTAAGAATTCCTGATATCAGTGAGGTCATACGATACATGTCTTTCTCTGATTGACTTATTTCATTGAGCATAACACCCTCCAGTTCCATCCACGTCGTTGCAAATGGCAAGATCTCATTCCTTTTGATGGCTGCATAATATTCCACTGTGTATATATACCACTTCTTCTTTATCCATTCATCTGTCGATGGACATCTTGGCTCTTTCCACAGTTTGGCTATTGTGGACATTGCTGCTATAAACATTGGGGTGCACGTACCCCTTCGGGTCCCTACATTTGTATCTTTGGGGTAAATACCCAGTAGTGCAATTGCTGGATCGAATGGTAGCTCTAATTTCAACTGTTTGAGGAACCTCCATACTGTTTTCCAGAGGGGTTGCACCAGCTTGCATTCCCACCAACACTGTAGGAGGGTTCCCCTTTCTCCACATCCCCGCCAACATCTGTCGTTCCCTGACTTGTTAATTTTAGCCATTCTGACGGGTGTGAGGTGGTATCTCATTGAGGTTTTGATTTGGATTTCCCTGATGCCGAGCGATGTTGAGCACTTTTTCACGTGCCTGTTGGCCATTTGGATGTCTTCTTTGGAAAAATGTCTGTTCATGTCTTCTGCCCATTTCTTTTTTTTTTTTTAAGATTTTATTTATTTATTTGAGAAAGACAGAATGAGAGAGAGAAAGCACAAGAGGGAAGAGGGTCAGAAGGAGAAGCAGACTCTCTGCTGAGCAGGGAGCCCGATGTGGGACTCGATCCCGGGACTCCAGGATCATGACCTGAGCCGAAGGCAGTCGCTTAACCAACTGAGCCACCCAGGCGCCCCTGCTCATTTCTTGTTGGATCATTTGTTCTTTGGGTGTTGAGTTTGATAAGTTCTTTATAGATTTTGGATACTAGCCCTTTATCTGATATGTCATTTGCAAATATCTTCTCCCATTCTGTCGGTTGTCTTTTGGTTTTGTGGACTGTTTCTTTTGCTGTGCAAAACCTTTTTATCTTGATGAAATCCCAATAGTTCATTTTTGCCCTTGCTTCCTTGCCTTTGGCGATGTTTCTAGGAAGAAGTTGCTGTGCCTGAGGTCGAAAAGGTTGCTGCCTGTGTTCTCCTTTAGGATTTTGATGGACTCCTGTCTCACATTTAGGTCTTTCAACCATTTGGAGTCTGTTTTGTGTGTGATGTAAGGAAATGGTCCAGTTTCATTCTTCTGCATGTGGCTGTCCAATTTTCCCAACACCATTTGTTGAAGAGACTGTCTTTTTTCCATGGGACATTCTTTCCTGCTTTGTCAAAGATGAGTTGACCATAGAGTTGAGGGTCCATTTCTGGGCTCTTGATTCTGGTCCATTGATCTATGTGTCTGTTTTTGTGCCAGGACCATACTGTCTTGACGATGACAGCTTTGTAATAGAGCTGGAAGTCCGGAATTGTGATGCCACCAGCTTTGCTTTTCTTTTTCAACATTCCTCTGGCTACTTGGGGTCTTTTCTGGTTCCATACAAATTTTAAGATGATTTGTTCCATTTCTTTGAAAAAAAGTGGATGGTATATTGATGGGGATTGCATTGAATATGTAGATTGTTCTAGGTAGCATTGACATCTTCACAGTATTTGTTCTTCCAATCCATGAGCATGGAACGTTTTTCCATTTCTTTGTGTCTTCCTCAATTTCTTTCATGAGTATTTTATAGTTTTCTGAGTACAGATCCTTTGCCTCTTTGGTTAGATTTATTCCTAGGTATCTTATGGTTTTGGGTGCAATTGAAAATGGGATCGACTCCTTGATTTCTCTCTCTTCTGTCTTGTTGTTGGTGTATAGGAATGCCACTGATTTCTGTGCATTGATTTTATATCCTGCCACTTGACTGAATTCCTGTATGAGTTCTAGCAGTTTTGGGGTGGAGTCTTTTGGGTTTTCCACATAAAGTATCATATCATCTGCAAACAATGAGAGTTTGACTTCTTCTTTGCTGATTTGGATGCCTTTGATTTCTTTTTGTTGTCTGATTGCTGTGGCTAGGACTTCTAATACTATGTTGAATAGCAGTGGTGAGAGTGGACATCCCTGCTGCATTCCTGACCTTAAGGGGAAAGCTCTCAGTTTCTCCCCATTGAGAATGATATTCGCTGTGGGTTTTTCATAGATGGCTTTTATGATATTGGGGTATGTACCCTCTATCCCTATACTCTGAAGAGTTTTGATCAAGAAAGGATGCTGTACTTTGTCAAATGCTTTTTCTGCATCTATTCAGAGGATCATATGGTTTTTGTTCTTTCTTTTATTAATGTATTGTATCACGTTGATTGATTTGCAGATGTTGAACCAACCTTGCAGCCCAGGGATAAATCCCACTTGGTCATGTTGAATAATCCTTTTATTGTACTGTTGGATCCTACTGGCTAGTTTTTCAGTGAGATTTTTTGCATCATGTTCATCAAGGATATTGGTCTGTAATTCTTTTTGATGGGGTCTTTGTCTGGTTTTGGGATCAAGGTAATGGTGGCCTCATATATTGAGTGTGGAAGTTTTCCTTCCATTTCTATTTTTTGGAACAGTTTCAGGAGAATAGGTATTAATTCTTCTTTAAATGTTTGGTAGAATTCCCCTGGGAAGCCATCTGGCCCTGGGCTTTTGTTTGTTTGGAGATTTTTGATGACTGCTTCAATTTCCTTAGTGGTTATAGGTCTGTTCAGGTTTTCTATTTCTTCCTGGTTCAGCTTTGGTAGTTGATACATCTCTAGGAATGCATCCATTTCATCCAGGTTATCTAATTTGCTGGCATAGAGTTGCTCATAACATGTTCTTATAATTGTTTGTATTTCTTTGGTGTTGGTGGTGATCTCTCCTCTTTCATTCACGATTTTGTTGATTTGGGTCATTTCTCTTTTCCTTTTGATAAGTCTGGCCAGTATCAATCTTGTTAATTCTTTCAAAGAACCAACTCCTAGTTTTGTTGATCTGTTCTACTGTTCTTTTGGTTTCTGTTTCATTGATTTCTGCTCTGATCTTTATTATTTCTCTTCTCCTGCTGGGTTTAGGCTTTATTTGTTGTTCTTTCTCTAGCTCCTTTAGGTGTAGGGTTAGGTTGTGTATTTGAGACCTTTTTTGTTTCTTGAGAAAGGCTTGTATTGTTATATACTTTCCTCTTAGGACTGCCTTTGCTGTATCCCAAAGATTTTGAAGAGTTGTGTTTTCATTTTCATTGGTTTCCATGAATTTTTTTAATTCTTCTTTAATTTCCTGGTTGACCTATTCATTCTTTAATAGGATGCTCTTTAGCCTCCATGTATTTGAGTTCTTTCTGACCTTCCTCTTGTGATTGAGTTCTAGTTTCAAAGCATTATGGTCTGAAAATATGCAGGGAATGATCCCAATCTTTTGGTACCAGTTGAGACCTGATTTGTGACCTAGGATGTGATCTATTCTGGAGAATGTTCAATGGGCACTGGAAAAGAATGTGTATTCCGTTGCTTTGGGATGGAGAGGCAGAGAATCTTAAGCATGCTCCACACCCAGTCCAATGCGGGGCTCAATCTCATAACCCTGAGTTCATGATCCAAGAAAAAAATCAAGAGTCAGATGCTTAACTGACTGAGCCACCCAGGTGCCCCTCAGTAAATTTTGTGAAGCAAATCCCAGACATCATGTCATTTCAGCTCTACTTACTATAGTATGCATCTCTATAGAAAATATGACATTCTCTTACATAACCATATTATCATTTTTATACACATGAGTAAATTTTCTTGCTATCATCTAAGACTTAGGCATGTGCAGATTTCTCCAGTTTTTAAAAATGTTTTTGCATTTGATTTTATGGGATCCACAAAACCATTTTTTTTTTAAATAAAGTCTCAATCTAGAATCGTCTCTCCTCCCTTGCCTTTATTATTTTTTTCAGGTAACTGACTTGTGAAGAAACCAAGTGTATTGTCCTACAGAAGATTCAACATTTTGGACTTATCTGTTTAATTCCCTGTCATGCCAATTGATTGTTCAATTCAATTCATCCCTCATATTCCCTCCAAATGGAAGTTAACTTTAAAGGTTTGATTAGATTCAGGTTCAATTCTTTGGCAAGAATAGTTTATAGTCATAACCTGTACTTCATAACTGTATCATATGAAGAGGCATGCACAGCCTGATGCTAAGACTGATCAATAGGTTGGGGCTTCCTTTACTGTAAAGTTTCCAACAAAATTTTATCTAATGGTTTTATCCATTGATGATTAGTGACCAACTCTATTATTCATTAGAGGATAAAAATGCTAAGTTTCTATTATTTCTTATACTTTCATTATGTGGAATTTTTCTATAACAAAAATCTTTCACTCATTCCCTAAGGCTATTTGATTACCCCAATATACTGTTCATACATAAAAGACAAGATAAATGTTTAATTTTTCCATATGATTGACACCTTTTAAAGTAAGAAGCTATTGTCCTAATTACTTTCAATGATGCCTCCTAGGGTGTTTTTGTTTGTTGGCTTTCTCCTTTTTTGTTGTTGTTATCATTATGGAATCTATGTAATCAGTGTTTTTCATTTAGTAGAAAGCATTACTATTTTTGATGCCAAAATTTTCCCATCCTCAGCCAAGGAAGCTCCTTTATGTTTGCTCCTGTATCCCTCTGACAGGACCCATTAGTCTTTTTTTTTTTTTTAAAGATTTATTTATTTATGTATGTATTTGAGACACACACACAGAGCATGAGCAGGAGGGGCAGAGGGAGAAAATCTCCAGCAGACTCCATACTCAGCCTGGAACCTGAAACAGGGATCAATCTCACAACCCTGAGATCATGACCTGAGCTGAAACCAAGAGTCGGTTGCTTACTGACCGAGCCACCCTGGCGCCTTGACCCATTAGTCTTTAGTAACTCCCTTGCTTTTAGGCGTAAGACGTTTGAGAGACATGTTATAAATTTCCTATCCCATACCTGGAATTAATCATTCCTCCAAGGAGTCCTGATTCCTAACAGTATTTAGAAACCACAATTTGAGAGCAAGAGGTTTGTTGTGATTGGGATTTGTAGCTTTTTCATGCTTTTTCAATTAAAAAAGCTAGGAAATTTTGATTTTTAAAAAAGGAAACAAAATAGTGAATTTATACTGATATTTTAAATGTAATGTTACAAGATTTTATGTATGGCTATCATTAAAAAGACAGGAAATAACAAGTGTTGGCCAGGGTGTGGAGAAAAGGGAAGACTTCTGCACTACTGGAGGAAACATAAATTGGTGCAGCCACTATGAAAAATATTAGGAAGGTTCCTCAAAAAATTAAAAAGAGAACTACCAAATGACCCAACAATTCAACTTATAGGTATATATCCAAAGGAAAGGAAATCAATATCTCAAAGAGATATCTGCACCCCCTTGTTTACTGCAGCATTATTTACAAAAGCCAAGACATGCAAACAACCTTAAGTGTCCACTGACAGATGAACGGATAAAGGAAATGTGGTATGTATATACAATGGAATATTATTCAACCATGAAGAAGAAAAATACTACCATTTTTCAATAACATGGATGGACTTTGAGGGTGGGTCTTTTACTAAATGAAATAAGTCAGACAGAGAAAAACAAATGCTGTCTTATATGTGGAATCTAAAAAAACTGAACTCATTCATACAGAGAACAGATTGGTGGTTGCCAGAGGTGGGAAGAGGGTGAGGGAAATGGGTAAAAGTGGTCAAAAGGTAAAAACTTCCACTTATAAGATAAATTAAGTTCTGGAGATATAACGCATAGCATGGTGACTATTGTTAAAAATAAATACTGTATTGTATATTTGAAAGATGCTAAGAGAATAGATCTTAAAAATTCTCATCTCAAGAAAAACCTTGTAACCATGTGAGGTGATGGATGTTAACTAACCTTACTGTGGTAAGTGTGTGTGTGTGTGTAATCATTTTGTATACCTTAAACTAACAATGTTTTTTGTCAATTATTTCTCAATTATATCTCAATAAAACTGAGAAAAAAGATTTTTATGTAACCTTTTTGATGTTTTACAATTATTTAAGTTTTCTTATACTAAAAATCTGGGTTTCTAACAACATTAACATAATTAGGTACATTCTATTATTTCTCTGATGACATATCATGTGGAGTATCTTTTCATATGCTTATTTGTCATCTGTATATCTTCTTTGGTGAAGTGTCTATTAAGGTCTTTGGCCCATTTTTTTTTTTTCAGGGATACAGGTCTGTGATTCATCAGTCTTACACAATTTACAGTGTTCATCATAGTTTATCCCTCCCCAGTGTCTATCACCCAGCCACCCCATCCATCCCACCCCCCTCCACTCCCGCAACCATCAGTTTGTTTCCTGAGATTAAGAGTCTCTTATAGTTTGTCTCCCTCTCTGGTTTCATCTTGTTTCATTTTTCCCTCCCTTCCCCTATGATCCTCTGTCTTATTTCTCAAATTCCTCGTATCAGTGAGATCATATGATACTTGCCTTTCTCTGACTGACTTATTTCGCTTAGCATGATACCCTCTAGTTCCATCCACATCATTGCAAATGGCAAGATTTCATTTTTTGATGACTGCATAATATTCCATTGTGTGTGTGTGTGTGTGTGTGTGTGTGTGTGTGTATACCACATTTTTTTATTATGTTGTTAATCACCATACATTACATCATTAGTTTTTGATGTAGTGTTCCATGATTCATTATTTGCATATAACATCCAGTGCTCCATGCAGAACATGCCCTCTTTAATACCCATCACCAGGCCAAACCATCCCCCCACCCCCTCCCCTCTAGAACCCTCAGTTTGTTTTTCAGAGTCCATCATCTCTCATGGTTCATCTCCCCCTCTGATTTCCCCCCATTCATTCTTCCCCTCCTGCTACCTTCTTCTTTTTTTTTAACATATAATGAATGTATTATTTGTTTCAGAGGTACAGATCTGTGATTCAACAGTTTTGCACAATTCACAGTGCTCACCATAGCACATACCCTACCACTGGGTCTACCACCCAGCCACCCCATCTCTCCCACCCCCCACCACTCCAGCAACCCTCAATTTGTTTCCTGAGATTAAGAATTCCTCATATCAGTGAGGTCATATGATACATGTCTTCCTCTGATTGATTTATTTTGCTCAGCATAACACTCTCCAGTTCTATCCACGTCGTTGTAAATGGCAAGATCTCATTCCTTTTGATGGCTGCATAATATCCCATTGTATGTATGTATGTATATATATATA